>NC_079505.1:76283053-76883053 GCF_030052815.1 Hevea brasiliensis
CTCAGATGCCATCCTACACCAAATTCCTTAAGGAAATTCTGTCAAAGAAAAGAAAGCTGGAAGACTATGAAACTATTGCTTTAACAGAGGAATGCAGTGCCATATTACAAAATAAACTGCCTCCAAAGCTGAAGGATCCAGGAAGCTTCTTCATACCTTGTCTTAATGGTGACAAGAAAATAGACAAGGCCCTCTATGACCTTGGGGCAAGTGTGAGTTTAATACCTCTATCAATATGCCAAAAGCTGGAAGTCAGAGAACTAAAACCCACAATAATTTCATTGCAATTAGCTGACCGGTCCGTTAACTATCCTATGGGAATACTTGAGAACATTCCTATCAAGGTGAGTAAATTCTTAATTCCAGTTGGTTTTGTTGTCCTTGAGATGGAAGAGGATGTTCAAATCTCCATCATCTTGGGAACACCTTTCTTGGCAACCGCCGGGGTAATCATAGACATAAAAAATGAGCGACTGACTCTCAAGGTAGGGCATGAAGAAGTGGAATTCAACTTGTTTGACACAATGAAGCACAAATTCGAACCTGATGAATGCCTTAGAGTTGACATAGTTGACATAGTTGATAAGCAAGTTGAGGAAGAATTTCATAAGACCCATTCTGAATATCCCCTTGAAGCATGCATTGTGCACAGCCACACAGCAAATGATGAGAACACAGAAATAGCAGCCTGTGCACAATATTTAGCAGCTCATCCACTCCTACCCCTGGCTCAAGCTTTCAAGGTAGAGAAGCTGAAAGATGAACAAACCAAAAGCAATCTGAAGAAAATTTCTGAACAAGTAAAACTCAAACCTCTCCCCTCTACGCTAAGGTACGCATTCCTGGACTCCAATTCTGAATATCCTATTATTATTAATGCCAGTCTATCTGAAATAGAAGAGGAAAAATTACTAAGAGTGCTTAGGACACATAGCAAGAGCAAAGGGTATAAAATAGAAGACCTAAAAGGGATTCATCCTTCCATTTGCATGCATAGGATACCTACGGAAGAAAACAGTAAACCCACTATTGAACATCAAAGAAGACTTAACCCAACCATGAAAGAAGTAGTGAAAAAGAAAATTTTGAAACTATTAGATGCAGATATTATATACCCGATCTCTGATAGTAAATGGGTTAGTCCAGTGCATGTAGTACCTAAGAAAGGTGAGACAACTGTCATTCAAAATGCAAACGATGAATTAATCCCTACTAGGGTAGTTACTGGTTGGCTCATGTGCATAGACTATAGGAAATTAAATAGCGCCACCAGAAAGGACCACTTTCCTCTTCCTTTCATAGATCAAATGCTAGAAAGATTAGTAAAACATTCCTACTTCTGCTACTTAGATGGGTATTCGGGATTCTTTCAAATCCCTATTCACTCAGAAGATCAAGAAAAGACCACATTCACATGCCCTTATGGAACATTTGCATATAGAAGAATGCCCTTTGGTCTTTGTAATGCCCCTGCTACTTTTCAAAGATGCATAATGGCTATTTTTTCTCATTATATTGAAAATATCATGGAAGTTTTTATGGATGATTTTTCTGTTTATGGCACCACTTTTGATGATTGCTTAGCTAACCTATCCAAAGTGTTACAAAGATGTGAAGAATCAAACCTAATTTTGAATTGGGAAAAATGCCACTTCATAGTAAGAGAAGGCATAGTTCTTGTTCACCTGATATCAGAAAGAGGGATTGAAGTTGACAAGGCGAAGGTTGAAATTATTGAAAAGATGCCACTACCAATATCAGTCAAAGGAGTACGAAGCTTTTTGGGACATGCAGGCTTCTATAGAAGATTCATCAAAGATTTTTCCAAAATAGCTAAACCATTGACAAATTTTTTAAGTCAAGATATTCCCTTTGATTTTGATGAAAATTGCCTTGTTTCTTTCAATAGGATAAAAGAAGCCTTTCAGCACCCATTATGCAACCACCTGATTGGGAGCTACCATTTGAAATCATGTGCGATGCTAGTGATTATGCTGTGAGAGTAGTACTTGGACAGAGGAAAGATAAAAAGCTCTATGCCATCTATTACGCTAGTAAGACACTTGATGACGCACAAATCAATTATGCTACCACAGAAAAGGAATTCCTAGTAGTTGTGTTTGTAATTGACAAATTCAGATCCTACTTAATCGGGTCAAAAGTCATTGTATTCACAGATTATGCTGCCATCCGGTACCTTTTGAACAAGAAGGAGGTGAAACCAAGGCTGATTTGATGGATTTTACTCCTGCAAGAATTTGACCTTGAAATCAAGAACAAAAAGGGATTCGAAAATGTAGTAGCTGACCATCTCTCTAAGCTTAAACTGGAATACACAGGAGACATCGAGGATTTGCCAATTGATGATTCATTTTCCAATGAGCAATTATTAGCCTTATCCCTAGTTCCTTGGTATGCTGATTTTGTGAATTTTCTTGTGTGCAGGGTCTTACCACCTGACATGACTTATCAGCAAAAGAAGAAATTTCTACATGATGTGCGATACTATACATGGGAGGAACCTCTGCTATACAAGAGATGCAATGACGAGCTGATAAGACGATGCATACCGAAAGAGGATATAGAAAGTATTCTCCAGCACTGCCATTCATCACCATATGGGGGACACTTTGGCACCATAAAAACAACAGCTAAAATTTTGCAAGCAGAGTTTTACTGGCCTAACCTGTTTAAGGATGTGAGATCCTTCGTGCTGGCTTGTGATCAATGCCAAAGAATAGGTAACATCTCCAGAAGGAGTGAAATGCCACTGCACGGTATACTTGAGGTAGAAATATTTGATGTGTGGGGAATAGACTTCATGGGCCCATTCCCCTCTTCTTTTGGAAACAAGAATATTTTGGTTGGTGTTGATTACGTGTCAAAATGGGTAGAAGCAATAGCCACGCCAACCAATGATGCTAGAGTGATCACAAAGTTCCTTAAGAAGAATATCTTTATAAGATTTGGTACACCACGAGTGATAATCAGCAATGGAGGAAGTCACTTCTATAATCAATAATTTGAAACACTTTTGAAAAAGTATGGAGTGACTCACAAGGTGGCCAGACCTTATCATCCTCAAACCAGTGGTCAAGTAGAAATTTCAAACAGGAAGCTGAAACGAATCCTAAAGAAAATGGTAAACCACTCAAGAAAGGATTGGTCTGTGAAGTTAGATGATGCATTGTGGACATACTGCACTGCATATAAAACTCTAATTAGAATGACACCCTTTAGGCTAATCTATAGGCAATCATGCCACCTCCCTGTCGAACTTGAACATAAAGCCTACTTGGCAATTCAGACCCTGAATTTTGACCTCAAGGCTGCTGGTGAAAAAAGACTACTACAGCTCAATGAGTTGGAAGAAATCCGACAGGATGTGTATGAGAATGCCAAAATCTTCAAAAACAAGACCAAAAGATGGCATGACAGACACATAACAAGGAAAGAAATAAGAGAAGGAGACCTTATCCTACTCTTCAACTCCAGATTAAAACTATTTCCAGGAAAGCTGAAATCAAGATGGTCAGGACCATTTAAGGTTATGCAAATCTTCCCGCACGGAGCTATGAAAATATGGAGTGAAACCTCAGGAGCATTCAAAGTGAACGGGTAAAGGCTGAAACCATATTTTTAAGGAGAACTCATAGGGGAGGGAACCAACTGCACCTTCAGCAACCCTCTAGACAGACCGTGACAGAACGAAAGCAAAGTCGAGCAAATGACTATAAATAAGTGCTCTTTGGGAGGCAACCCAAAATTTCTACTTTTATTTTTGTTTTTTTTTTAGTTAATTTTATAATTTCCTTTATTTCAAATCTTATTTGTGTTTTGTGTTTGTTTATGCTTTATTTTGTAGGCACCCCAAGTCTCAAATCTGCAAGAAGTAGAGATTGAGAGCAATAAAGGAGAGGAGACGTCAAGTCTAAACCACACAAGGGGAGACCATACAAAACCAGGGAAGTAGCTCTGTTGCTAATCTTTTTATTCATTTTATGCATTGTGGAAAGCATTAATTTTTCATATGGAGAGAATTGAAGAGTTAGAAAATTACAAGGGTCGTGTATTAGTCTTACACGCCCCATGTAACATTCTAAGATTCAGGAAAGACCCCTGTACAAGCCCCAAAAAATTACACGGGTTGACCCCGTGTAACATTACACAGGTCATGCTTTGATAATAGAAAGGAAAGCTTTAAATTTAAAAGAGACAGAAAGTTACATGGGTCTCAGAATAAAATTACACGACCGGTGTAATTCACCTAGCATTGCGATCCTCAGATAGAAAGTTACACGAGTCCCTGGGTAAAGTTACATGAACAGTGTAACTCGATAGAAAAAGAAAAATCTCGGACAGAAAGTTACACAGGTCTACAGGTCTGGACCCGTGTAGTGATACACGACCTGTGTATCATGTCGCAGACACAATTCCTGGGGCGCGAAACGCGTGAAACGAAGGGTCACAATGACCCTTTAAATTCATCCCACTCCCTTAAACTCCCTCATAATCAAAACCCTTCCTCTCCAAGCCTCCTCCCCTATAAAAACCCTTCAAATCTTCTCCTTTCCTCACAAACCCTAGCCTCTCATTCTTAAAAAACCATCAATGGCACCTACAAAAAGATCAGCCCAACGAATGGGCTCTTCCTCAAGGCATGGAGGTGACTCCACACCTTTCCCTCCTCAACCATCACCCCAATGCTTGAGGACCAGGCAAACCCAGCCACGAGCCGCACCACAACCACAGCCACAAGCCGAACCACAACTACCACAACCCGAGTTTTCCATCACCAAGCCATTCAAAGACAGCACCCACCCAGACTTATGTGCTCGGCTCAACAACAAGAGGATTATCTCCACCAAATACATGGACTTCGGGCTGTTGGAACAACTCGACCTTCGAGAGGAGATCGACGGGCTGCTAGACAGTATTAGGTGGACCAGGTTTGCCCAACTCCAATTTCCAGCCTACCATGACACCACCTTGGAGTTCCTAGGGAGTTTCAACGCTACTCTATGGCCTACAGATCGGGAAAATAGGGGACAGATCGAGTTCAGGCTCTTTGGGGTTGACAGCGTTATGAACATGGACGAGTTCAACACGATGTTTAGTTTTGACAATGCTAGATTCCAAGAAATTCCACAAAATCGAATGATCGACAACAATGTGGAATTCTGGCACTCCATCGCACCAAACACTGAAATTTACAACTCCAGTAAATCAAAATCCATTGGCATCACCAGTCACGCCTTTAGATACATGCACCGACTCTCCGCAGACACCATAATAGGCCGAGGGGATAGCCTGGGCGTAGTGAACTCCAACGAACTCTTTTTCCTATGGTGTATGGTCACTGGACAGTGCTACAACATGGGTTTCTTCCTCTGCAACCATCTCCACCGCCTATGTCACTAGCTTACAGGGTAAATAGTGCTTGGTGGCCTCATCACAACCCTCACACTGCACTTCAGTTTTGTCCCGGGGCATAACAGGCTGTACTCCATTGCTGGTATAACTAGAATAGACCAAACGATCTGCATATCCATGGGGATATGTAAGAAGGTTGGGAACATCTGCTACCTGGTGAATGCTGAAGGCAATGTCATCCCCAGAAGAGGAGAAGCACAACCAGAGCCTGGTGAACCATCAGAGCCATTGGAGGAAGCCCAAGAGCCACCTCACCATGATTCTCCAGCCCGAGTACCTCCCTACACTCCACCCCCGATAGATCCCATCCTTGCCTACCTTCAGAGAATGGAGACTACCATCAACAATAGGATGCACGCGATCGAGGATAGTCTCCAGGAGGCCCACAACAAACTAGATATGATCATGGAGAGACTCGATGGCGAGGGACCATCATCACCATCAGAGACTTTTTAGAGCTAGGACTGTAGGATAAGATCTTTCATGTAAAAATTTATATGCCCTAATCCTACTCAGTGCTCATAGGTCTCTATTGCTTGTTTTTGTCGAAACCTTAAACTTCTTAATAATATAATATGCCTTTTTCTGATGATTCTGTGTGCTATGCTTTAATTTTGCATATTATGTTGACATTGAAGATAATGCCACATTTGAGTTTGAGGGTACTGATGCATTTTCATACATTTCATGCATTGCATTGCTTAATTATATCCATATCATACTTGTGTATCAAAAATCCAGAAAATTTTGCAAATTTCAGATTCTTTATTTTATTTTTGAACTGGCTTTTAACTTAGAACTATAACCTCAAAATTCAATAAGCTAATAATTGGACTCCACGGGAAGAGGAATGAATGTATCTGGATAGGCAAAAAGGCTTTAATCATTGTCTGTAAAATAACTTAATCACCTTAGGGGAGCTAGACTAGTTAAACCCCTTCACAGCTATTAATTTGTCACATTGAACTT
The DNA here is from genome assembly GCF_030052815.1 of Hevea brasiliensis. Classification (NCBI taxonomy): domain Eukaryota; kingdom Viridiplantae; phylum Streptophyta; class Magnoliopsida; order Malpighiales; family Euphorbiaceae; genus Hevea; species Hevea brasiliensis. The sequence continues at coordinate 76,289,456 of NC_079505.1, forward strand.
GCAAAGTAAGGAGAAAATTCTTGAAATACAAGCAAACCTAAAAATGCCTCACCAGCTCTAGAACATATCTCTTGGATCTATCAAGGAGAAATTCTAGTATATACTTGATGAAGAAATGATTAGGGTATTCTTTGATATAGCCTCACTAAGCCTTAACTACCTTTAATTAAAATATATATCCCTTGTAGCCAATTTGAAACCTATATCTACCCCTTAAAAATTTATTATTTATCCATATTATTTACCTAGCCTCTAGCCTAAACACCTACCATACCCTTTTGAGGAAGCTAAATGTATAAGTAAAAAGTATATTAAGTGTAAAAAAGGAAAATGGAGAGAAGATGTAGAACTCAAGAAAGAGTGCAAGTGTGCAATTGAGATCAAAGAAAAATTTGCCTTTCCAACCCAGCAAAAGTAATGAGTTTGGGGAAGAGGATAAAAGGGCAATAAAAAAAAAAGTGAGAGAGAGAAAAAAAAAAAAAAAAAGAGAGAGAGAAGAAGAAGTCCCAAGATAAGTATCAAGGAAGCATGCTTGGCACTATAAAAAACTAAAAGCCCTTCCTCTCCATACAAAATCAGTGAATAAACTTAGTATACTTGATATTTTATGCATACATACATACTATCCTCATATTTGCATTCCCTAAAAACCCTTCATTGGCAACCAAGTCATTATCCTCTAGCCCCATTACAACCCTTTAAAGACCTTTTGATCTTTTGAAAAGTGTATGCTACATTAGTAGAGATAGGAAATTGAGATATGCATATGAAGTTGCAATTTGAATACTCCATCACAATTATCCATAATAGAGGCAAATTTGGGGGAGTAAGTGTTTCTCAAGTCTATCCTAATAAAATAAGTTATTTGTAACTTATTAATAGCCTTGCATAGAGGAATAACTAGTTAAAACTCCATGAAAAGTGTGAAGGTTTAAGCAGGTAACTATTGAAGCCCTTATGCCTTGGTATGAAGGTTGAAAGGGTCCAATAGTGTGTATATTGAGTTATGGTTATGTTTCTAAGCTTTCCCCTAAAAAGTGTTCTAAAGAGAGTTTTAATTTACTTGAGGACAAGCAAAAGTTTGAGTTTGGGGATATTTGATACACTTGTATTATATAGATGTTTTAAGTACATTTGTATAATATTTCATAGCATTTAGAATAGTAATCTCATGCATAACCATTAATTTCATTAACTTCTGTAAATTCCATTGTCGAGTTCTAAATTCCATGTTTTCTGCATCATTTCAAGTATTTGGGTGAAGTTCAAAAACATAAGAGCACAGAAGGAAACTTGGAAAGGTCATAGGATTGAGAAAAGCTTCTGATACAAAGTACACGGGTGGTGTAAACAAAGCCACAGACCCGCGTAACCTACTGCCAGAAGAAAACTAGAAGAGCCAAAGAAGAAGCAGAAGTACACGGGTCATGTAATCAGACCCGTGTAAGCTATGGAGACCCGTGTAAGTCTTTGTCGAACACAAACTTGAAGAATTCTCCAAAAATAGAAGTACACGGGCCATGTAATCAGACCCGTGTACCCAGCGCGGACCTGTGTAAGTTTCTGTGCCAATGCAAGAAGCAACCATTCAGTTCCAGTAAGTTACACGGCTCTAGGCCGTGTAGTGACACACAGGTTATGTACTATGCGGCAGCCAATTTCCTAATCCGAATTCCAGCTCTTATTTACACACTCCAAACAGACTCCTAATGCTTTTGGGATTCTAAAGACCTAATCCTAGACCAGCTATTATAAATAGAAGCAGAAAATGACAACAGAGAGAGCTTCTTTTCAGTTCAACCTTTTTAGCAGAGCTTTTCGGAGTTTTTCAGAAGGGTTTTCATTTTTCATACTTGTATTCTCCGCAGCCGTCTTAAAAAGTAGAACACCAGCACAAAAGGAAGACCCTCAGCTGAAGTCCCACAAGGATCGAGACTGCAGTCATTCCTCTTTAGTTCTTTTGTTCTATTTCTCTAAACGGACTCTTTATGTTCTTTTATTTTATTTCCTTTATGTTTGTTCAACTTACCATGAGTGAGTAATTCATTTATTATGGAATTAGGAGAGTAACATTTACAATTATTATTATGGATAAATATTGAGTTTTTTTTATTGGATTTGAGTTTAGTTTTTTTTATTCAACTTCTTGTGATCTTAATGCATGGTATGTCGGTACCCACTTAGTATTGATTACAGATATTAATTGAAGGACTTAAAGGTGAAAATTAATATTAGAAATTTGAGATCTTGAACCTAGGAAATCTGACCTAGAGATAGGCTGATACCTTTGTGAAATTCCAAAATTAATAACAGATTTTAAAGGGTTTTAATTAATTTAATCACCACGAAAGTAGGGTTTAGGTTAATTAAAATACACTTTAAGTGCCTTGAGAGAGGACTTAGGATATCCTACGATTAATTTCCATCAAAGCAATTATTCCCAATTCGATAAATAGACAAGATTAAAATCCATAGTAAAGTTGTAATGTGAAATCTTAATTCTGGAATTGCTTTTATAAATAGTTTAATTCAAGAATACTTTCATCATCTAAAATAGGTTTAATTCATTTTCATCTATATTCGGTAGCCTAAACAGTCAAAATTGCTGTGTAGCCTGGTAATTGCTAATTAAATTCCTCATGGGAACGATATTTTACTTATCACTTTATTACTTATTAGCGATCCGTACACTAGCAATGGTTGTAAAACCAGCAAACATCGGGCCATAAAATTAGATCGTGATAAGTGAACTCTCATGCTATACAAGATTTAGACGCTAGCGAGATGTACTGCATCACCTTCTCGGAGAACGTGACGTTGCTGTATGGAGACCTGAGTGGAATTATCTTGGTTTCGAGAGAAATGGCGGGCAGCGTGGTGGCTGCCTGATTCACCTCTTGTGGGCTAGGGTTCATGCTGGCGATTGAAATTGGACTAGGTTGCCTTTTTGGATTGGGCTCACCCTATATATGAGTTTTTGGGCCTCTTAATTTCCTTTCTGGTTTGTTATCTAGGCCCATGAATTGTATGACTTACCCTTTTGGGCCTTGAATGTAAATTCTGCCATTAAAAAAAAACTATCTTTAATTATTATTATTATTTTTATTATTATTATTAATTTGTTAATATGAATTAGATTTAATTATATATAAAAAAAATTAATATTAATAAAAAATTTCACTTTATTTTTATTAATTGATATTTTTATTTACTTTTAGTGTCATTATATCTATGACTATAAGTTATCTTTTTTTTTATAAAAATAATAATTATGATTATATATATATATATATAGATGATCAGCTCACCCACTCAGCCTATTATTTATATTATTATATGGATGTTGCATTCATCATCACTCAACTATATTTGAATCTTCATTCCACTAGCTAGAAAATTAAACTACAGACAAAGAATATTTACCTTAATGAAACCAATCAAAGAATTGATGATCTTAATTGTTAATTGCAGAACAAGACAATAATGATCTTTGATTTTCTCATATACAGACAGGGTTTGTTCAACCACAAAATCTCTACTTGTTTTTATCAATGATTTAGTTTTAGAGCTTCTTTAGTTGAATTCTAAAACATAAAATTTTGTAAAATTTTATTGAATTTCATATTTTATATATTTAATTTAAAAATGAAATAAAATTCAATTCCTAAGATTCAATTCCTTTTTGGAATTCAAATCTAAAAATGGGATATAATTAAAATCAATTTCTATCAAATTTGATAAAATTTGAAATGAATTTCATAAAGTTGTGTGATATCAGAATTCAATTTTAAAATTTATTATAAAATTGAACCAAACGCTATGTTAGACATAAAAATTAATTAAATATAAATGAGACAATTAATAAATTTAAATAGTTGATTTATATAAATTTTGGACATATTAAATAATAAAAATTATATAAATCAAGAGTAATCACAATAAATATTGAAGGGTTTGAAGACTTTGAAGCAAAACATGGTACCTATTCCTAAATGAGACAATTTCAGATTATACAATTAGCTTATACATATAGTTGGGTTAGTTATCAACAAAACCAATCAAAGAGGAGGTGATCAAGTCATCACTCAATTAAACTGATTTTTCTTTTTATCTTAAAATTTAAGATGGTTTTAAAAATATTCATTAACTATAATCCATATAATTAAATTAAAATCAAATAAAATAAAATTATATAAAAATAGAGACATTTTCAAGGTATAAACATTTGGTGCCACTCAACTACAATGTCAACCAATCCAAAACACCATATGGAAGAACTTGTGGAGGGGGTCAATGAGCAAGCCAGTCAATGGTCCAATTTGGTTGCTAATTAAATTCAACTTGATTTGCTTCTATATGAATTTTGGTTGATTTCACACACATGTTGAGAATATATAAACCTAAGCAATGGATAAAATACTAATAATAGAATTATTAACTGTTTATATATATATAGCATAGATTAATATCTTCAAAAATACTTTATTTTATTAATTGGGTTTTAAAATTAATTGAAATTAATTATATTCATTAAATCAAAAAATATGTAAAATTATAAGTAAATCTCTATTAAATTTAGTGAGATTGCTAGAATTTATAAGACCTTAAATTTATATTATTTTAAAATTAAATTTTAATCAAATTAAATTGAGCCTATTCATAAATAAAATTCCTATCTAGATTTTAAGTTTTTTTATTATGTAAATTAAATAAATTATATAGATCTTAAGTTCTTTATATCTAATTAAAAAAAATTTTTATTTAAATCTAATTTATTATGAATAAAAGACATATTATATATTATGAAATATATACAAGTGTAATTCATATATTTGTCTTTGTCTTGAATCTACTTGATTCTAAGAAAATTTTCCCATAATCCAAACACACCTCCTAACAAGTAGGACGAAGTATCTAAATAAACAATGATGAATGGATAAATGAAAAATAAAGAAATAAGGAGAAAAAATGGAGAAAGAAGACCAAATTTCGAATGTCATGGAACCAAGTCAATGGTTGAACGAGTTTTGCCGCTTCAATCTCTCTCTCTCTCTCTCTCTCTCTCTCTCTCTCTCTCTCTTCTGTGTCTTGAGATTGACACGACTAAAGCCTCTACCCATATTACCAATCTCTGAGATTGACACGACTAAAGCCTCTACCCATATTACCAATCTCTCTCTACTCTCTCTCGTACATATTCTTTCTTTAGTCCCATATGCATATATAGCACCTCATAGACACCCTGCGGGAAAAGGGGGGGATTTGTTTTTCTAAGCTATAAGCTTATCAGAAAGGATTAAAGAAAGAAACTTATATGGATATATAGCTTATACTTGTGCCCAGTTTTTGGCTTGTTAATTGAGTTCCTTCACTCAATCTCTTGCTTCATCCCAAAACTGAGATAAAAGAAAGGACAAAGAGCTTTTTCTAGCTTCAAGAAAATTCAAATCCTTTATTGTAAGTTTGCCCTTTTCTTCATCATATTCTTTCTTTTCGTTATAAGCTTTTTCTTGTTTTGATGCTCGTTCTCTTTTAAGTCCTTGATTGTGGAAAGTTCTCTCTCTTTTAGCATCTCGGTTTCTTCCATTTCGCTTTTTTTTTTGTCCTGTCTGGTCACTCTTGTTTTTTATTGTTTCCATGCATTTTCAATGCTTTATGCATATTTCTCAATTGGGTCTTTGCCATGTCTTGTGATTGTTGGGCCTTTTATGTGATGATTTGTTAGGCAATTTAACTTAACCCCTTTGTTCAGTTTCTATTAAAGGTAAATTCTTTGTAGCTTAAACAATCTTTGTCCTTCTCCTTGTAGCATTTGCTTTCAACTGTACCTTCTTTTCGTTTCCAACTGTAAAGAGTTCTGCTTTCAGGTTCTCCATTGAAAACAAAGGCTTGCTTTTTGGCCTGCATTTATTGGAATTCTAATTGGAGATAATCAAATTAATTGTCGGTTGTCTGTGAATTTGGTGATGGGGGATCATTTTGTCTTGTTGGTGGATCGATTGATAACGGAATCTACATTAGAAGCTGCAATTGAGAGCAGAAACCGATTGATGCAGGCAACAGCATCAGCAATTGATGAAACAAAAATTGTTATATCTTCCCAGAAAGTGGATTTTGGAGATGTGTCGACTCCAAGGAAAATGGTGGAATGCAGGATATGCCAGGATGAGGATGAAGATTCCAACATGGAGACGCCTTGCTCTTGTTGCGGTAGCCTGAAGGTTAGTTAGGCCCTTATTTGATCAGATAATTTGAAGCTTTGGAAATGTTTATTTGTTTTGATCCATATATCCTTCCATTTAGCTGATTTGACTGTCAAGTTACTTGCCAAGTTAGACTCTCTTTTTTGGTTATTTTGTTAATTTTGGAATTTAAAATTTCATTGTCAATTTGATTTCAATCACTTTGACATTTGACTTTTCTGTTATTAAACAATCTTACTGATTCTATTTATTTGCAGTACGCTCACCGCAGATGTGTTCAAAGGTGGTGTAATGAGAAGGGTAACACCATATGTGAGATATGCCATCAGGTGGGTTTCATTGTTCTGATATAATATTTCTATTTAGTTACTATTACTTGTCTCTGGGGGATCCTTCGTACTTCATATAGTTTCTTAGTCTGCCAATATCAAATTGAATTGTAGTTGCTTCTTGACAGTAAATTGGTTTATTTTCAGCAATTCACACCTGGTTATACAGCTCCGCCACCCCTATATCAAATTAGACGTATTCCAGTGAACCTCAGGTAATTTTGTATACCTGCTGCTATGCTGTGCCTACTTATTTTCACTTCACTAGAACTTCACCAATGTGATATGGTGTTTTAATCAGGAGAAACTGGGAGACTTCTGGAAGAGACTTACGTGGTCCCCGCTTTATAGCAATGGTGTCAACTGACCGTAATTTCCTTAATCCTGACCATGAAGAGTATTCAGCTTCGTCAAGAAACTCAATCTGCTTTCGCTCAGTTGCTGTAGCTGTAAATTTCTCTCTCTACCTTGATTCATATGAACATTATTACTTTTAATTTTGGTGAATAATGTATGGTTCAAAAGCCTATTCATCCGTTACTTGCATCCTGCAAGTGCAAAGTGCCCCCAGCAATCTCATTGTTGGTAGTGAATTTTGCAGTTTATGATTCTTTTGATTCTGCGGCATACTCTCCCAGTCATCCTTACTAGGACCAATGAAATTTCCTTCCCATTGCTCATGGTATGGCAATTTACATCTCCATTTCTTTTAAGAGGATATTGATGAAATTCACGAGGTACAAAAGCATTTATTTATTCTTCTTTACTTTGTTTGACAGTTGTTATTTCTACGAATTGCTGGGATTGTTCTTCCAGTATATGTTATCGTGAAAGCAGTAACCGCACTCCAACATCGCCGCCATCAAGAGGTAAATTCAATTTCTGACATGAGTATGAGATTCTACTTCTTTTTGTGTAGTTGAGATGTTTAGCTCATGATGTTCTAGTCAATGATAATTGCACTGCTTAATTTTGTGCTCTTATTTTGGCCTTTAGGAGTCTCCAAATGTGTCTTTTGCTGCAGAAGCTGAGCTTTCAAGTGAGCAGGCTCAGCAGCATATAAACAATGTTCCTTAGTTTGTTTGTGTGCAAAATGGAAGTAATTTCACAATAAAACATTGGCATCGGCTAGTGAGCAGCAGCAGCAGCATCTGCCAATTGTTAAGTTGGTCTTGTGTTTCAAGGTATATGAAGATGGCTTCATTGTCAGACGTCAGAAGAAAGACTGAAAAGTAAAACTTCTAAGGTGATTCTCTCTGCAGCCACAGTTTAACTGGATTCTGGTTTCTGAAAGAATGTTATAGCTTATCAAACAGCTGAGATAGAGGCAGCAGTTACCCTGGAAATATTTAGAAAGCAATTGTCAACTAACTATTATTCAAGTTATTGAATGTGCATTTTCTATATTGGTTATCATCTAAGAAGTTTGTACAGGAAAATATCCCATTGTATATGCAGACATTTTTAACCATGTCCATGTTGATAACCATCTGTAGTAGCAAGGATTTGGAAATTATTGGAACGCGACAAGCGGCTTAAAAATGTCTTCTCCTGTTTTTTTTTAGGGTTCATATAAAAATTAACAAAAAAGAAATCAATTGAGTTAGAATTCTTACAAAATTATACATTCAAAACAAGCAGATAAAATGATATCACTTGCATTGTATCCTTTTTATTTATTCTTTATTTTTCTTCTTTACTGCTTGGACCCGCCGTAGGACAGAGCGGGCTTGGATCTAATTCCGAGCCAGAGTCGGTGGTTTCAATTGAAGATTCGAAGGGACCGAAACTAAGCCTTCAGGATTCCCTAAGGATTTGGCTCGATTCTGGTTTTGATTAAATTCAAATGTTAAAATTTTTTCTTTTATTTCACTTTTCAAAAAGAAAAATCTAGTTTGACAGAGAATCAAATTGCTTGATTTCGATTGAATTTTAGTCCGACTCTCTGTCAATTTTAGCTCAAACCAGTACAGTTCCGATTTCAAACCAGCCCACGGCCAAATCTACCATAGGCCGTAGCTGCACATACAACTACATTTCCCAGTTAACAGTTGTACTAGCCAATTGTTAAGGGATTCCCATTAATATCCGACAATATTAATATATAATCATATTTATATTTGATTACGATCTACCAAAAACAAGAATTTCTTAATACCAAAGACCTTATTCGAGATTAACAAGAATTTATCATCCAATCTTTGACTCCTTTTGGTTGAGGGATCCGTATGAATTCTTGTGCTTAGTGTGGCGAGGCTACTGGCTTCTTTTTGGGGTAGAACCATGAGAGCCCTGGATCATAGCGGACAACTCCTAACGTGTTGGTGAGCCTGACTTAGCCCAGTTAGTGATCCACAGACAAGGAGAAATTGTAATGCAAGACAAAGCATTATCGGATAGCTAGTACCGCCATAGTCTCTCTGGGCATATTTTTCTTATTTCCTCCACCAAGACCCTCTTATGCAAACCTCGCCATCGAAGTTCAATTCGAATTCCATACAGAATCATGCAATTGATGTTTAAAAGTTTACCAGCAAATCATAGACAAAACCAAGGCCAATGAAAAGAGAATGCATAAAATAATCTATTTGCTAAAGATCATATAGACATTATCGGCATCCTTTCCTGGTCAAATTTGAAATTGATCTCTCTAAATAATAAATCTTGCAATACCAGTAGATTGTAAAAGGCATAAGCAGACTAAACCAAGATGTGATTTTGTTCCTAGTTTAAACAGCACATCTCTTCACCATCTGAAGCTTCAAATTGAGAAGGATGAAGCAAATTGAGTGGCAGCAAAACTCAAAATAGAAGCAAACATCCTATTATATGCAGATACATGCAAAAATGTGGATCCATGCAGTACACATAAGACATACAGATACAGGTACATAAAATGAAATGACCAAGAAAATTTCTCTTCCAAAATTACAATTATGACATGAATCTGTACAAGTCCAGAGTATACATTGAGAAGGAAAAATTTCAAAAAGAGGGTAAAGAAGAGGACCTCAAAGCAGGCTAGTGAGTGTGTAATCTGGATTCCTATCAGAGCCTGATTTCACCCGACCAGGCAGCTTAATGGCTGTGTATGGTTTGGTCCTTCTAACTATCTTAGTTCCGCCTTCCTCCTTGGCCTGAAATATTGGGGAATGAAAACAAATAAGAAAATTTACCTAATTATTAAAATCTCTCTCTCTCTGTTTCTTTGTTCTTTCCTTTTTCTGTTATACTTCATTATAATTTTGAAAAAGCGCACAGCCCTCCTAAATATCATATGTTCTTTAAAGAGTGTAGTTGGTGGTAATACTTCCGACTCTTCTGTTGTGAACGCCAATAACATGCAAGCGCTCCAAATGCACAGCTAGCAAGAGCAATTGCCAATGCAGCCCCCACTGGCACAACTACCGCATTTGTTGAGGCCACCAAATCTTCAATAGCCCCATCAATCGCTTCACTCCCAAGAAGACTGCTGTCCTTGTACAGAGAAGCCAGCGTTTTTCCATAATAATTAGTTAAGAACTTGTATACCTCATCCGTATCCCAATCAATCCGATTGGTTCCATCATTTTTCCGGCCATGAGAGTGAGAACACGAAGAGCATAGCTGCTTTGGAGGCCAAATAATCTTTGGGAACATAGGGTCACCAGTTCCAAGAGATGCTTCTTCCCTCATTAACCTCTCATTTACCAAATTATGTGCATTCCACAACCAAAGGGCAAAGTCACGAGACGTGTTGAAAGGACTGTTAACACTGTATTTACAACCCACAGTTAGCTGAAAGAAGCTTGGACAGTTTAAAACTGAATTCTTAATGACTTGCTTTTACCTTGAACACATATGATAGAAATGTTGGCGACATTCTTGGCAAATAAAGAAATTGTGGATAAAATCACATATAGCTGTAAAGGCAAACTGACTCTCTGCATCCTCAATCCTCACAGACAATGAATGCAATAGAACCCATAATCCGCAACTGCATATAAATAAACAGGCAAATCAATAAAGATAACTGGCTAAACACTAATGAGTGCAAACAAAGCTTATAGTAGCTTTAAAAATAAATAAATATCAGGGGCATTTCTGTGAATTCTGTCCCACTTGAGAGAAAAGACTACTAAAGATGCCAAGTTCGGGGAAAATTTGCAATGGCATTGTTACTGTAAACCTCCATAAAATTGGCCATAAACTCAAGCAGCATTCAGCAGTATCGGAAATACAACCCTTGATCATAGAAGCCACATTGACCATGCATGCACTGGAAACATAAAACTGTAATTTGACAAGAAAGGCACAAAGGGCGAGACTAACCTCCCCCTCTTTGATATTTTGAAATTACTCTATGGAAACAAGAAAATGAAACCGCTGATTATGAATAGAAGTAAAAAGATTGTGGCATCTGAAAGTACACTTTATGCCTTCTTGGCACAAATGGCATCTGTAATGCTACACACCACTACTAGCAATCGCAATCACAGCCATTTCAGCACACAAGCCACCATGTCACTATATGGTGGCTCTTCCTTCCACCATGTCTAATACTCCTCTCAAAGTGAGATTACCACTCAATCATTGTCAGGCTAATGAATCAGCCCAACTCATGCTTTGTTCCTTACAAAATGTTCTCCGCACTGAACTGGTGGCTCAGCCCCCTTATTGTGCCATGTCAACTGATGGAATTATGGAATTGAAGACCTCAGAACAAGACCAAATATAAGCTCACTTTATTAGCTCTATGCAGCCTCTTCAAGCACGTTTAATGGGTGAGCTCAAAAATTGACTTAAGAGTAAGTCTCCAATTTGAAATGACAAAGAACTGATCTGTCTGCATAAAAATAATGAATGAAGAAAATTAATCATTACCTAAAGCCCCTAGTATCATTCTTGCTGCCGCGGCAAAACATCTGAAAAGGAACGCATAAAGCTCTTTTAAAATATGCCACTAAAAAAATAATGCTAACGAATGATGAACACAAATAGTGAAGCACATATAAATTCAGAGTGGAGATAAATGTCATCTTAGCTACCAAAATGAAAAAAAAAAAAGGTAGAAATAAATATCTTTTTAACAAATATGAATCGTACATGTTCTATTTGATTGAGGAATAATGGGAACAGATGGATCATAACACAACTACAGTTTTCTTATGAAAAAAAAAATGGAAACGGCATCAGAATGGAAGCTTTGGGGTGCATTTGTTTGCCAGAATCTACCAAGAAAGTAACTAGGAATGTTAAATTCAAGTGATTGGTTTGTACTGGAAAGTTCAATTCCTAAACTTATAGGTCCCACTTTACTTTCCTATATGCATGGGAAAGTAATTTCCTATCTCAAATGGTAGGAAAATTACTTTCCCATTGGTGTAGGAAATTAAGAAAATATGTAAGACATTTATACCCAATTTTGTAGACCTTCATTTGACTTTGTCCTGTATGATGAGTAGGCTACAAGAGTTTGCAGTCTCTTCATTGATTTTTAATAGTTGATTCCATCTTTTAAACTTTTTTTATTTTAATTTTGGTTTCTAGCCATATATTCTAAACAAAATATGTTACATTTGATAGGCTTTTTTTAATAATAGTTAGATTTTATGTTAATATAACTAATATGACAAATTTAATTGCATAGTATCTGGAAAATGGGATCATGCGCATTCATTCATATCTACTAATTCAATATCAAAATAGCTGAGATCAAATCAACACATCAAACTTATAAGCAAAGCACTGCCACAATGAAAGAATAGAGGAAGAAATGAAGAAAAGCACCTACCCAATATCCCCGAGGAACTTCTTTTCCACATATCTGGAAATTCCCCAGCACACTCTTGCCATTACTAACAATCTCCTGTTTTTCATCTAGAGGGCACAAATCATCAAAGTTTACTAGCACTTCAGCACTTCCCTTCCGGCACCTATCACAAATAGTCTAGAGTAAATCAATGAAGGAATCACTGCATTTTATGGCAAAGCTTCATTTCAAAAAAGTTAGTCTTTACCTCTTAGAAGGATGATGTGCCACTAAAAGCTGAAGGAATTTAATAAGTAAAGCACGAGTTTCTGATCTGATCATCTGCAGAACCACCACAAAAACAATAGGTAGAGAAAGGAAGGAAAAGATACACAGCACACACAGGCAAACACACAATAAATAACTGTAATAAATGGATATGTCTACCTTGTGTTCAACTATAATTTCAAAAGCAATGGTTGTTGCCTCCTCAACATCATAAACAGCACGTGCAATCTTGCATAAACCATGCACCGAAGAACTTACCATCTAAAATTAAAAGAATTCTTTTTTGAAATTACAAAGAATTTTTGAGCTATGCTGATAGAAAAAACCTGGCCAGGGTCTGATATATTTGATGGAAGATGCTCATTTTCAAACTTCTCGTCATCCAAACCATATGAGCTGTACAATCATAAAAAATAAAGATAGGATAAGGACCGAAGTTAACAGGCAGTATTGCAGAATCAACAAAATATATATTGCCATTATAAACCATTAACAACTAGATTTCATCACAGAAAACAATAGGCACATGTTAAAAAGAAAAAACAAAAAAAGAGAGTAAAAAGATTTCTCATGATATTTCATTTTTATTTCAGTCTAAAACTTGAATATGCATCATTTTTACATTTACCAAAAACATAGAAGCAGTGTGTCGTCCGTTGCATAGATATTGGAATACTGGACAATTAATGGGGTAATTGATTAAAAATACATCTTTATTGGGGTAATTGATTAAAAATACATCTTTCAAAAAATTTATCACATTTCAATCCACTGGCAAATCAACTATGATTGCTTACTGCGAAAGAGGATTACTGTTCAATCAGTATCCTAATCACAGTGATACAAATGCTTATGGTTTTTTTTTATTCTTGTTGCATAATTCCAAATTTTACTGGTTTGAAAACATTTGGAAACCAACCATCTCAAACTGAGTTCAGAAAATCCTGTTAAGTTTGGCTCAACAAGATGGCAGATGTTCAAAAATCAATTGAATTTTCAAATAGGTGTGAAATATTTGGAATGGATGCCACACAAAAGAAGGTGCTGTTGTGGAACAGATGACTGCCTTAATGCAAATCCACATTTTCCTTTAGAAAAGAGAGTATCTTGTGCAAATACACATGATAACTCACAAAAAATTCTTATTCGCAAGAAACATACATGGTCAAAAGAATGCTTCATTAAAAAGTTTTAACTGAATGAACATTTTTTTTTTCAACAATCCCTAGCTTGATGCATCAGAAATCAATGAATTGACGGCCTTGAGGCATTATCTTAGAAGTAAAACTAAGAATGGGTCATGGGCTGCACTTAGGATAGGTTCTAGTTTCAAAGCCTATTCCAAACAGAAGAGTAAAAATCAAGAAGCTATTGCTGAGCCAAAACCAAACTGCACAAGAACATGAGAACTGTTTACAAATGTCAAAGGCAAAGGGCACCAGAATTGAGAAGTTGTGACAATGTTTGTCAATATAAAATCAACAAATTCCAATATCAAATAATGTTTTGAACTAAAGATACAATAAATCACAACAAAACAATACATGGTCAATAATACTTCATACCTGCCTAACTGCTTATTGATCCAATTAAGCAAGCGTTCTGCTGTCCGTCCATCATCAATTACAAGAATTTCACTTTTCTCTTTTTTAGGTTCCCAACTGCCAGATACAAATTTGGAAGGTGGACCCCAAAATAGCATGGGATAATGACTCACCGAAAATCTATCACAAAGTTTATTATTTATCTGTGCTGCCAAACAAGTTAAAAAGGGAATACTCACTAAGTCATGCTTGTAAAAAAATAGAATCAAGTGTTATATGTAATTAAACAGTACTAAGAGGCACAAATAAATTAGAAAGAGGGAATTATCAATAATAAGAGCTAAAATTAACAGTGTGACAACTGACGGGGATAGATCCTTGCACCAATGTGAATAACTACAATGCTCTATCTCACCTTGCCAACCCTTTATAACAATTAAAGGTTATTTTATATATAAACAGAATAATATTACTATATGTTTGGTCATTTAATTGCTCTACGGCCTCATCAAGGCTGTTCACCAAACAAACCTAATTTTAGTGGTTTAACAATTTGTTGGTTGGTATTGGGTTGTAAAAATACTTAACCAGAGTGTTCATGATTTTACATTTATAAACTGAGAAACCAAACTGACAACGGGTTTCTTATTTTTCATAAAAATATATCTAAGCTCTTAATTCAAATAACAAATAATTAAAAATAGTTTAAAGCAACACAATGTGCATGGCCATGGGCTTTAAGTTCATTCACGTATCATCTTGACCTGCCTCCTTTCTTATAAAGACAAGGTCACCGTCTTTATTTTGTATTTTTTGTATTCTCAATGTAATTTGTATTTTACTATTAGGCATTATCAGCAGTTCACATATGCACAAAAGAAAAAAAGATCGAAAAGTCATATGGTGGTTAAAGCTTGGAAAAAAGTAAGATCCTTCCAAGTACAAATCTCCCAACAGTATAATTATTAGCAATTTTTGTGAAGATAAAATAAGAGAAACAATAACAAAAACTTTATGTGCCTTTTCAATTGTGGCCTCTTCTTTTAAAATTATCAATAAGGTCACCAACTTTAGAATTTGTGGCTCTGTAGCAAAGGACTAGTTTCTCTCACTAGGGAGTGTGCACCAATGTGGCTTAATGTAATAGATTTTTATGTTGAATAGACACAAGATCTAGCTATTGAACACACACACACACACACACACACACACACACATATATATATATAGATTATGGGCAAGAAAATGGAAAACTAAAAGAAAATTTCTCTCACTTTGCCCTCACTTTTTGAAATAGATATCATCCTGGTCAGGTTTAAAAACCATTAAAATACGCTATGTCGGCAGGGCACACACCCTAGAGATAAACTAGAAGGTAATTACCATTGTTATAAATTCTAAAGTTCATTGACCCCTTGAAAATTTTATAAGAAATGGCAACAATTGAAAATGTGGGTAAGATTTGGATTTTTTTTTTCATTCACCCTCTTGCAAATATAGAAATTGAGGATAGGCAGTATCATGAACAATTCACTGTTGAGAGCAAGAGAAGGAAACCTATAACCAATTACTTCACTAGGGTGACTGGAGGATGAAACAAATCCCTTTATGGTACACGGATAAAGCCCACTACTTCATGTACAAATGAAATTCCCACAAATGGTAGCAGTGAATATAAAATATTTCTAACAATGGGGAGCAAATTATCCCATACGAACAAGGATTAAACATTAAGTATGCAATGTGTCAAACATGATTATACAGGTATTCCAGAACAAAAGATATTCCATATAACACAAAATATGCATATGGCCTTTCACGATTTCTATTTTGATTTAATTCTGTAAGGGTATAAAACTTTCCAAAACTATTTTCAGGTCGAAGAGGAAATGGAAAATTTACTGTCAGTATCAAGGTAGAAAACCTAATTCAACTTTTTATGGAAACTAGTAATTGTTGATCCATGGAAAAAATCAACAGAAAACTTCAGAAGAGCAGGAGTGCACCACAGCATGTATGAAACAAGTCCAGAAAACGGTCCATATACCTTCAATGCACAATCCACCCTTGTCATCAATACAATACCAGGATGCACTGCATCAGGTCCATTGAAAAGCCTTGCAACTCTTTCATAAAGGGGCTGCACATTTGAAGCTCCAAGATCAAAAAATAAGGAAATATACATATACATTCAGAAATGTCAAAAACAAAAACATTCCATACAATACCTTATAATTTCTGCAAGCAGGGCACCTGAAAAAACAGTAATTACAGAGCAAGCATAATGTCAGATAACTTACAAATAAAGACACAAAAAGCACATCAACGGTACATGTCATGTGACATAGAGAAAATAAATATGACAGTCGTTACACATATATATAGAGGCATCAAATTTCATGGGGAGAATGAAGATATTTCACAAACAGGCTGGTGTTGACATTTCATTGACTTACTTCTATGCAAAATCTAAAAAAAGAACCATTAGATTTGAATCATATTAATATAAATGTTATCTTACAAGCAGATGACCACTTTTTTGTATAAAAAAAATCAATCACTAGAAAGTTTTTTTATCTCATTTTTGCATCAACTATGTTTTCAACTCTAAAATATTGAGAAATAGTGATGCTATAAAACAGACCATGTTGGCAGTTATCATGATGGACATGGGTTTATTACAACTAAATTTCAAAACCAAGTCTGTAAACAAATAATTGACAGAAGTGAGTCTGAACAATCATTCTACTATTCACACACTACACCACAAATAGCATATCATGAAAACAAGGAACAATTACTGAAATCACCAGATTTTAATCACAGTGAAAACCAATTTTATCCAATGCATCAATTCACGTTTCTTTAAATATTTTCTCCTTTAAAAACTTTCCACGAATTAATCTGCTAATCATATTGTAGGATTAATCTATACAATATCAGATTGCTCCATAACATTAAGGGAAAAAAAATTGAAGGTATGATATTCTACTGATACAAAAACATATGCACATTGAGTAACCAGGAAAAAAATATCAAAATCCAGTGTCATCAAGCTTCAATTTGTCAAACTACCCAATTCCAAACTGAGTATCAAACGCATATTGTGAGATAAATACAAAATATTGGTCAACCTACTCGCACCGGGCAATCCAAAGTAAGGGCCTTTTCATTACAATCTTTTTAATTCAACATGAGACCGATAGTTGCATTAAAGATTAAAAAACTCACTAGATATCAAACTATTGAATAACCTCTCCATAAAAATTTGAGAAATAGTTCAATCAGGGCTCAGTTTATGAAAATCATGGCTGCTCAAATAAATCTAACACACTCCATGATTTGGCTGAGAATAAACTCTTACATATTAAGGTTGAAAACAAAATAATCATTGTTCCTCTAATAATAAATGACTAAAACAAATAAATTTCTAGTCTTAGTTACCACTCTCAAGTGGATGTGATCTTTTTCAATGAACCCAATTGGAGCTACCAAACAGTTTCACTACTACACTGATTAAAAATTAAAAAAAATAAAAAAAATCGTCTTTTCCAGTTCCATAGCTAAGATGGGGAAAAATATAAAAAGCAGCATCAAGCGTATTTAACAAATTTATATAACAACTAGTTCTTCGTTTCAGAGTTAGAGAAGTAACCAGTGGGCGAAGAATTCGACGATGGCAAACGCAGCAGGAGTGTCTCTAAGAACTGCATCGAAATTGGTGACGTTCAAATCGACGGCGTAATCTGCCTTCACAGCGTTACTGTTGCTTAATTCTCGAAGGATCGACCGGGATCCCGGAGGAAACGACGCCGCTTTAGAGCTAAGCAAGAAAAGCAAATTCACTATCAGAATCGGACACAACTGAGACATTGGCATTAGATTTAGAGGAAGAAGAGATCAAGTTTTAGGCCTTGTTTTGCTTTTTTTTGGAAAGCGAAAAACTTTGGTGGTTTTGTCAGGTTTCCGAAGGGAAAGAGGGATCCAAAGTTAGCTTTAGTGGCGGCTGAGCCCAAAACAACGGCGGAGGAGGTGGTGGTGGTAGTGGGTGGGTCAAAATTCTGGCATAAACGGTGGGCTGTGCAATTTCGCTCTCAAACGGTACTTATGAATATGATTTGTTTTGCGGGGCCCATTTTCATTATTATGCACTTCTCATACTCAACATCCATTTTTTAGCATTTTTCAGGGCTTTACACAGATTGCTATACAATTATCGGTCCTAATTTGGAATATTTAATTTAGTATAAAAAATTGCTTAATCCTGTTTCATCTATTATTATTATTATTATTATTATTATTATTATTATTATTATAACAACAATAAATTAATAAAAATTATAGTATAACACATATAAAATTTCTAATAAAAGTCTAAAATTCTATCTTAATATTAAAAAATTATTTCAAAATTTAACTGCTTTTTGAAAAATTATATTTTATTTTTAATAATTTTTGTGAAATTGCAAGTTATGTTAATTGAAGTAGCTGGCATAGCCTAATAATGATTGCTAGTAAACTAACGATTTTCTCATTGAATTAGATAAGAAGTTAGACTTAAAAAAAATTCAAATGATTCGGTGATTAAATTAATAATTCAATAACTCATTGATTAGTTGATTTAAAATTTTTTAATGTCAAAATTTTTAAAAAATATTTTAACATTCGAAATTTAAATTTATATTTAAGTCAATAAATAAGATATTTTTTAGTTTTTTTTATTTATAGTAATATAAAAATTTGTTAAAATATAAGTTTATTTTTTATTTTTAATAGATAATTAATATTTTACAACATAATTATTCAATTATAACAATATTATTTCATATATTAGCTATAAATGTTGAGAATAAAAATATTTAAATTTTAAATATTTTTATATAAATTTTAATAATATTATTAATATATATGTAAATATAATATAATAAATTTGAAATATTTATTTTAAAAATAAAATTTAATAGATTAAAATTATTTAATAATATTAATTATTGTAAGTTGAAAAAATTAGAGTTTATATATAAAAGGAAAATTTATTATGAAATTATTATTTAATTTTGACATTTTAATAGAATTAATTATTTAATCACTCTATTTTAGGATATATATTTAATTTATATTGTAATAACCCAAAATTTTTTTAAGATATAAAATTTATATTTTTTTATATATATATCATTCAAATATTAGTTTAATATTATCTAATTCAATTATAATTTTTGCAATACATTCATTTATATATATATTTCTAATGTTATTCTTATAATTTGAAATATTTTATTTAGTATTGAAATATAAACATTTTAATATATTGATTATTTTAGTTAGTGAAATAATTTAAATATTCAGTAGTGGTACTTAAATTATCAATTAGTTACATTATAAAGAAATTTAATTAAATTATTTTATTAGTTTTTGATAAAAATAAAAATAATTAAAAAAAAGAAAGAAAATTAAAAAAAAAGTGACACACAGAAGTGATGTTGGCGTGTGACGGTGGAAGATCACTTCCACTGTCAGCTGATTAAAAAAAAAAAAAAAAGATGGCCAAAAATTGAGAGGAACACCCCCCCACCACCACCACCACCATCACCTTTTTCTCTCTTATCTCTCTCCCTCTCTCCTTTTTCTTGCTCCGGCAACCTCTTCCACCGGCTGACGACACCCTAGGCCGCACCAACAACCACCGGTGACCTCCAGCCAACGTTCGGCGAGCCTCCGGCAATGGCAGCAAGGCAAGAAAGAGAAAATTGGGTCCCAAACTTTGAACGCTCATATCCGGCGATCTGGACTTCCTATCGAAGTGATTCAAACGGCTATGGACTCCCGGTAGAGAGCTCTTTTAGATGAGACCAGACTCACAGGATTTGATGGCTGTTTCCGGTGCCGACGAGGAGATGGAAAATCGGTTTTTTTTTTTTTTAACTTTCCTGTGAGTTTTCCGTCAATCCGACCGTTGGATCGGTGATCCGATATCACCTATGGAATCAAGAGAAGGAGATGAACATTTCGGTGTGACCAATTCCAGTAGATGTTGCCAGCAACCGGCGGCCAGCCACCGTACATGGTGGTTTTCAGTGGTAGCTCCGGTGAGATTTGGTAATGATTTAACTTCCATAGACTTTCTCATAAATTTTTGAAATTTTTGAGACATAGATAAACTTTGGGCAAGACTATTTTTCTTAGTTCTCAGTTGTGGTACTTAAATACAGTATTTCTTATATAGAAAAAAATTGGAGAAAAATTCTAAGAAAAATATATGATGAAAGTAAAATGGTTTGGAGATATTCTATAGTGTTTGTTGAACTTTTGAGTGATTGTATAATATTTTTAAAAAATATATATGGGTTTTAGTTAGATTTTTAGCATACGGGCATATAAGATTGTATGAATTTTTTGTATTTAAATTTTATATGATTGGTTGAAACTAGAGAATGGAGAGTTAAATATGTGAATGTTGAATTTGGTTGAATTAATAATATATTAGCTATAAAAAACTTATAGAATTGAGTAATATTCTTAAATAAAAATTTATAAAATATTAATGGGTGATTAAAAAATTATAATTCCTTTTGCAATAGTCTTGTAACCTTATTAAGAACCGTGGGATAAAATTTTATAATTTTTAGAGCTCGTTTATGTAATTTTTACAGAATATCAGTTATAAGGACAAAAACATAATTTTTTATTTTATGAGATTTTGCTTGGATTTGAGGGCTCAATAAGAGCCATGTGTTGTTAATGAGATATGGAGATGGGATGTGTGATTTTAGAAGCGTGATTTAAACTACTTTGTAGGTTGGGTAGGTCTTAAATACAGTGGAGACTTTGCCGGATTTCCTGCATAAATTAGGGTATCCTTATTTTCTTTAAAATTCTTGATTTAGGTTAACATTGATAAACTTATAATATGATTATTTAGGTGATCAAGATCAGCCGTCTTCCTCCACCTAACTGCTATAGTAGTCACCGGTTAACCAGTGAGTAGATATTGATTTTATTTATAATTTCAATCTTATTATATATTTAAGGTATGCTTATGCATCACATGTAAATATATGTATGTAACTAAATACTAGGCAAGTTTTATGCTGTATTTTCTTATTTACAAAAATGAATGTGGATATCGCCTTAGAGTAATTTGGAGCTATGTGCGTGTGGTATGGTATAATGGATGTGGGTAGGACAAACAAATCGACTTGAGCTAGTCTCACATAGAGCCCGATCATTTTCTATAAAGTTTAGGTGAGTACGATTTTGAGTTGATCTCGTTGAACCCTGTATTTGGATTATTAAGCGAAAGTTCAGCTCGAGTTAATCTCGCTAGCAGGCCTTTGATTAAAAGAGCTGTATAGGGGATTGACTTCCATATGTATATATCTGTTGTGATATATAGGTGTGTGAGTACTTTAAATAATTCTTTGTATGAATGCTGTTTGATTTTGGTGAAATTGTTGATATGTGTTGCATTTCATCCTTAGGGATATGTTAGTATTAAATAGTTATAGAAATTTTATGTAAAATCGATATCTTATTTTATGAGTTTCCTATTCATCCTATTTTTTTTAGATTATAGGAGGAATTCTTTTTTTCAAAGTAACCTGTTTTCTCCCTTGTAGGTTTATTCATAGTTATTTATTTGTATTATTATTTTTTAAATTTGTAATCTATACCTCCGCATATATTAGCAGTAGTATAGACCCTATTAGGAATTGTGTTAATTTAAATAATTGATATTAATAAATGAAAATTTTGATGACATATAAATAATTTGTAAATAATGGTATCAGGGTTAATCTGAGCTCCTCTGATTTTAGTTTCTAATGGTTATCGGGGCTAGGCTGACCCGAATTAAAATTTAATATTTTATTTTATTTTATTTACATATTAGGCCTTAGTTTTTTGCCTTGATTATAGATTTGAAAATAGTAAGACTTATTATGGGTATTTGGGGCTTTATACTGATCTAGGTCCTAGTGTTGGTCCTGCCCATGGGATCGAGTCGTGACATATATATTTTGCTTTCATTAAATTATTTACTCCATTCGTTAAATTTTTTATTAAACAAATATTTTAATTTAGTCAAATTATTATTTAATTCAACTATTTTAATAAAATTGGATAGTTAGTTTTTGTATTTTTTTAAAAAATACATTTATCAGTCTTTATAATTTATTTCTATTAACTCTTTAGTATTTCTTATTATTTTTTATACCTAAACTGCCATGACCCTCTCTGTTATCTCGACACATAATTTTTTTTTTCTCTACCCACACTCTTCTCCCTCTCATTCTCTTTTTATTTTTCATATTTTAATAAAAATTGATAGAACCTATATGAGTAAAAATGTTAAATCAAATTTTCTAAATTTCCAAGTAATTAAAATGTCAATATAGAATAATTGTTTTTCAATAGAGAAAAACACAAAAATGATCTATAGGAAATTGAATGAAAACATTTGAATAATTTTTTTTAAAAATATAAATTTGTATTTAGTCTACATATAGCAAAATTTTTATTTTTATTTAGAAATGTGTTTTCAAAATATTATGTTTTAAAAATATAAAGACTAATTAATTAGTTTCACTAAAAAATAAATGGACTAAATAATAATATTTTTTCAAAATATAAAAACTAATTGATTAGTTTCACAAAAATAGATAGATTAAATAATAGTTTGATAGACATTGATTAACATAAAATTTAATAGATAAACTAAGGGCCTGTTTGGTATTTCTGTTGAAACTGCTGTTAAGAAAATCATTTTTTTAAATATGCTAGTCATAGAGAATTAAAAAATAATTTAAAATCAAATTTAATAAATTTTAATCATAATAACACTAAAATAATAAAATAATTTTTTTCCAAACTATTTTTTTTCATAGCATCTAAATTATGTTTTTATTCATAAAAGCAATTTTAACTATCTAAAGCAATGCCAAATAAACATTAAATAATTTAATGAAAATAAAATACATAAACTAAATAGTATATTTTCAAAATATATGAATAAGTTAATTCTATTAAAATATAAACTAAATAGTAATTTTCCTTGTAAACAACTGCTATGCATTAAATTTGATAATATTATCTCATTTTTCTATATGCTGATTACTGAATAATTCTAGAGCTAATCCGAGTTTTCTCTGCATTATAATAATTTTTTTCAAAGTCAATATGGAATGGTATACTTGTAGTATTTTTTTTTTCTCCATGGATGTATTGATACTATTTATTAAAGTTATTACTATTATAATGTAAGTATTAAAAATTGAAAACAATCTCTCACTAAAAAAATAATAATAAAAATATAATTTTTATTATTTTTCCTTTACTGTAAAATAAAATTATAAAGTACGATTATTTTGCATCATCTTTATTTTCTTATCATACGAATTTTTTTTATTTTATTTTGAAGGTCGGTGGTTGTAATTCAGATATGAATCCTTTTGAAATCATTCATTTTTTTTAATTTTTCATGCTCAACAAGGATTTTATTTATTTATTTATAAGGATCAAATACTCGATTTTATTTAAAAAATACATAATTTTAAAATATTTATACTAGCCTCGTATGTACTCTTATATAATTATTGATAGATATCGAGTGTATGATTCTATTGTGCTTTTTTCTAATTTAATGGAGTTATTATATGTTTTAATTGACTAATTATTTTTTTCATTTTAATAATAGTACTTCATAATGTGTAGATAATTCATTTTGTAGGAGATTTAAATTTGAAACTTATCTAATGAGGCTCCTACGAAGAAGTCATTGTTAAATAGTGAATAGTATAATTTGGTCAATCTACATTCTCCATAAATATTATTGAATATTCTATATTTTTTATATTATTTTTTATAAGTAATTTTATTTAATTTATGTAGAAATATGATATATTGATTTATAAATTATTTTTGTAATATACTTTCAATAATGAAATATCATTCTATTATATAAAAAATTATTTTTTTAATTACATATACAGGGAAGAAAGAATTGAACCTGGATCTCTTAAATCAAATATACATGCAACAATTATTAGCATGGTTATTAAACTCGGCTCGGATATTGACTCGTATGGGGGATCAAATCTAATAGGTCACTAGCTCAATTAGTAAGTCAACGGTTACAAAATTAATTAAACACATATTAATTAAATACGAGACCACATATCAAGTAAAAATACAAATTATAGCAATTTTATGTGAAAATCATTATATGAGAACAAACGACTTTTACTAATTATTATGAGAATTGCATGAATTTTAATTATATTACAAGCAATTACTAGTTAGCCAAACGACATTATATTAGCATTGCTTGTTCTTAAATATTTAGTGGTAAATTATTATTATTATTATTATTATCAGTGCTTGTAGTTAATATCATAATTAAGAATTGCTTTTATTTTTTATTATGTATCACAAATTATATTATATTAACTCTAAAAATATGTTTGATATGAGATTAATAAAAATAATTTTTATTTATATAATTTTTAATCTCTTATCAATGTTTTTTGAATATGTAAATAAATTAAATTAACTTATTACCTTATCAATATTTATACATTCTTAACATTAAAAATTAACAATGAAGATTAACTATTAATTATTGTTCTTTTTAAAAATTAAAATTTATAAATAATATTTAACTATTAATTTTTTAATTTTCTACCAAACGCACCCTAAACTTACATTAAGTAATTTTAATGATAACAAATTTAACATTATTGATCTTAATAATTATTAATTTCATAGGTTTTTATAAAATAGTGTATTTTGGACCATATGAATGAATATGTATATAAAAAATATGATTTTAATTTCTTATCAAATATTTGCATAATTACGTGGAAGAAAAAACCACGATATCAAACGACGTCACTTTATGATCGGGCTATAAAGTCCGATCCAGCCCAACACGGTGGGTCATTCATTTCCTAAGATCTACATCTGTCGAATTACCATTGACCAATCACAATTCAAAATCTATACGCCAAATCGAATATTCGAAGTTAGGGTTCATTATTACGATCCAATATCCTCCGAAGGCCTTGCAATTTTATTCATTTTCTATCAAATCTTCCATTCAAATAATCTACAAGGTACTCTAATCGATCCATTTCCTTATTTTCCGTTCCTCTTTTGCCAGTATGTGGAAATTCGACATGATTTCTTCTTTGTTAATTCTGTAATTGGCGTTAAATGTGGATGTTTGGATTAATATGGTTTTTGATTTTTATTTATTTTTTCTTTCAGGAACTTTGTAGAGGCGTTGTATCTGTTTTTGAGAAATATACTCACTATGAAGTTTTTAGAATACACTCCTCTTGAAAGGTAATTGCATTAAATTGCTAATTTAGCAATCGAATTGTGCTTTACATTTTTTCCCCTTTGAATTTTTTTTTTTTAAATAATTTGGTGATTGTTCGTAAGGGAGATTTGAACCTCAGGCTCAGGCTGTGCATATTCTTAGATAGTTTAACCTTTGAATTTGATTTTGATAGATTGTGTGTGCTCTGTTTTATGTTTTTCCCCAGCATAAATGAGTTCTTAAGCAATTTAAATCTTGGAGAACGGACAATCAAGGGATGCCTTGAAGCTTACTCTTGTAAGTCCAAATCTACAACTTAATTATAAAATTTTGGAAATTTTATTCTGGAAGGGAAATGTGATTTTCCCCCTTCTTGTGTTTTGTGAAGGTAAACACACTGGAACAGACAAAAAGCTTTCTCTCAGTTTAGAGCACGAGGTAATATAATATAATATTTGCTTACTTTTATCCAAATCTTCGCTAGAAATAAATGCAAATAGAAAAAAAAAATGTTTCTGATTTTAGACTGATTCGTCTTCAATTGTCATGCTAAGGATTCCTTTGTTTTTCTAAGAATTGTATTCTTCACTGTAGACAGAAAACTGTAAAACTACTTTTTTTTTTTTCTTATGTTTTTAGTATGGTTTACCATATTTTTCTTTTTGTTGATATTTGATCTCTTATATCTACAATCTTAATATTTTTTTTGGTGGGCTGTGAGGGTGGAAATGATTGGCTTTGGTAATCATTTTTTTCTGCAGATCCTTGACTATCTTGGGAAATCTTCAGACGCTGACTCATCCTCGCCAGCTGAATACTTGTTAAGCAGATCCAGGTGGTTACTGATTGCCTTGTTGCCTAGATGGGTTTGGCAAATGTTTAATTGTTTGTGATATTTCTTTGACTGGTTTTCCCTTGTGCTCATTCCAGCCGAAAGACATTGATTTATCTTGTTCTTACACTCTATCACATGTATCCAGATTATGACTTCAGGTAACGATGCACCTTTTTTTTTTGTATCTTATGTACACTTTTATTTTACTGATGGTGAAAGGTGGATTATGGGTAATGCCATTGTCAGCTTCATGGGCGACCTGGCATCCCGCTATATAATCCTCTTTTAACTGCTATGGGAGTGTTGTCAAAAGGTTTGACAGACGGTTCACAGAACTGTTGCTCTAGGAGGAGCTGAGAGTTCAAGTCTCTCCATTTCCCAAATCTAATCTTGGCCATTAATGTGGTTTGCCTTTTTTTCGATAAAGATGTATTTTATTTTATTTTTTGTTGGTTTTGTTTTCAGTTCATTTCAGATTTGTACTGTACAGGAATTATTACATGGATGCCTTAATGTATATTTGCTGTTGTGCTTTCCTTATATTATGATATTGCTGTGTATCTGTGCGAGTTTCAGTGCCATGAAAGCTCACCAGTTCTTCACAGAGGAAAGCTGGGACACTTTTAAGCAGATTTTCGACACATACATGTTTGAAGCATCAAAGGTATTTGACTAATTGTTTTTCATTCATGACAATAGAGCAATGCATGTTACATCAAAATTGAACACCCACCCCTCCCCTCCCCAAAAAAGGGATTAGGGTGGTGATGTTATATTATGATTTTTCTTTTGGCCAATTGCATTTTTTCTTGGCTAGTGAAAGAAATTGACTAATTGCATTTGCATTTTATTGTATTATTCAGATCAGATCCACTATTGGTGTAACTGTAAAATTCTTGTCCTAAGTAACCTCCATTTTTCTCCATTTTTTAAAATCTATATTCTATATCTATCTCATTTATTATCATTACTTGCCACCGGTTATCAGGATTGTTGTGCGATTTTCTTTACATAGAGCAGTGCCCTTATCTGAACTATAGCATTCTGGTCGATTCTTGCGTGAATTGATGATTGGAGTGGAAAACCTAGTTTGAATATTTTGACGTGGTAACTAGTGTTTAGGTGGGTTGTTGCATGAGTTGTAAAGAAATGATTGCTAGTGTTTCTATATATTATTTTTGAGAGAGATGTGTTGCAGAATCATTTGGTTTACTTATCTTTTGTTGGGATAGTAAGCCCAAATGAGTGGCTTTGTCATGTCTGTTACTGTCACCTTCATTTTTTTTTCCCTATTGATTGTAGGAATGGATCAAGGAAAATGAAGGTGGTTCCTTGGTGGAAACCTTATTCAAGGCTCTGGACGAGGTGAGCATACATTAATGACATGAAGACAACTGGTATAAAGAGGCAATGTTATGATATATTGTGAATTTGTCTTGCAGGTTGTGAAAATAGCAGAATGTGAAATCTACAGCTATAATCCAGACTCTGATGCAGATCCATTTCTAGAGAAAGGAGCAATGTGAGTACTCATATTATCTTCATGACTTCACATAGTTTTTTAGTCATATAGCTACTGCTATGAAGTTGATGTGTTCCTCTATGTCTGCTACTCCATGCTCCTCTCCCCCCCTTCCCCACCCCCCATACCTCCTAAAAAATGAGAGAGATAGAGGAAGACTTAAGAATAACTTCTTTGTTTTTTTGCAGCTGGTCTTTCAGTTTCTTTTTTTACAATAGGAAACTAAAGCGCGTTGTGAGCTTCCGCTTCTGCTGCCTAAGGTGGGTTAGTGTGATTTTTTTTTTCTCTTTTAATTTCCCAGTTTTCCTTCGAAGTACCTTAATTACATGTTGGCTTCATCTTTGCTGTTTATGGCAGTAACTTGGTGGTGGATGGATATCTTGTGGACAATTCTAGTTATGAGGAAGATGGGGAAATATTTGATGACATGGACATGTGAGTGCTGATAGTGATGGACTATTAGCATGATGTTCATATGTGAAGACCAATAACAATGATCTGTAGTTATGCTTCTGTCAGTGCCCCTACCCGTGGCACCTAAGTGGTAGGATTAGCTTTTTTGCTTCTCAATGCATGTAGTTACTCTTCTCTTGTTGTAAAGAAAAATGCTTCTAAAAATATATGTGAAATCTAGCGGTAGTCTTGTGATAAGATGTGAGGATTCAAGTTTCTACAAGACACTCATTTCTCCCTATCTTCTAAAATAGTGCCATTTGTTGATTTTGTATGTACATATGGAACTGCATTTGGCTCATATTTCCAATAATGGAAGATAACATTCGTGCACCTTTTTATTTTTTGGATGACAACATGATAATTAGAGAAGAGACATTGATATTGCTTCTCTCTCTGTTTTGGTTCCTAGTGATTTAGAACCCAGATTGGCTGCTGCCACGGCTTTGAGCCATTTAGGGTAAAATAGAATTGTAAAGTCCTAAATTGACATGAAATGCGTATGGCTTTAGCAGTGAAGAACCTGCCAATCCATTTGGCAAAGGGCCTGGGTGGCCATACTTCATCTGTTCGCTGTCGTAAACTTAGTGGAAAAAAAATATTTTTTTTCTCATTATTAAAAAATCTCTAAGATAATATTATTGGAGTTAATTTTCAGACTATAAAATTTCAAATTTGAGTTTCAATCAAAGTTAATTATAAAAAAAAACAAAGAAAATTAAGGCTAGTTTATTGATGAAACTACCAAATTTTCAATTACTTTATCAACATATTTATCTTTTTAAGTTGCCATAAGCCATAGATATGTCCTTAAATTAGAGCAGATAAATAGGAAGAACAATAAAAATCGTGCTGTGTGTACACAATGTACCGTGCATTAAGGTATTCACATGTCAAGGGCATCAAGTCAATATAGAATCCATTCAACACAGAGGACAGTGCTTCGAAAATTAAAGAAGTAGGAGCCGACTCTCCCTTCTCAATGAGAGTTGTTCGTTTCTCTCTTGTCAGTAGCCTTAGATCTGTGGCCCATTCCCATCTGGAAGGGTGTCTCTCTCCTCCTTCCAATTTGGTGGCGTATAGTTTGTTTTGTGCTGTGTGCTAGTGGTTGCAGATAAGATATTGTGCTTTCTTTGTGAAGGGTCCTTTAAGATCTACTATGGATGAATCTGCAGTAGTCCTTTACTTGGGCTTGCCTTGTGTTCATTTGTCTGCAGATTTTGAGCTTCTTTGGCAGGGTTTTAATGTCCATCCGTGTATGGTTCTTGCTTCTTAGGCTTGTTTCTGGGTTTTCCAGTTGGTGGGTATCTCAAGGGTTGCGATGGTGCTGCTTTCGTTGGTAATTGGTTTCTCTCTGGGCTATAGGAGATTAAGATGTCTGATCTCTGTCACTTCCTGGCTTGTTCGACACTTCCGTGATCCTAGTTCTCTTCTCCATCAGTTGCTTGTTTATGAGCTAGCCGTTTTAACGGGATGGATGCAATGGAAATGGAAAGCTCTGCTTTGCTTCAGGATGATCTCTAAAGCCATGCGTGTCATCAGAGATAGCTCTATTTCTTTCTATAATGTGAAGTCTCCCCATCGACAGCTGGTGAAGGCAGTGACAGAGTTCTTTTCAGTTCTCTGCATTTTCGGGATGATGAGTTATATGTATCCGTGTAGCCTAAGGTTCAGCTATATGATCTTCTAAGCCTTTGTTATATGGATTAGAGGGCTGAAAAGGGTGATTCAAATGTTTAGATAAATAAACTTAATTCCCACTTTCTGTTAAAAAAATCCATTCAACAAAAGAGTAAAAAAAAAAGTCTTTTTTGAAGAGTAATCCAAGCTGAGGAAAATTTATTATTATTATTATTATTAATTCTAATATTTTCTTTTACTTTATTTATTGTGATATGTCAAAGGCCAATCTTTGTTGCAGAAGACAGTGGCTGCTGTTGTCAAGGTGCCACATTAGAATTTTTGAACAATACAATCATCTATCTTGTTCTACAAAAACTGGCTGTGTAAAATTTCTTTTTCTGCTTTCTCTATTGTATACACCATATTATCTCATTATAATACTCCCCATTCTTCCTTATTGTGATTCTTTTTGTTTAATCATCATGATAATGGTTATCTCTGCCTCTGCTAATTAATCAATTCATTTCAATTTAACTTTATTAAATATTTTTATTTATTAATAAAATTATTCTTATTTTTTTAAAAGATAAAAATTTCTTTTGTCATAGAATGAAAAAAAAAAACTGGTTTATTGAGTACTGTAATTACAAAAATTCGTATACGTAGTCGGTATATATAAATTCAACCAATAAAAAGTGAATAAATCATAATTTTTAAGCAAATCTTATTTAACTGAGTGTATACACCCGATCATAAGGCCATTTTAACCTCTTCCTGAAGTTTAGGTGCAAAGCCTCTCACTTTATATATCTCTCCCTGATATGGAGTTCTTACCACCAACTTACAGAAACCTATACGTAGGAGGAACTGAGGAGGGTAGACTTGTTGAGAAACATATAATATCATCGATAATATATCATCTTCCTCTAATAATATTCTGAAAATTTTTAGTTATTAATTTGTAAATTTGAGCAAAAGAAGCTGCTCGTTTATTGATGGAATAATGTGTTTATATACATTTACAAAGAATAATCTAGAACAAAAGTAATTTCCTATTCTACCCTACCTTATTTACAGGATCAAGAAAATAAACCTCTAACAAATTTGTTAAAGCCTATGAGCTGAGCTAGAGCACTAGAATCTTCTCCTTTCTCCTCTAAAATTTGTTACCTGAAGGAGAAAATATTATCAGGTCCCCCCTCAAGATGGAGACTCGTGTACATCATGAAGTACCATCTTGAACAAGTGTTCATTGAACAAGACAGAGGTGAGAGGTTTTGTAAATAGATCAGCGAGCCGGTGTCTAGAAGGCACATGCATGGTGGTGATGAACCCATGGTTTATCTCATCACGAACTACATGACAGTCTATTTCGAGATGTTTTGTCCTCTTGTGAAAGACCGGATTTGCTGCAATGTGCTCTGCCGCCTTGTTATCACAGTGTAAGGCAATAGGAAGAGATAGTTTCAAGCCAAAATCAGTAAGAAGATAACTAATCCATTTTAGCTCACAGACTGTTGCTGCCATGCTTCTGTATTCAGCTTCGGCTGAGGATTTACTGACAGTGGTCTGTTTCTTTGCTTTCCAGGATACCAATGATGGTCCCAAGAAGATGCAAAACCTAGTAATGGACTTTCGACTCATGGGACAAGATGCCCAATCTGCATCACAAAATGCTCGGAGCCTTAAATCATTATCTTGTGGGAAGAAAAAGCTTTTGGAAGGAGATCCTTTGAGGTACTTAAGGACATGTATGGCAGCATCCCAATGTGGCTTGCAAGGAACTTGCATAAATTGGCTCAATTTTTGTGTGGTGTGAGAAAGATCTGGCCTTGTGAGCCCCAGGTATAATAGCTTCCCTATGAGTCTTCTATATTTATCTAGTTCTTTCAATAACTCCCCACTTTCATTGTCCAGCTTCAATCCTTTTAGCATGGGGTAGGGACTGATCTTTGCATTCTGTAATCCTATTTCTTGAATTATATCCAAGATGTATTTCCGTTGGTTTAGGAACATTCCTTTTTCTGACCTGGCAATTTCAAGGCCTAGAAAATACTTGGCATACCCCAAGTCTTTGATAGTAAACTGCTCATCGAGGAATTTATTGACTTTTGCAATTTCTATTTCATCTTCCCCTGTAATTAATAAATCATCTACGTAGACAATTAGTGAGATAAAATTGGGACCAAACCCAAAATTGGGACCAAACCCTTTAGTAAAGAGGCAGTGATAAAAAACAAATTGTTGAAACCCAAAAATATGTAACTTGTTTGTTAATTCCTTGTTCCATTGTCTCCCTGCTTGTTTAAGGCCATCAAGACTTCTGACTAATTTACATACTTGACCTGGAACAGCTTTTGTGTAACCTTTTGGGGGCTGCATATAAACATCTTCATCCAAATAGCCATGTAAATATGCATTGTTTATGTCAAGTTGATGAATTGGCCAATTGAACTTTGTAGCTATAGCTAAAAATAATCTCACAGTAACTAACTTAGCTACAGGTGAGAAATTGTCATGGTAATCAATTCCAGCTAGCTGGTTGTACCCCTTAGCAACTAGTTTAGCCTTGTATTTGTCAACTGTACCATCGGGTCTATATTTGACTTTATATACCCATTTTGAGGCTATTGCCTTCTTGCCTTGAGGGAGGGTAGTGAGGAACCATGTTTTGTTCTTTACTAACTTATGCCACAAAATCATTTAACCATTGAGGTCTTGATGATACCCTTGTGCTTCTTCTAATAGGTACAGGGTTGATTGGTGATTGTGTATAACTTGTACAGGGTGTGGAAATAGGATTGGTGTTTGTGACAGATGGTGTGTTACTGATGGGTAAATCATGTGAATGAACTAGATCAGAAGGTAAATCATGATTTTGTTCTGTGTCAAGAATAGCCAAAGGAATGACACTACTATCCACTTGTGTAGTGTGTCCACTTGAGTATGGAAAACAATTTTCATAAAATACCACATCCCTATAAATTATAACTTTCTCATTATGCAAGTCATATAACTTGTAGGCTTTAAAACCTGATGCATGAAATATAAAAATGCATTTGAAAGCCTTTTGTTCAAACTTACGTTTATGTGGACTTGTATTAGTAGCATAACATAAGCTATCGAAAACTTTGAGATAACTGTAATCTGGCATTTTGTTAAACAAAATTTCATAGGGTGTCTTCTAATTTAAAACTGTGCTGGGCATCCTATTAATGAGATATGTTGCTGTTAAAATGCTTTCTCCCCAAAAATATTTTGGCACTTTTGATGCAAACATTAAAACCCTTGCCACTTGCAACAAATGTTTATGTTTCCTCTCTACAACCCCATTTTGTTGTGGAGAGTATGGACAAGTTTTCTGATGCAAAATTCCCTTGGATTTGAAAAGTGTTAAAAAATGTTGGTTGATAAACTCTGTCCCATTATCTAATCTTAGTGCTTTCACTTGTTTTTGAAATTGATTTTAAATTATGTTTAAAAACTCAAGTAGTGTTCTATAAACTATAGTTTTATCATGCAGCAAATATGTCCATGTGACTCTTGAAAAATCATCAACAATAGTAAGAACATACTTTGAATGTGAAACTGAATGTTCATGATATGGTCCCCATAAATCAATGTGAATTAAATAAAAAACAGATGTGGTAGTAATTTTACTCTTTTGAAAGCTGAGTCTCTATTGTTTTGCAAGTGGACACACTTCACATAGTTCATGATTTTTGTTTTTCAGTGTAATAGAGGTGATGTGAGACAACTTGGTATCAGATATGTGCCCTAGTCTATAATGCCACAACTCATAAGAATCAGAAGATGCAAAGGACTGATGAACTTCATTCTTATGATATTTAGTCTGAATATGTTTCATTCTAGAAGCAAGGGTACAATTTCCTTTAAAGATTTCTAGAGTACATCTATTTGCTCTTATTATATATAATCCTCCCTGCAGTTCCCCCTTTGCTATTACTTCCTCAGTCACTGGGTCTTGTAGGAGACAATGGTCAGCAAAGAATTTGATAGATATATTTGAAGTTTTGGTAAGAGCACTGACTGACATTAAGTTATATTTAAAACTAGGTGTATGAAGAACATCATGCAGATGCAAATGTGGTTTTATGAAAATATTTCCACTGTGTTTTACAGGTTTGGTACTTCCATCAGGCAGGGTAACAAAACATTGGTCATTCAAATTTCTGGGGTTTTGAAAAAGTTAAAAATCATGACACATATGTGTGGAGGCTCCTGAGTCTACTATCCATATCCCTTTGTTCTCACCATGTTTGGTAAAGGAGTAGTAAGTTGGTTTCTTACCTGCAAAGCCTGTGTAATTGACACAGCTTGCCTCATTTGTTGCAAGATTCTGGTTCTGCATATATTTGGCAATCTCCAGCTGAATCATATGTGCCCAATAAACTCCTGTTGCCTCTTTTTTATATTCTGACTTGCCATCATACTCAGGTATTTCTTCATACACATTGGCTGCTGAATTTGCTTTGGCCTTTCCTTTTTTTTGTTTCAATTCAGTGAACCATTCTGGATACCCATGTAGCTTGAAGCATGTATCTCTAGTGTGTCCACTTGAATTATAGTGGTCACATATTCTAGTGTCCCTTTTTCCAAACTCCTTTTTCTTCCCCTGACCATTATCTTTCTGAAATTGCCCTTTGACAACCATTGCTGAATTGAATTCCTCAATTACAACAGTGTGAACCTCCCTCTATTTTTCCACCCTAAGCACCATAGAATATGCCTTGTTTATACTCGATAATGGATCCATTAAGAGAATCAGGTTTCTAATATGATCATATGTTTCATTCAACCCCATTAAAAACTGCATTAGCTTGCCCTTATTATTAATTTCATCCATCTGTTTTGCTACACCACATTCACACACTGGCAGTGGCTTAAGACAAGCCAATTCATCCCATAATTTTTTGAGTTTAGTAAAATAAACTAAAACAGAAGCATTAGTTTGAGTCAGGGTACTTATCTCCCTCTTAAGCTGATATAGGAGAGGTCCATTGCTCTCTCCAAATCTTTCTTTGATCTCTTCCCACAGGTTCTTTGAAGATGTTGCATAAATGAAAGCATCCACTAGCTCTTTTGAGAGAGAGTTTAGAATCTAGGATGTGACCATGCTGTCCACCTTTTTCCATTTTTCCATATTTGTTGCATGGAGCTTCATAACTTCCATCTATAAATCCCAACTTGTCCTTGGCCCTCAATGCCAGCAGCATGGATCTACTCCATGATAGGTAGTTCTTTCTTGTGAGTGGTGAACTCACCAGCATCATTCCCGGGTGGTCAGAGTTAGGGGTGGCCACGGTCCGGTTTCGAACCGGAACCGAACTAGAACCGGTTCGATCAAAACCGGACTGAAACCGATCAAAACTGGAACCGGCTTCGAACCAGACCGAAACTGTCATTCTACGGTTTGGTTCAGGTTTATAATTTTTAGAAACCGTGAACCGGCGGTTTCGAACCGGATTGAACCGACAATTTCGAACAGAAAAAAAAACCAACGATTTAAATACAAAAAAATTCAATAAATACTTCACTCTACTCTTAATTCATTTATATATATATATATATATATCATTAATTCTCTACACAATTATTCTCTATACTCTCTTTAATTCTTAATACTCTTTCAATTTCTCTCAAATTTTCTAAATAATTATTTTCTACATTCCTTTTAATTCTCAGTACTGTCAAAATTCTCATACTTTATTATTTTTATGCTATTTCAATTACTCTGTTATTATTTTATATCTTCAATAAAATTTTCAATACCCTCCATTTTGATTTCTTTTTCTTTTATATTTTTTAATTATCAATTATCATATAATTTTTTTAAAAAGGGTAAGTAGTACTCAATTCAACTTAATTCAACTAAACTTTTATCCCAAAAATTTATTGGGGTCGGCTATATGGATTCTCTTTCTCCACTCTAAACGATTTTGGGTTAAATCCTCGGAAATGTGTAATGCTTTTAGGTCATGTTGTATTATTCTCCTCCAAATCAGTTTAGGTGTGCCTATTATTTTCTTTCTATCCTCAACCCAATATGCTCTACTTATCTAATTTGAGTTTTACTATGTCTATGCTTCACATGACCAAACCACCTCAATTCCTCTTCTTTTAATTTATAACTGAAAATTTTGATTCATCTAAATTCTAAAGGGATATATTGGCAAAATTAAATTCATGCTCCTTTTTCTAATTTTTTTTTGAAAATTAATTTTATCTCTAATTTTTTAATAAGTTCAATTTTTTGCTTATTAAATTTTTCTTAAAAATAAGTTATTTTTATTCTTATTTTTCTTATTTTATTTCGATTGAAAATTTTCTAAGAAAAATTAAAATATTTTAAATATAACTTAAATTCTAAATCAATAAAATTTTCCTCTAATTTTTTTCCTTTAAGTCGCTTTTAAACCGCTTTCAAACCGTCTTGAACTGTCATTTTTCGAACCATCCTTTAAACCGTTTTAAACCGGGGCTCGAACCGGAACCGGCGGTTCAAAAACCGTCTTCCAAACCGTTCCATGAAGGTTTGGTTGAGGTTCATAATTTCATTGAACCTGAACCGGCGGTTCAGAAACCGTAACCGGCGGTTCTTGAACCGTGGCCACCCCTAGTTAGAGTTATGCAAGTGGAGGATATCATTCTCACCACCACCACCACCAGCATGTGTTGCAGAAGTGTTACCAGTAGCAGCAGTGGTTTCTGTTATTACTTCATCCATCTTCATGAAAACTTGTTATAGAAAAGAACAGTATATTAGTAGCACAGGTTGTGCTCTGATATCATGAAAATTTTTAGTTATTAATTTGTAAATTTGAGCAAAAGAAGTTGCTCGTTTATTGATGGAATAATGTATTTATATACATTTACAAAGAATAATCTAGAACAAAAGTAATTTCCTATTCTACCCTGCCTTATTTACAGGATCAAGAAAACAAACATCTAACAAATTTGTTAAAGCTTAGGAGGAGCCGAGCTGGAGGACTAGAATCTTCTCCTTTCTCCTCTAAAATTTGTTACCCGGAGGAGAAAATATTATCATATTCTTTACTTCCTCTCCCTACAACATCCTAATATAATTATATTCTTTATTGATAATAGTGATAGACGTTATGCAGAGCAAGCTGAATATAAATTTACGAGGAAAACACCTGCAAGAAGCAAGAATTAATTGATCATTATTTCCATAGATTTCCAAATTGAAGTTAAAATTAGAAACAAAATTTTAGGGTAGCTGTGGGTTTCTTGAAATGTAATGTTGATAGTGCTTTATTTGTAGATAAATGCTGTACAGGGTATGGTTTTGTTTTAAGAAATGCAGATGGAGATTTTCTTGTTGCTGGTTTAGGTTGGTCTTCAGGGATGAGGGAAACGAAGGTTGCTGAGGCAATTGCTCTGAGACATGCGTTGATGTGGTCGTGTAATCAGCAATACCATCATGTTCAACTGGAAGTTGACTGTGGATCGAGTTGGTTCGTGGCGTTAATTCTGCAGAGCAAGATTTATCAGAGTTTGGTGTTCTTTTGGATGATTGCCGGCAACTCATTGCGCAGGGTCTTCATTTATCAATTTGCTGGCTCCCACGGCAAGCAAACGCATCAGCTCATGCTCTTGCAAGAGCTTCATGTCAGAATGCTTCATGTGTCTATTGGTCAGAGCCTCCTCAGTTTATGAGAGCTCACCTTTGTGATGACATTTCTGGTTGATTCTATGCAATATTATTTTTATTTAAAAAAAAAAAAAAAGGCAGCTAATGGTTCATTGGTACTATATATTATCTAACCCCCTATTTGAAAATTAAAATTAAAAAAAAATCAATTTAATTGATTTCTTTTAATTTTTTTATGTTTGAAAGTTTAATAGGTAAAATAATTTAATTTTTAAATTTAAAAAATTCATTTAAAAAAATAAAAATTACATTAAAAATAATATAATTATGCAAGAATTGAAATTAATCCATTGAATGCATGCTAACTACCTTTAAAAATAAGCTTAAAAAAGAATAAAAAAAAAAGACTTTGTTTTGTTAGGGTATGTCATCAAATTAATTTGAGTTTTTACTCTACTTGGCTGTTACTCAATTTTTCTTTTTTTAAGATGCATTTATACTAAAATGGGTTTTTTTTTTATTAGACTGTAATTAAAACTTAAATTCATAATTTTATAATTCTAAAAATAATAACTTCAATATATATTGAATCAAATCTCATATATTACAAGAATGTGTTATTTAGATTAGCTTAATTTTCAGGGTTTTATCATGCTCTGCATATATAACATAATAGAGAGATGCATAGAACTATTCGTATAACCTTCATATATAAGTTTAAACTTTTAAGTTGAATGATTTTTAAATATCAGATCCTCTCAAACTAAAAGATTTAAAATTTAAATTCTGACCATTACCATTTATTAATAAAATTTTTTCAACATAAAACAAAATAAATATGTGCTTATTAAGCTTCAAGTCACATAGCACTGCCTGGAAAAGGTGTAATATTAAGCTTTTGCTGACTGCTGTAGGTGTGGTGTCATAGTCAAGAATTGGAGATGCATCCTTCCTCTTTGAAGTTAGGGTTTTTGATTGATCAAAGTCTAATTAAATGATGCAGAAAGTAAAGGGGACATTACATATATTCATGTGTTAGGTGGCAGGGAGATGTTATTGGACCAATCCTATCAATCCACACATGCATGCATGAAAATAATTTCCACAGTTGTTGGGAAAATTCTTGTTTATGCTGAAATTTAATTTCAGAAATTCATTTTCAATATCACTAAACTAAAAATTATTAATTATTATTTCTTAATTTTCTTGATATATTGAAAAACAAGATAAGAATTGTATATGTGAACACAATTTTTTGTGACTGAATTTGGTATTTCATTCATAATAAACCTCCTATATATTTAATTTAATAAAATAAAATACTTCTTTTTTAATAATAAAATTAAAATAAATAATTAAACCCAACAACTACAAGATTAATATGATGAGTTCTTCTTATCCACATTCTAATGTATTTAAAAAATCATATCTAAAAAATTTTATAATACAAAAGGTATTTGTCTTAATTTATATCTTATAAATATTAAAAGTAAGGTGATATATTTGTTTATAATAATTTTTTTTCTTATAAGTTAAACTTATAAATTAAAAAAAAAAAATAAGTTGAGCATACCCAACTTTTTATTTATTGTTTATAAATAAGTTTAATAAAATATTATTCTTATTTAATTTTGAAATTTTTCATTATAAATCTTATTTTAATAATAAATATACTTATAAACTATTTTTTAATAAAACACATTAACTATATATTATTCATTTATAAGCATTTTAATTAAATATGTACTTCATTTGTCTATAAATAATAGTCACATTTGATTTTTTATTTTGTCTAAAATTATTTACCATATTTAAAAAAACTAAGGAAAATTAACTTTTTTTTTTAATTTTACCCTTTATCTCCATAAAATACAATAAATATTTATACAAATTTCAAAAACTAATACTATCACCTCCTTTTTAATTAAACCAGCTGTTTATTATGTTGTTATTAGTTTCTTTAGATTTCTAAAAAATAATAATTAAATAAATTATTAATATTTTTTATGAAAATTAGATAATATCATTTTCTTAATCACTGTGAAAATTTTAAATATAATTATTATTTATAGACAGAATGAATAATTATTTAAAATTTTAAATATTTTAAAATTTAAATTAATTTATAATTTAATTTTTATAAATTAAATCAAACACCTTCTCCATATATAATACTTTCAACTAATGAGAATCCACGGAAAAAGGAGAAACATTAGTCAATCAATTCACACAAAAATTGATTTGTCGAAAAATATGAACCACTTAAACTTCTGATTCCAACTCCAACAAACAGAGAAGACCAATGAACTAATAAAGTTACCAATAGTTTCCACTCTCCTCTAGACAATACCAAGATCGTCACCCTCAAAAATTATATCTTGGAATTCCATACTCCAAGCTATATGGAGCCTCCATAACTGCCAAAAATTCTGCACCCATTATCGAACAACTTCCAATATTATGGACATAATTTCCCAATCAATTGTCACTGACTAATGAATGTTATTAGGTGTGCTCGAAATGCTAAATTTAAGTACTTTTACACCCCAATAAGTGCAAGTCCTTTCATATTTATAATATGTAAAAATATATGAACGAAGAGACGAACTTTTAAATAAATAAAAATATTTTTAATTTTTATATTATTTATAATTATATTATCTTTTATCATTTAAATTAATTTTAGAGTTTAACTAAATTTAAATTTCTTACTCTACTTAATTTCTACTTAATTAAGTTTTTTTTTATTTCAATTCAAAATAAAATTTAAGAAAACGTATTTAAAACTTTTTCTAATATATGATACAATTTAAAACGTGTTTGTCTTAACTTATATTTTATACATGTTAAAAATAAGTTGATTTGGTTATTTATAATAATTTTTTAATAAATTAGGAAAACTCAATATTTTATTTTGATACTTATAAGCTCGTTTGACAAAATATTTTATTATATTATTTTCATTTAATTTTCAAAATTTCATTATAAATATCATTTAATATCTTTTTTTTTTATCATTTTAGGCTCTATTTGTTTTATGAAAAATATTTTTCTGAAAAACATTTTTAGCATTCTTTTGTGTTTGAGGCATTCATAAAAATTAGTTAACATAAAATATTTTCCTGGTCAAAAGGAAAATTAAGTTATTTTTATGAAAAATGACTTTCATTTTTTAAAAGAGAAAGTCATTTTCTGTTTTCTAAACTTTAATAATCTTATTAAAATGTGAACACATTTATATATATATATATGAAATAAATACGTATCATTAATTTAACATTATAATTAAACAATTAAAAACATTTTCATTAAAAATATTTTTTTGTAAAATATTTTTCATATACAAGTTATTTTCTGTGAAATAAACGAAACATTAATAATAAATGTGTTTATAAATTATTTTTTACCAAACACATTAACTATTTATAAGTCATTTATAAATACTTTAATTAAACATATAATTATTTAAAATTTTAAATGCTTATAAATTTAAATTAATTTATAAATTAAGTCAAACAATTTATCTAGAAAGAGAAACATAATTAGTCCATTCATACAAAAATTGATTTGTCGAAAAATATGGACCACTTAAACTTCTTATTCCAACTCCAACAAAGAGAGAAGACCAATGAACTAATAAGGTTAACAATAGTTTCCACTCTCCCTTAGACAATACCAGGATTGTCACTCTCAAAAATTATATCTTGGAATTCCATACACCAAGCTATATGAAGCCTTCATAACTGCCTAAAATTCTGCACCCATTATCGAATAACTTCCAATATCATGGACAAAATTCCCTAATCAATTGTCAGTGACTAAACAATGTTGTTAGGTATGCTTGGAATGTTAAATTTTAGTGCTTTTTACACTTGCATAAATATAAGTCATTACAGCTCAAAACGTCTGGAGAGAATCCTTCTTCATGAGCCTTGTAAGAGAATACAGTCATGAACTAAACACTAAGGCAATAACTTTATGAGTAATTTTCACTTATATATTTTTTACTTATTACATCTTTTTTTAATGTGAGAATTTTACACTTGTATATTTCCAACACGAGTATTATATTTATGTGAGTGGAAAAGCACATACTCCAAATATATTCTAAAATTTGTTTGCATCTAATCCCTTGGATCTCTAAAAATTTCTACTAATTTTTAATTTTATTTATATATTGAATTAGGTCATTAATTAATAATTTTATTACAAAAATGACCAAACATATATAAACTATAGGTTTAATTTTATTTTTTTAAATAAGAGATTTATTATTTGTTCAATAACTAATAATTTCTCATATTATTTTCTACTACTTTCGCCACTTTTTATTGTTTAAATTGTACAAAAATTAATTGTTACGACCCAACCTATGGCCCGGACCGGCACTAGGACCTGGGCCAGCCTAAAGCCCTCGAGACCCGTAGTAAGCCTAACTATTCATTAATCCAACTCTAAGGCCCATTTGGGCCCAATTTCAAGAATTCAACCAGACAGAATCTGCCCATAAAATGGACTTTTCAATGGGGAGTTTTTGACTCACCCGACCTGTAAACACAATATATATCAATTAGGGAGCTCAGCTCACCCTCCACATACTCATAACAACATAAAATAAATGGGAGCTCTGCTCCCTCATCCAGTCCATCAATATGCATAGAATAATAAGTTTACAGGTCCAAAATAGCAATTTATATTACAAATCCAATTCACATGAATATTTCTAACACATGCGGAAATTCTAGAAGTTTATAAAATTACACAAATATAAATAGATGACCTGCGAGGGAGAAAAGCAGGTTAACCTCAAAAATATCCTCCTGTGGCCTGAAAAAATATTGAACAGGAGTGAGCGTTCGACTCAGAGAGTAAAATATCAATTTTAACCATAATCTCTATAACTATCTAAAACTAATGCATCATGTAGAGTGAAATACAACATCAGCAACAAATTCACATCATAATAGCAAAAAGGTAATTTGGAGCACTTACACACCCAGTAATATCAATCATAATATATGGGAGCTAATCCCCTATACAGCTCTCTTAAATCCAACCTGGTGCCAACGAAGAACTCAAGCCGGACTTTCGCTTAATAAACCAAATCGAGGTCCCAGC
This sequence comes from Hevea brasiliensis, assembly GCF_030052815.1. NCBI lineage: Eukaryota > Viridiplantae > Streptophyta > Magnoliopsida > Malpighiales > Euphorbiaceae > Hevea > Hevea brasiliensis. The sequence continues at coordinate 76,332,058 of NC_079505.1, forward strand.
GAAGAACTCAAGCCGTGACTACCCCTGAAGGATCGGGTCCCAGCGAAGATCTCAAGCCGTGACTACCCGTCCTATCCATAGTACACACCACATCACACACACGCCAATGCACACACACTGCTCCAAATTACCACAACAACATCCATGGCACTTTAACAGTTATGAATGCAACAAAAAACATGCCTAGGGTTTAACTACATAGATACATACATATAAGTGATACATGGGCATGCTTAAACATATAATAATATCGAAATTACAATTAAAATTAATATTTTACTCACAGACTTGACAGCGATCACTGTGGCGGCTGGGCGGAGGAAGAAGGCTGTCCCGGCTCACCTGATAATTATATTATAATTATTTAATATAATTGACTCAATACAAATCAATAAAAGACCAAATTCGTCCTAAGTCGTGCCAAAAATCTGGCAGAGTCTCCCCTATACCTAGGACCTACCCAACCAGTAAAAGGGCTCAAAATACACTTCTACATTCACAATCCATATATCCACAACTCAATCACATCACACAGCCCCTCCTGGGCCCATCCAAACAGTTATCCATCACAATATGTAAAATTTCAATTTAGTCCTTATAATTGACTCTTTTTACAAAAACTACCCAAATGAACTCTAAAAATTCTGAAACTTTGCCCCGCAGTCCTTAGCAATATTACTAGACTAATGCAAAAAGAATCATAATTTTCTGAGCTACCACGAATATTTTACATATTTTTAATCTCATTTAAGCACTAGAAAATTATGAAAAAGTAAGGTTCGGGTTTACCTATGCCGATTCTGACTTTGGGTACGCGCTCGGGACGCCTGACAATGGTGGGATAGCCAAAACCTCGATCCAATTCGGAGACTTTCCCGGTAATCGGTCTGTCTGGCCAGAAATTCACAGACCCGGACAACTGTCGAATTTCCGCGAATTGAAGATACCTACACGAAGCCTACAACACAGGGGTTAGTACATAAATTTTACGGAATTTTCTAAGCTCATTTAATGCTCGGAAAAACACTACGAAGTTCCGTGGGACTCACCGAAAAACGGTATCGAAAAAATTTGAAATTTATATCCCGCGAAGCTCTTGACGAGTGGAGCGCTCTGGTACTCTCAGTTTTCTCGTGGGGTTCACGGTTTGCGAGAAATCTAGCCCAAAAGTCAAAATGGGCTAAAACTTCCCAGGCAAAAATTGGACAAACCGCTCTATGGATTTCGGTGTTCTTGGTGTCTATGGAAAGCTCTCGACGAGTAGATGGATTTAGACACAAGACCCGATCCGATTGGTGGCCAGATAGGTTGGATTTTGGCCGGGAAAACGAAGCGGCGCGCTTGAGCGTCGCGTCGCCAGCGCCTTTTTCGCCGTTCGAGTGGCAGGCCGCGAGGCGGTAGGGGCGTCTTGGCCGTGGTGGGGTGGCAGAGGCGGCGCGGCAAGGGGAGGAGGGAGGAGAGAGAAAACGGGAGAGAAAGAGAGGAAGGAGGAAACGCGCGCAGGAGAAAAAGAGAAGAAGAAGAAGGAGCCGGTCCGATTCGACCGGTCCTATCCGGTTCAGTTCGATTCGGCATACAAAATTTTAAACTTTTACTCTGCCTTGGGACCGAAAACGAGGCCCAAAAATTTCAAAAAAATTCTAGAAAACTCAGAAAAATGCGTATACTATAAATATATTTTTAGTTTTGCCACGTGGTCTTTAAATTAATTTTTAAAAATCATCAAAGTTTATATTTTCGAAAAATCGAACCCGATTTCTAAAATCCGAAAAAAAATTTCAAATAATTTCCTAAAATTCAAATAAAATAAAATATCAATATTTACCCAAAAATAATAAATTTAAAAATTAGGAATGTTACATTCTTCCCCCCTTACAGAAAATTCGTCTTCGAATTTTATACAAGGCATAATAAAGTACAAGATTACACATTGAATAGATAAGGATACTTGCTATGCATGTCCCGTTCTGACTCCCAGGTGCACTCCTCCATTGACTGGCTCCTCCACAAAACCTTAACCATAGGGATCTGTTTTGATCTTAGCTGTCTCACTTGGTAGTCCACTATGGCTACAGGTTGCTCCTCAAACGTCAAGTTTTCTTTTAGCTCTATTACATCCGGCTGTAGTGCATGAGAAGGATCAGGAATGTATTTCCTGAGCATGGAGATGTGAAACACAGGATGAACATGAGAAAGGTTAGGTGTAGCTCCAACCGGTAGGCAACTGCTCCAACTCTATCAGTAACCTCAAAAGGTCTAATATACCGAGGTGCCAACTTGCCCTTCTTTCCAAATCTCATGACTCCCTTCATTGGAGAAACCTTCAAGAATACGTAGTCGCCTACTGCAAACTCCATATCCCTCCGTCTGGGGTCTGCATAACTCTTTTGCCTACTAAAAGCTGTTTTCAATCGTTCCCTGATTAAAGGAACTATCTCTGAAGTGTACTGCACTAGGTCTACATCATGTACCTTCGCTTCTCCCATTTCTGTCCAACACAGAGGAGACCTACACTTTCTTCCATATAGTGCCTCATAGGGTACCATTCCTATACTGGAATGGTAACTGTTGTTGTAGGCAAACTCCACCAAAGCTAGCTGATCATCCCATTGACCTCCAAAGTCCAAAACACTCATACGAAGCATGTCTTCCAGTGTTTGGATTGTCCTTTCAGACTGCCCGTCTGTCTGAGGGTGGAAAGCAGTACTAAAGTTCAACTGTGTGCTAAGTGCCTCCTATAACTTCCTCCAAAACCGAGAAGTGAACTGGGGCCATTTGTCAGATATTATGGAAGCAGGAACTCCATGCAATTTGACTATTTCTCGAATGTAAAGCCGGGCATACTGTGCCACAGAATATGTAGTCTTCACAGGCAAGAAGTGAGCTGATTTAGTCAGGCGATCTACAATTACTCATATCGAATCATGTCATCGCGTGGTACGAGGCAACCCAGTCACAAAATCCATAGTAATCATTTTCCACTTCCATTCTGGGATAGGGAGCTCTTGCAGCTTCCCTGACGGTCTCTGGTGTTCAAACTTCACCTTCTGACAAGTCAAGCACTTGGACACAAAGTCTGCTATGTCTCTCTTCATGCCATTCCACCAATAACTATCTTTCACATCATGGTACATCTTGGTGGAGCCTGGGTGGATATTATATAGTGTATAATGTGCCTCTTGCATTATTTCATTTCTGAGATTGTCTACTTCGGGCACACATATTCTAGAACCATGCATAAGGGCGCCATCATTGGCAAATCCAAACTCTCCACCTTCACCTTGCTGTACCCTTTCTATGATTTTCATCAATTGTTGGTCTCTGTGCTGGGAAACTCTAACTCTGTCTCGCAAGTCTGGCCTCACTGAAAAATGAGCCAACAATACCCCCTCAACTGAAAGATCTAGGATTAAACCTTGATCCATCAACTCATGTACTTCCCGAATCAACGATCTCTTCTTTGCTGAAATGTGCGCCAAGCTACCAGAAGATTTTATGCTCAAAGCATCTACTACTACATTGGCCTTCCCAGGGTGGTACTGGATAGTGCAATCATAGTCCTTTAGAAGCTCCATCCATCTCCTCTGTCTCAAGTTTAAATCCCTCTGTTGGAAGATGTACTTCAAACTCTTGTAGTCGGTGTATATCTCGCACACTTCACCATACAGGTAGTGTCTCCAGATTTTTAGTGCAAAGACTATAGCCGCCATTTTCAAATCATGGGTGGGTTAGTTCTGCTCATGCCTATTTAGCTGCCTTGAAGCATAAGCCACTACTTTTCTATTCTGCATCAAAACACACCATAAGCCAACTCTGGAGGCATCACAGTACACGGTGTATCCTTCACCACTCATAGGTAGTGTCAACACAGGGACAGTGGTTAGACACTCCTTAAGCTTCTGGAAACTCTCCTCACAGTCATCTGTCCAAATGAATGGAACATTCTTCCGAGTCAATTTAGTTAGGGGAGCCGCTATCCTGGAAAAATCTTGCACAAAACGCCTATAATAACCAGCTAGACCCAGAAAATTTCGCACCTCCGTGACTGTTGTAAGCCTAAGCCAATCAGTTACAGCTTCAATTTTCTTGGGATCCACTTGAATACCTTCATTAGAAACCACGTTTCCCAAGAATGAGATGCTTTCTAGCCAAAATTCACACTTTGAAAATTTGGCATATAGCTGGTGCTCCCTCAAAGTCTGCAACACCATTCTCAAGTTCCACACGTGTTCCTCCTCGGTCCGAGAGTATACCAAAATGTCATCTATGAATACGATGACAAAACGGTCTAAAAATGGCTTGAACACCCGGTTCATCAAGTCCATGAAGGCTGTTGGTGCATTAGTGAGTCCAAAAGACATTACCAAGAACTCATAATGACCATATCTTGTCCTGAATGCTGTTTTGGACACGTCCTCATTCCTGATTCTCAACTGATGGTAGCCTGATCGCAGGTCTATCTTGGAAAAGAATCTAGCCCCTTGGAGCTAATCAACTAGATCATCGATCCGAGGAAGTGGATACTTGTTCTTCACAGTCACCTTGTTCAGCTATCTATAGTCAATACACAATCTCAATGACCCATCCTTCTTTCTCACAAATAGAACAGGAGCACCCCAGGGTGAAGTGCTTGGACGTATGAAACCCTTGTCCAGAAGCTCCTGTAGTTGCTCCTTTAGCTCTTTCAATTCTGCTGGTGCCATCCTGTAAGGCGGCATTGATATGGGGTTCGTACCTGGCACAACATCAATGCAAAACTCTATTTCCCTTCCTGGTGGCAACCCTGGAAGCTCCTCAGGGAAGACATCCATGAATTCTCTAACAATAAGAACATTTTCCATATTGACACCTTCTACAGATGTATCTCTTACCAATGCCAAATACCCTTGACATCCACGCCTCAACATTTTTCTAACACTAATTACTGACACCAAATTATATGGAGCCACGCTCCTGTCACCGTCAAAGCTAAACTCTTCTACACCAGGTATGTGGAAACACACCTTTTTGTTCCTGCAGTCTAAAGTGGCATAATGAGTTGCCAACCAATCCATTCCCAAGATTTCATCCAAATCCATTACTGGTAGAGGAACCAAGTCTGCTGGGAGGATCTTTCCGTCCACTACTACTAGGCTACCCGGAAAAATCATATATACATCTATGTTGTCACTAAGCAGGGTAGCTACACACAAAGGATATTTTAAAGTGGTAGGATTTCTACTCAATCTCATGGCAAACACAGGGGAGACAAATGAGTGCGTAGCACCCGGATCTATTAAAACACGAGCCTCATAGGAACAGACCAGAAGAATACCTGCCACAACTGCATTAGAAGCCTGAGCATCCTGGTGGGTCAGGGTGAAAACCTAAGCTTGACCCCTACCCTGAGTGGCAGAACCCTGATACTGACTTCTACCTCATGATCTGCTTCCAAATCCACGTCCCCCTTGTCCTCGGCCCTGTTGGCCACTGAACTGACTGCCTGCCATGCTGGAAGCACCGGGATACAACTGACGAGGAACATTTGCAACAGAACCCTATGACCCCATCTGTGGTTCGCTGAACACGGGGCATTCCCTAGCAAATTGACATGGTTGGCCACACCTGAAGCATACTCCTGAACCCATCATACAAGGTCCTTAATGTCCTCTTCCACACTGTGCACAAGGTGCCAAGGAGGATCCTGAACCAAACCCAGAACTGCTGTATCCCGAACTGTGACCACTGCTGGATCCGTACCCTGGTCTGAACCCTTGGGATTTGTGTCTAAAACCACTCTTCTTGTTCCTACTTCTTCCTCTGTAATTACTCTAGCCACCACTATCCGAAGCACCCATATGAGGAACACCTGAAGAACCCTCTGCTCTGTTTTTCTTTGCTCTTCCGCTGTCATCCACAGCATAGCTAATCTTAATCTGTCTAGCTCAATCAACCACCACATCAAAAGACTGATCCGACATCATGGCCAAGTTTGCATACCTCCTGTCCAGCCCCTTTAGGAATCTCTTCACCTTCATAGTTTCTGTAGTTACTGCTGTAGGGGCATACCTGCTCAATTCCAGAAATTCTGTAGCATATTCATCTACAGACCTGTCATTCTGTCTTAAGGCCTCAAAGGCCCACTACTTTTGGTCTCTGAAACTTTCTGGCATAAACCGATTAATGAACAGTTCCACAAACTGAGTCCACGACAAACCCTCCATCCGAGGTGATATGTAGTCATTCATCCATTGTCTAGGCATAGGCACCATGACATGCTGCATACACTCTATAAGTCTTCTATCGATCAATCGCAATTACATTTCTGCACATGCAGGAATCCAAAAACCGATATGCGTCGTCTGACACATCATAAGTACCAGGCACTAGCTTCTTAAAATTGATGATCTGTTTGTAAGGTTCCCCTCTTGGTGCGGTGGACTGCTGCTGTTGTAGAGGGTGGACCATATACTGCGCCATCATGTCGATGGTTCTCTGCAACCCAGCTAGAGTAGCTGCCATGGGGTCCATGGGACCCTGTGCCATAAACGACTGATCCTGAACTGGTGGCAGCTGCTCTTCTACTTGAGCAGCTCTAGGCCTCCTACGCCGCCTCCTCGGGGCAGGCGCCTCATCCTATGCTGACACCTCGTCAGGCACATCTGGTTCAGGTGCAGTGGCAGCTCTCCTGCTTTTATGCATTTTCCTGAAATTCAGCAGCATTAGCCCACAAAATTCAAAACTACACGTTACATAGCTCTATAGACTCATGTTTACACACAATATATAAAGCAGAAACTAGAAGCAAAGATGACAATGCAAGATGAATGTGGACCCTATTTTCCGCATGTGACTCCTAGTAGACTCTTCCCAACACTTTAAACAATCAATCCCTAAGAATCTGGAGCCTAAGCTCTGATGCCACATTTTTTCACGACCCAACCTATGGGCTGGACCGGCACTAGGACCTGGGCCAGCCTAAAGGCCCCGAGGCCCGTAGTAAGCCTAACTATTCATTAACCCAACTCTAAGGCCCATTTGGGCCCAATTTCAAGAATTCAACCGGACAGAGTCCGACTATAAAATGGACCTTTCAACGGGGAGTTTTTGACTCACCCGACCTGTAAACACAATATATATCAATTGGGGAGCTCAGCTCACCCTCCACATACTCATAACAACATAAAATAAATGGGAGCTCTGCTCCCTCATCCAGTCCATCAATATGCATAGAATAATAAGTTTATAGGTCCAAAATAGCAATTTATATTACAGACCCAATTCACATGAATATTTCTAACACATGCGGAAATTCTAGAAGTTTATAAAATTACACAAACATAAATAGATGACTTGCGAGGGAGAAAAGCAGGTTAACATCAAAAATATCCTCCTGTGGCCTGGAAAAATATTGAACAGGAGTGAGTGTTCGACTTAGAGAGTAAAATATCAATTTTAACCATAATCTCTATAACTATCTAAAACTAATGCATCCTGTAGAGTGAAATGCAACATCAGCAACAAATTCACATCATAACAGCAAAAAGGTAATTTGGAGCACTCACACACCCAGTAATATCAATCATAATATTTGGGAGCTGATCCCCTATACAGCTCTCTTAAATCCAACCTGGTGCCAGCGAAGAACTTAAGCCTGACTTTCGCTTAATAAACCAAATTGGGGTCCCAGCGAAGAACTCAAGCCGTGACTACCCTCGAAGGATCAGGTCCTAGCGAAGATCTCAAGCCGTGACTACCCGTCCTATCCATAGTACACACCACATCACACGTACGCCAACGCACACACACTGCTCCAAATTACCACAACAACATCCATGGCACTTTAACAGTTATGAATGCAACATAAAATATGCCTAGGATTTAACTACATAGATACATACATATAAGTGATGCATGGGCATGCTTAGACATATAATAATATCGAAATTACAATTAAAATTAATATTTTACTCACAGACTTAACAGCGATCTCTGTGGCGGTTGGGCAGAGGAAGAAGGCTGTCCCGGTTCACCTAACAATTATATTACAATTATTTAATACAATTGACTCAATACAAATCAATAAAAGACCAAATTCGTCCTAAGTCGTGCCGAAAATCCGGCAGAGTCTCCCTTATACCTAGGACCTACCCAACCTGCAAAAGGGCTCAAAATACACTTCTATATTCACAATCCATATATCTGCAACTCAATCACATCACACAGCCCCTCCTGGGCCCATCCAAACAGTCATCCATCACAATATGTAAAATTTCAATTTAGTCCTTATAATTGACTCCTTCTGCAAAAACTACCCAAATGAACTCTAAAAATTCTAAAACTTTGCCCCGCAGTCCTTAGCAATATTACTAGGCTAATGCAAAAAGAATCATAATTTTCTGAGCCACCACGAATATTTTACGGATTTTTAATCTCATTTAAGTACTAGAAAATTATGAAAAAGTAAGGTTCGGGTTTACCTATGCCGATTCCGACTTCGGGTATGCGTTCGGGACGTCTAACAATGGTGGGATAGCCAAAACCTCGATCCAATTCGGAGACTTTTCCGGTAATCGGTCTGTCTGGCCGGAAATTCATAGACCTGGACAACTGTCGAATTTCTGCGAATTGAAGATACCTACACGAAGCTCACAACACAGGGGTTAGTACATAAATTTTACGGAATTTTCTAAGCTCATTTAATGCTCGGAAAAATACTACGAAGTTCCGTGGGACCCATCGAAAAACGGTGTCGAAAAAATTTGAAATTTATATCGCCGCGAAGCTCTCGACGAGTGGAGCGCTCTGGTACTCTCGATTTTCTCGTGAGGTTCACAGTTTGCGAGAAATCTAGCCCAAAAGTCAAAATGGGCTAAAACTTTCCGGGCAAAAATTGGACAAACCGCTCGATGGATTTCGATGTTCTTGGTGTCTATGGAAAGCTCTCGACGAGTAGATGGATTTAGACACAAGACCCGGTCCGAATGGTGGCCGGATCGGCCGAATTTCTACCGGGAAGACGAAGCGGCACGCTTGAGCGTCGCGTCTCTTCGGGCGCCTTTTTCCAGCGTTTCAGGCGGCGGCCGGCGAGCTAGGGTGGCAGGGGAGGCGGCGGCGGTGCGACAAGGGGAGGAGGGAGGAGAGAGAAAATGGGAGAGAAAGAGAGGAAGGAGGAAACGCGAGCGGGAGAAAAAGAGAAGAAGAAGAAGGAGCTGGTCCGATTCGACCGGTCCGGTTCGATTCGGCCAGTTCGATTCGGAATACAAAATTTTAAATTTTTACTCTGCCTTGGGAACGAAAACGAGGCCCAAAAATTTCAAAAAAAATTTAGAAAACTCAGAAAAATGCGTAGACTACAAATATATTTTTAGTTTTGCCACGTGGTCTTTAAATTAATTTTTAAAAATCATCAAAGTTTATATTTTCGGAAAATCGAACCCGATTTCTAAAATCCGAAAAAAATTTCAAATAATTTCCTTAAATTCAAATAAAATAAAATATCAATATTTACCCAAAAATAATAAATTTAAAAATTAGGGGTGTTACATTAATATTTTAAAATTAAAATTTTATTGTGATTTTATTATATAATTGATATATAACTCTTCAAAACAATATAAAATAAAGATGTAATCATCTCTAAATCAAAAATATTCTTATTTCTAAAATTAATTAAATTAAATGTTAATTTAAATAACTAAATTTCATGTTAATATGTATATATATAAATAAAATAATTATGGATTATATTTTAAACGTTACAATATGATTGAGCTTTAAACGATCGAATATATTACATTGTTTCAATAATTTACTTTTCAAAACTATTTAATTTTAAATTTCAATTTTGCAAAAAAAAATGTAAATCAATAATGCTTTTCTTTTCTATTTTTTTTTAATCAATAATAACTTATTTTAAATTTTTGTGTTAAATTGAATACAAATATGATCTATATTTAATATTTTACCTTAATAAATTTCTCATCAAAATATCAACACGAATAATAGATTTGGGGATAAAAATATTTACTTTATTTATAATTTATGCAAGATTAACATTTATAACATTTATTATAAATTATATTATATAAAAATATTTTTATACAATTAAAATTAAAATTTAATTTACATACCCTAACGCAAATGCAAGAGTTTTTTATTTATCTACAAAATAAAAGATGTTTGCAAGCAAATTAATTTGAAGATTTTATGCAAAAATATAGAGATATGATATAAAAAAAAAAAGAGCAGTTAACAAGTGGTTGGATCAGTAATGTAAATCTGATAATCACGCATGAATGAGATAGACGTTAAATTTTTCAAAAAATATCTCTCCCTCTCCATTCCATTAAATCTCGCTTACCAACTTCTAAAGATGTTAAACTTGACCGTTGATTAGGCCAGAAAGAAAAGCCTAACTATATTACAAAGTCAATATAAGGGTACTTGGTAATTCGCATTTGGTCTCTATACAATTACACTGGTCCAACATTTCACCCATATTTTATATATAATATTCTTGTTGTACTAAATCAAATCAAGAAACTTCCTCCCACTTTCAATGTAATTTAGTTTACAAGGATTCTTCTTTTCATTGTGGTCAATCATCAAATCATCTATCAGATGTAAGTATTTTATGTAATTCAGTAAATGAAATGATAATAAATATAAATAAAATTTAATTTCTCAACATTTTAGCATACACATGAGAATATTAAATTTAAAGATATATCAGCCAAGAAATTTCTCTATTTGGTAAAGAAATATGAGAGAAAGATTCAAGAATACAAGAGTCATTTAATTCTCTACGTGCGTAAAATAATCTCATCTTGAACGAACTGGTTCTTCTTTTATAGTTTCCAACATGGGCTTCCTTGACCTGCACACAGATAATCTGTTGTTGAACTCTGGCATTGGAAACCCTTCAATCTCCTCCTCAGAACTACTCAATCTTGATTCTCCATCTTCACTGCCTTGCAAAGAATTTTCTTCCGCCCTGGCATCGCTGCAGGTTGCTGGCAAGACCCTAACCTTACTATTATCATTATTTTTCCCTCCAGATATACGCTTGGCAGCAGAATTTGCAGCCATGAAAAGGGCAGCCATATCAGCAGCAGTGACAACAGAATTCACTCTCTTCATGGGGAACATGATATAAACATTACCAAACTCGACCTCCTCATCAGCAGAAAGAGCAGAGAACCTCCTACCAATATGAAGAGATTGAGAGTTTACCAAGAAGAAGTTAGGACACTCTAGCATGAGCTCTGCTGCTTTAACGGGCTGGCGAAACTGCCTAACTTCGCCGGTAGGAAGGACAACCCTTGCGGCCTTGGAGTTCTTGATCAAAGGAGTGCCTAGAGTGCAAGAAACGTAATTACCCATGATGACAAAACAAGAATGGAATTAAAAAGAAGAGGTTTCTGCAATATTTGGTGAAGGAAAACTGGAATTGGTTAAGGGTTTGTTGAGAAAAAAATGAGAAGGGCATTGTAGGGGAATATATAGGGAATGATTTGTCAATGGCAGGCCTTTGTTTACTTGAAAGAACCAAAAAAAAAAAAAAGGAAAAAATCAAAGTGTGTCTGTGTGTTGAAGGCTGATTTATTTTATGAGATGCGCGTTAGGCTTAATAGCAAATGTGAGGAAAAGTATGAGAAGTTGCTCTGTTTTCTTTCTCTTCTCCGTTTGGCCAGCTGTTATTTGCGTGTGGGACCCCTTTGCCTCTTTGCACGCTGTTAGTTGCTTGGCGGAAACCTTTAACGATAATGGAGAGATTTTTAATGACGTGCGGTTGGAATGAAGTCTCACATCCCCCTCAATATTTGATGTCTATTATTATTATTATTATTATTATTATTATTATTTGTTTTTCGGGGATCAAACCGGAGATATGATCTCAGATTCAGTATGCCTTTGTCATAATATCAAAACCAGGCGAGTATTTAAAAGTCTATGTGATAATAAAGTCTTAGTTGAGCATGGAAATGAAGTTCTATCTTATTTGAATATTAGACACCCATTAAATTTATATACTTTAGAGCTTCTAACACACACAAATTAATTTTAAATTAAATTAAAAATTAAAAAAAATTATCTCTAATTACATTAGGATTTTTTTTCTTTTAATTATTGTCATCAAGAAGGTTGGAAGTTATTGTGTGTGGAAGATGGAAGTGTGACCTGTGACTTGGAAGTTGGAAGTCTATTGTTTATGGGTAGCTTGGGGTTGCCTGTCCTTGTATTGGGGCCTCTTTGTTAACTTTTAGCCCGCACAAGCTTCTAGAGAAGGTTGTTAGGTATACATTCCAAGAAATTCCATCACGCCTGGCCTAGCTATTGACCTCATTCTTCAATTTTTTTCATGAGGTAATTTAATTTGTCTATTCTCATTGGATTATTATCATTATCATTGAGAAGAATTTTTCACTAATGCTATTCAAATTTAACTTTTTTTTTTCTTCTTATTTTTTACTAATTAAGCTAATACCCCAATTTTAATATCCATTCATTTGTCCAAAAATTAATTTTTTTTTGGTATATTGAGATTATTAATTTTTTTTTAATTTTCATTGAAATTTAAATGTAAAATTTCATAATTTTGAAGAAAATTTTGATTATTTGAATAATAAAAAGATATTCATATAATTGACTCTAAATAATTTGAAATTAAGATTTAATTATTATTGTTAAAGTTGATTCTCATGATACTATCATTGACTGTTTGAGCTTTTAAAAAAAATTCATTTAGGACATTTAGAAAAATAGATTAACGTAAAATACTTTCTTGGTTATAAAGAAAATCAATTTATTTTTAAGAAAAATGACTATTTCTTTCTAAAAGATAAAGTTATTTTTTATTTTTTAGATTCAGATAATTTTATTAAAATATAAACACTTATTTATATATATACACGACATAAACACATATCATTAATTTAATATTCTAATTAAATAATAAAAAATATTTTCATAAAAATTATTATTTAAAAAAAAAAATTTTATAGCAAATATTTTTTATATACGAGTTTTTTTTTTGAAATAAATAGAGCTTTTAATAAAATTATCAAAGTTCAGATAAAGTTATTTTTCTTAAAAATGTCTTATTTTTTATATTAACTCTTTTGTCTTAATTACTTAAACACTAAAACAAACAGAGCTTTAAGTAGAAGTTTTTTAGAGGATGGAAAAGTGAAATCATATATTAATTAGGGTTTGAAAAATTTGTCGGTGGATAATCACAATTTGGGGCCAAAGCATGTGTAGGTGCAAATGGTACCAAAGTATACGGATACAAGGACATAAATAGCCAGGTTGCACTCAATCATCATTCTATAAAGACCTTTCAAAGCCAAAGCACACCAACCTAATGTTTATGTGTACAGATTAAGAGTTAATCCATTCTAACAAGTTTAATCAAGACCACTAATTAAGCCAACCAATTGCAATTAGACCAAATCAATGTCGTTGGCCCTCAAATATAACAAAACACATCTCCTGTCTTTTGAATTCTCGAACATAAATTAACTCACACGACATTCATATTCAATGAAACATTAATGTTGTCCGACCTTGTCAATATGTAATTTAGAAAGAGTATTAAGAGTTGTATTAAAAGTCATTCTAGTAATGGTTAGAAGTGGTCATGTAAGGTAAGCCAATGGTTCAAGTGGGTGTTCTTGGCTTTGTTGACCGAATTTTAGAGTTAGAATATCTAAAAAATTTCTTATAAAATGTTATTAGAAAATTAAATATTGATTATTAGGTAATTGATATTTTTTCTCCCTCTAAAATTATGAGAGAGAAGTTTTCTTTTTTTAATTTTTTTTTTTATACTGTTGGCTATAGGATTTTAGGTTCTCAGTTGTTGCAATGCAGCCAGCTTTCTTCCGATAGAGAAAGGCCCCTCTTCTCTATCCGGTTTTTAATTTCCCCTCTTTATAGTCAGATCTTATAATATTAGAAATAACTCTAATACTATTAGTGAAGTTAATTTTTTAACAAGAAGGCAAGGGTGATGAAATCGAAGGGGGTCGTAGGAATTCTATTCATTAGCATTAACATGGAGGTCAGCAAATATGGGTTGATTGGCGGGTTTGATTTACATAAATTCTGGGAAATTAAAAAGTGGGTTTGATTCTCGAGATGTGGATGTGAATTGATTGATTAAATTAGAGGTTTGGACGGGAATTCTTTCCATTTGTTATGAACTTTGAGTTTCAATTTGTTATGGTGGACATATTTGATTTTGCGGTTCTGGACAATGATCAATGGAGAGGAATGATGATTTTCTCTGCATTCATGGCGGACAAAAGCGAGAGCTAAGCACCATGAAAGCCAGGGAGAGGTTCCGGAAGGGAAGAAAGGGAAGCGCAACAACCAGAGTTGTCATTTAGAACATTTTTTTTAAGGACTATATTGTAAAAAAAAAAAAAAAAAAAACTCTAAATTAAATCTCCACACACAGAATCTTTATAGTCCAAGGCAATACGACATCGTTTGCATGCATACTTACTGGGGGAACAAAACGAGACGTTTCAGTATTCTGCCTCCGCAGTCCTCTACGAGTCTCCTCGTCTAGCGATCATTCTTACACGGTAGTGGAGAGAGCGAGGGAAATGAGCACTGGTGGCGGTAGCCAAGACGGAGAAGATTTATGGGCAACAGTCGCAAGAGCAGCGGATGATCTCTATGCTCTTCGGGACACCTATTTCCCGTCAAATCCGCTTGACAAAATCTCGAAATTGCAAACACAATCCGATCTCTCTCTCAGCCTCCTTGATTCCATTCCTATCGGTACTCTCTCTATCATCACTTTTGAAGCATCAATCTTTCTAATTCATTTGTTTCTTATCATAGCCTAATGTGTGTTATGGCATCGTATATATCTTTTGGCTGTTTAGTTTGCAATGAAGTTTTAAACATTGAAAAAACATATAAAAATGAAGTTTTGAGAGTTGGGATTTTTTTTACTCAGCTTTGTGGATTGGAAACATGGATTGAGAGTAGTTCAGGGACCCGTTTCCTTTTATGCATTGGATCTTGCATTTGCTTGTTGTTTTAGGAACAAGTCAGAAATTGGTGATGAACTAATGATGGTAATGTTAAAGCTTGTTGCCTAGCTCTATTGCTCGAGTAACTAAGGTTTCTCTGTTTTAAAGATTGTGGCTATGTTACCACTTAATTTTCTATTATTGCCATGTTGATTTAGTTGTAGATGTTCAAAACTTAAGACAAACTTGGAGCTAAGAACTCAAAATTTCGAGAGTTCATAATCCAAAGGAATTATTGGACTTCATTATGCAGCAAGATCTTCATTTATGTCTTGCTATTGAGTTCAAAATTTGTCATTTTTCAGAACAAAGGAAATCATCCATACAACGTGCAACATATGAGTATTTAAGAGGAAAGATACTGGATGTATTACCTGAGTATAGGAAAGAAGCAGAGGACCATCTCTCAAAAGCTGTAAGCGGAAGCAGATTATTTTCTGTAGTAGTTTCACATGCTGTTGATCAGGAACTGACTATTTTTTGCTCCAGGTCAAGTTGAATCCATCTCTTGCTGATGCTTGGCTGTGTTTGGGTAACTGCATTTGGAAGAAGGGAGATCTATCCTCAGCAAAGAATTGTTTCAATCTTGCACTGAGCAAGGTTATTTATGACATGAAGTGTCTTATTTTTAAAAGTTTAATCTAGTCACATGTTTAGTTACTGTGATTTTTGTCATTGTGTCCAATGTGATAGTGTTAGATATTGATGGATACATTTATTTTGTGTTATGCAGGGTCCAAACAAGAAGATACTTTGCCTTTTATCCATGCTTGAAAGAAGAATGGCACAAGGCAAAGATATTTACTCTTTCCTTTTGTTTTTAATCTTCTGATGGATGCATGGTAGTTTTTGTTCATATACTGCTTTATACTGAGTAAACATAATTGCTGTCTTGTTTGGGACTTTCAGTTGTCATAATTCCATTATTTTTATAATTATCTTATTAATTTCTCAAACTTTAATGAGATGTGATAGGCGATTACAATAGTAATGCTCATTATATTAGTAGTTGCAATATTGTATGGTTGTGGCCCTGGCAGTAATTTATAGAAGAAAAGACATAACATTCATCATTCAAGTTTCAAAGAAATATGCCATAATTATACTGTCAAAGCAGGAAAAATGGATAGCCTTGTTTATATTTCCCATGCATATTCTCTCAATATAAAGTTGAAAAAATGATTTCACTTGTGTGGTAATTTTACTTACCTGTTGAAGTTGTAGGTGATTGTTCACTCCATTCCCTTACATTACAGTGGATTAAATATGACCTAATGAAACAAAATGGTATTGGTCATATAGATTCTGATAAATCCATGAGTTTATATCATTTTATGTTTCATTTTTCTTATTCATTTGTATTTGAATCATGTTGTTATTCGATGGTTATAAAACCTTAGTTTTAGGCACCAAATGTTTTAGCTACAATAGACATAAGTTAAAGTTACATTAATCTATTAGATGGGTTCAATGGGCAGAAGTAGCTGTGCTTTTACTATTTGACCATAAGGTAACATTTCTTCAGGTAGTTGAGCAAAAATACTGAACTTTTCCTCTTGTATAGGTGCTGAAAATCAGGCTAAACTTGTCGAGGAAAGCATTCAACATGCCAAGAATGCTATCTCTTTAGATGTGAAGGATGGGTACTCTTGGTGTAAGATTCCAAATTAAATTCTATCCCATTGCATATTCATGTTTCCAATTCTCTTGATTTTTAGATATACTCAAATTTTCTCAACTATCTCTTAATCCCAACATTTTTTAATGTAATTCATAAAACTTTTCAGCAGATGCTGCAAGTTTGCAATGACTTGAAAATGTTGTTACAGCAAAAAAAAAAAAAAAATGTTAAATGTATTTAGTTACAACTGATCAACTATGGCTAGAAAATCATAATTTGTTTTCGATGTTGAGAGTGTTGCATGTATGTTATATTAGATATATGTTAAAAATATAAATTGGAGTGACTTAGCTTATTTAAAATTAAAAAAAAAAAAAATTCAAAGTAGCACCAGCTGATACCATCTGAAATGTTCCAATATACTCCAACTCGAATACCGTGACACAAACCTTTATTTAAAACCCTGCTTTTGCATCTTCCCTGTACTTATATCAATCAAATCATTGTCTTGCTAAATGCTAACATTTGATTGAACTCGCATGCATGCCACAGTAAAATTTTAGACTTTTTTAACTAATTGAGCTTTTGACCTGAATAGCATCTTAACTTGACACCAGTTAATCACATTGACAGACAACCTAGGAAATGCATTCTTGACAAGTTTTTTCATGACTGGAGCATGGGATCATAGCAAGCTTCTACAAGCTTTAAAAGCGTACCAGAATGCGGTAAGTCTGGAAAATGAGAACTTCCTTAGAAGTCCATTTTCGCGATTAGCTATTTTTTTTTAATTTATTTATAAAAGGAGAGGTTTTATGAACTTTTGTTTGTTTATATTAAAGTTATGGATCTTAATTTTTTATGTTGCTTGCCTTGAATTTTGAGGTTTTCAATAATTCTCTATGGTAGAGGATTGTTTTGCTTTTGTGCTTTAATTTGTATTGAACTGAGTGCAATGATATTATATGTCAGGAGAAAGATGAGGGAATGAAGTCCAATCCAGACCTTTATTTTAACTCAGCTACAGTAAGTTAAAATTTTCACTCATTTATTCATTTAAAATTGGACAATGAAATTTTTGCTAAAGTTTCTGTAAGATCATCAGGTGAAATGTGTAATATTTATTCCAAATGCATGGTTATCTGTTGCTTTTGTTACTTATTGGGTTGGCATTAAACTTTGACTAAATTGGTATAAGTTTTGACTTTCAGTGGTTGGATGAAAATGACAAACGTTAATTCATTATACAGATTTTTGTTTTATTAAATTTGGAGTTGGAATAATGACTTTGCATGCTTGATAGTGGATTTGACAAATTCAAAGCCATGTTGACTTCAAAAACTTCAGATACCATTTCTTGGGACTAGTTCCTCCTCCTGATTTAGGAGCCAAGTATTGTTCATTCATGTATACATACCATAATATTATATGATGGTGGTTCTGTTTTCAGGTCAACAAATACTTAGAGAATTATGAGAGGGCTCTTAGTGGATTTGAAGCTGCTGCCTTGAAGGATCCTAGTCTCAATGCTACCGAGGAGGTTCAAAAGATGGTTAATCTTCTGGATAAGTTAGAGAATTTGTTGCGGGTAATATTTTTTTCTGGTTAATCTACACCAGGTGCTCTGAGTTGCTGCATCAATGTAGTGTTATATCCTTTGTGTTCTATTTCTAGCGTGCTTCTCTGTTTTCAAATATTTGTTTTGGTATGATGGGGATAAAAAATTTTTTAAAAATTTGAGATAGGTTGGGGGAGGGGGAGAAAATGTGTTACTTTTGTCGTGTAATGTAGTTAATGGAGAAACAGTTACTAGGAGGTTGGAAAATACTTTTTTGGTGTATTTATATTATGACTATATTTAAAATCTGAAAGTAATGCTCTTCTTAGGCCTCATATGTTCTACACTTCTATATAATGTTCTGTTTTAAGAGATGCAGCTGATTTTTCTATGATTTCAATTTTCAGGGACAAGCTAGAGCTAAACGACTTGCATCTATGGCTTCATCTTTGGCAGCTGTTAATTGTAAGCTACCTCATTCTTATGTTTTAAAGTTAATAGTCAAATTTGAGTTCTGATTGTATCTTTCTAATCTTAAAGGGAGTGTACTAATGATTGTGCATCATCTTCATCTGTAAGTTAATTCATCATATAAAAGAATCACTGTTGATCTGTTGTTGGATGGCCTCAACAAAGCAGTAGCCGTAGCGGGGAAAGTTCTTCTTTTTGTTAAGCATGATAATGTCACTCCCCTGTAAGTCCTCCGCTGAAACCTTTTGGTTATTTTTTTCCTATCCAAATGAACCCAATGTAAGCTCCAGCTACTTGTGCTTTCAACTTGTATTTTTTGTCTATAAAACTTCTTTAGATTGGCTGTTATAGCATGAACTCAATGTGAATGCCTTCATGGTAATGCCCGCACATGTTTATGTAAGAACAGTGGTTTTGGCATGCGTAGCTTTATCACCAAGGGAATCATTACTTATTACTTAGGTCTGGTTCATATCTCTGGTGTGGCCAACTAACATTGTGAGGACCAGCTCATTAAATAGTTTAAATATTACCAAACTGATACATAATTCTTACTTTGTGAATCTTGGTAATGTAAATCTTGTTGAAATAAATAAATTGATATTCTCTTTTTCTTTTCATTTTTTTCCCAGATACTATTTGGTGTGTGACTCAAATCAAATATGCTTTGTTCTATCTGTGTATGGCATAAGCAATGATGCGGTAAGAGCTATTGAACTCTTATTTATTTCCTTCTTTTTTGTGCTTTTTTGGTTGGTCTTTTTTCCTCTTTTCTTTGTTTCTTTGTTCTGTTTTAAGGGTGGAATGTGATTGCACTTTTTGCCTTGGAAGTTTCCTGCTATGTTATCATTAAATAGCATTTCTGTTATCCTCTAGATTCTTTGTTTTCAGTTTTGCTTTCACAGTCCATATAAAAATTGTCTTAGAAATGAACTGTGATTTGAGGAAATAATGAGTCCCCACCCTTTTGTCAGGAGATTTGGAATGAACAATCAAAATTTCCCTGTAAACTTGTGCCATGTTGTGAATTATGCAGCATGTTCACTTTTTATAGATTGCTTTCATTGTTGCACAGGTGCAAATGCCAATTATGCAAGAAACATGTGGGGATATCTTCTAATTTTATTTTTCTAGTCTCCAGTAGGAACACTGTCATCCATTATGAAGATATATTTGCTAATTATCAATTTATCATCCTTTAAAATTTGAACCATTCTGCTTTGTTGCTAATCCTGGAAACCTCTAATGATGTCAATAAATGTGCACCTCCTGTCCTCTTCTTAAGAAAATGCCTTTGCTCTTCAACAAGTTTTGGTTAGTTTTAATTTTGAGGGAAGACCGAGGTCAGAAGCAGTTACCCATAAGCCATTGCATTGAGACTCTTATTGCGTCAATGAAAATGAGTGGCAGGCTATTGAATCTTAACAAAAGTTTGTCTATTTATGCTCAAGTTCTCATTTTACATAGCCTATGACCTACACTTTTCTAAATTCATTGTGATGTATGGAGATTGTGCATATTGCATTAAAATCTGTGAACATGATATCCTGCTGTTTTATTTTATTGGTTAATTTGTATATTACAATTAATGTTCTGATTTTCTTTGTCCTCATAGATTAAAGAAGGAGATCAGCTAACACTATTGGAGCCTCATTATCATTTTGTTGATTTTGCTTGGAAGGAAAAGGTAGCTTCCCTCTGGTTCATATGTGTACCCGAGAGCTCATATGCGTGATCTCTGTTTTCCTGCATGTTATCTGATCTTTTGTTGTACACTCTAGCTTTTAAACCCATGTGATGCACAAATACTAGAACAAGAGAATACATTCCAGCATTAAAAATGAAAAACTGCAAACTTTTAGCGTACTGCCAAAAGTAGATTGGACTGATGTAGGAGAATAAGTTTTATTATACAAAGAGAAAAGTTATATACATTAACTAAGATACAAAGGAGCAAAAAAATGTTCTTTGTATTTAACTATATATAGTATTCAGAGTACAGCACATTATCATAATGACCTTTATAGTGTGGAATTTATTCTACCTTGAGTGCAACAAACACCAAATATATAATCTTTTTTTTTTTTGAGGAAACACCAAATATATAATTAAATAAATGACAACTAAATCAAAAGTTTGCTATAGAGTTATAATAATACCTACTGACTGGTGTACAAGAGAGAAAGCACATGCTTGTGAGGTGAAAGGCTAGTCATAAGTGTTTTTTTTTTTTTTTTGGGTTGGGGGGGGGGGGGGGGTTCGTGTTACGGGCTCAGCTAAAGCATTCAATTGGGACTGTGTGACACTTGGCTTGAACTCTTTAAGGCAAGTTAGCCAATAAGAATCTTACAACAATATGCGAAAAATCAGGGACATGGTTAGCATCGGGCCAATTAAGAAGGCATCACAAGTATTTCATATAAGCGAGGTTTCACATAGCTAGCATCATAAGTATGAAAGGCACAACAAATAGAAAGGCACAAGCATGTCATGAAAAGTGCTACTTCATTCATTCATATAACATGAATACAACGAATTCATTGTAGGCAGGGGGGAAACCTACAATGAGTACAAGACGGGACTCGACAAGCAAAGTGACTAGCTAGGCCAGTTGCCCACCTAAGGCCAACCAGTCACTCCCCCCTAAAGAGCATTAGCGACAAAGTCACCCTTGGCACATCACTATGTCTCAGTTGTTACACCCCCTAAAATTGCATAAATAAAATAAATTACAAAATGTCCCTTTTGCCCCTATAAAGTTACAATCATATATAATCTAAGTACCCCATATTCTTCCCCCTTTACGTTCTCCCCCACTCAAAGAGTCAACATCCCCGTTGACTGGGCTTGTAAGAACTCTTGAATCTTCTACGCATGATCATGGAGAGCTGTCTTCTTCTCCTAGGTGGTCTCTTCTGCACTTAAGCCTTTCCATTTGACTATGTACTCCTTGTATGGTGGACGCTTGGTTGTTTTGACGACTCGTTCTGCTAGGATCTCCTCTACTCCTTGGTTGATTGGTGGTGCGCGGGTGAACGCTGGTCGGGAAGATTTGTTGCGGCTGGCATCTGATTGATCTGCATGATAGGGCTTCAATCTGCTGCTGTGAAAGACTGGGTGAATCTTCATCCATGCTGGTGGCTCTACTCTGTAGGAAACTTGGCCAACTCTGGCCACAACTGGTACTGGTCCTTCATACTTGCAAACTAGTCTCTTATCTCGATTGCGGAGAAATCGAAGTTGATCTGGTAATAGCTTCACCATCACTAGGTCTCCCATTGCGAACTCTAGTGGTCCTCGATTCTCATCTGCCTATTTCTTTATGTGTTTGGATGTTTTCTCCAACTGAGCCCTTGCAATTTCTGCATTTCGTTTTCACTCCTGTGTGAATTGATAAGCCTTGGGATTTCGGCCTATGTAAGGACCATCTAACGTGTGAGGTGCCAATGGTTGTTGTCCTGTAACAATCTCAAAAGGACTTTTGTTGGTAGCAGAGTTCTTTAAGGAATTGAAACAGAATTGTGCTACATCAAGTTTGAAGGTCCCATATTTGGAGAATCTATCTATCACAACCAAAATATGGTCATACTCCCCCACTCGTGGCAAACCTGCTATGAAATCTAGGGAAACACTCTCCCAGGGTCGGCTCGGAAATGGTAATGGTTGAAGTAATCCTGCAGGTTTTTCCTGACCTACTTTATCTTGCTGGTACACCAAGCAAGTCTTCGTATATTTCCTTACATCTTTTTCTAGCTGAGGCCAATAATAGCCCTGCTTCAATAATGCTAAAGTGCGTTGCGAGCCCGGATGTCCTGCCCACAAAGTGTCATGGCATTTATGCAGCAGTAATTTTCTCAAGTTGCCTGCTTTCGGAATATACACTCGATTCCTTCGGGTCATCAAGATACCATCTTCCAACCAAAATTGTCTGGTCTTCTCTTCCTCCGCTAGTTGCATTAGAGCCACTGCTTGGAGGTCCTTCTTTAAGTTATCTTGGACTGCTCCCATAATGTAGTAGCTACTTTGCCACTTGACAACAATGTCAATTGCTAATGAATCTCCCCACTCAACTTCCTACTTAATGCATCAGCAACTTTGTTCAGAGTCCCCTACTTGTATTCAAAGTGGAAATCAAACTCTGCCAAACATTCCTGCCACCTGGTTTGTTTAGGGGTCAGCTTGGGTTGTGAAAAGAAGTGACTCGCTGCTGTGTTATCTGTTTTGACCACAAACTTGGACCTTAGCAAATAGTGTCTCCAAGCTAGAAGACAATGTACCACCGCTAATAGCTCTTTTTCTTGGGCTGTATATCTAATCTCGGCATCTTTCAGTTTTCTGCTTTCAAAAGCAATGGTATGACTTTTGCTTTTGCTTGGAAGGAAAAGGTAGCTTCCCTCTGGTTCATATGTGTACCCGAGAGCTCATATGCGTGATCTCTGTTTTCCTGCATGTTATCTGATCTTTTGTTGTACACTCTAGCTTTTAAACCCATGTGATGCACAAATACTAGAACAAGAGAATACATTCCAGCATTAAAAATGAAAAACTGCAAACTTTTAGCGTACTGCCAAAAGTAGATTGGACTGATGTAGGAGAATAAGTTTTATTATACAAAGAGAAAAGTTATATACATTAACTAAGATACAAAGGAGCAAAAAAATGTTCTTTGTATTTAACTATATATAGTATTGAGTCTGACACATTATCATAATGACCTTTATATTGTTGAATTTATTCTACCTTGAGTGCAACAAACACCAAATATATAATCTTTTTTTTTTTTGAGGAAACACCAAATATATAATTAAATAAATGACAACTAAATCAAAAGTTTGCTATAGAGTTATAATAATACCTACTGACTGGTGTACAAGAGAGAAAGCACATGCTTGTGAGGTGAAAGGCTAGTCATAAGTGTTTTTTTTTTTTTTTTGGGTTGGGGGTTCGAGTTACGGGCTCAGCTAAAGCATTCAATTGGGACTGTGTGACACTTGGCTTGAACTCTTTAAGGCAAGTCAGCCAATAAGAATCTTACAACAATATGCGAAAAATCAGGGACATGGTTAGCATCGGGCCAATTAAGAAGGCATCACAAGTATTTCATATAAGCGAGGTTTCACATAGCTAGCATCATAAGTATGAAAGGCACAACAAATAGAAAGGCACAAGCATGTCATGAAAAGTGCTACTTCATTCATTCATATAACATGAATACAACGAATTCATTGTAGGCAGGGGGGAAACCTACAATGAGTACAAGACGGGACTCGACAAGCAAAGTGACTAGCTAGGCCAGTTGCCCACCTAAGGCCAACCAGTCACTCCCCCCTAAAGAGCATTAGCGACAAAGTCACCCTTGGCACATCACTATGTCTCAGTTGTTACACCCCCTAAAATTGCATAAATAAAATAAATTACAAAATGTCCCTTTTGCCCCTATAAAGTTACAATCATATATAATCTAAGTACCCCATATTCTTCCCCCTTTACGTTCTCCCCCACTCAAAGAGTCAACATCCCCGTTGACTGGGCTTGTAAGAACTCTTGAATCTTCTACGCATGATCATGGAGAGCTGTCTTCTTCTCCTAGGTGGTCTCTTCTGCACTTAAGCCTTTCCATTTGACTAGGTACTCCTTGTATGGTGGACGCTTGGTTGTTTTGACGACTCGTTCTGCTAGGATCTCCTCAACTCCTTGGTTAATTGGTGGTGCGCGGGTGAACGCTGGTCGGGAAGATTTGTTGCGGCTGGCATCTGATTGATCTGCATGATAGGGCTTCAATCTGCTGCTGTGAAAGACTGGGTGAATCTTCATCCATGCTGGTGGCTCTACTCTGTAGGAAACTTGGCCAACTCTGGCCACAACTGGTACTGGTCCTTCATACTTGCAAACTAGTCTCTTATCTCGATTGCGGAGAAATCGAAGTTGATCTGGTAATAGCTTCACCATCACTAGGTCTCCCATTGCGAACTCTAGTGGTCCTCGATTCTCATCTGCCTATTTCTTTATGTGTTTGGATGTTTTCTCCAACTGAGCCCTTGCAATTTCTGCATTTCGTTTTCACTCCTGTGTGAATTGATAAGCCTTGGGATTTCGGCCTATGTAAGGACCATCTAACGTGTGAGGTGCCAATGGTTGTTGTCCTGTAACAATCTCAAAAGGACTTTTGTTGGTAGCAGAGTTCTTTAAGGAATTGAAACAGAATTGTGCTACATCAAGTTTGAAGGTCCCATATTTGGAGAATCTATCTATCACAACCAAAATATGGTCATACTCCCCCACTCGTGGCAAACCTGCTATGAAATCTAGGGAAACACTCTCCCAGGGTCGGCTCGGAAATGGTAATGGTTGAAGTAATCCTGCAGGTTTTTCCTGACCTACTTTATCTTGCTGGTACACCAAGCAAGTCTTCGTATATTTCCTTACATCTTTTTCTAGCTGAGGCCAATAATAGCCCTGCTTCAATAATGCTAAAGTGCGTTGCGAGCCCGGATGTCCTGCCCACAAAGTGTCATGGCATTTATGCAGCAGTAATTTTCTCAAGTTGCCTGCTTTCGGAATATACACTCGATTCCTTCGGGTCATCAAGATACCATCTTCCAACCAAAATTGTCTGGTCTTCTCTTCCTCCGCTAGTTGCATTAGAGCCACTGCTTGGAGGTCCTTCTTTAAGTTATCTTGGACTGCTCCCATAATGTAGTAGCTACTTTGCCACTTGACAACAATGTCAATTGCTAAAGAATCTCCCCACTCAACTTCCTACTTAATGCATCAGCAACTTTGTTCAGAGTCCCCTACTTGTATTCAAAGTGGAAATCAAACTCTGCCAAACATTCCTGCCACCTGGTTTGTTTAGGGGTCAAATTGGGTTGTGAAAAGAAGTGACTCGCTGCTGTGTTATCTGTTTTGACCACAAACTTGGACCTTAGCAAATAGTGTCTCCAAGCTAGAAGACAATGTACCACCGCTAATAGCTCTTTTTCTTGGGCTGTATATCTAATCTCGGCATCTTTCAGTTTTCTGCTTTCAAAAGCAATGGTATGACTTTCCTGCATTAAGACTCCTCCCAGTGCAAAGTTAGATGTATCAGTTTGCACTTCAAATGGTTTCGTCATGTTTGGGAGGGCTAGGACTGGTTTTGCTGTCATGGCTTTCTTCAGCTTCTCAAATGCTACTTGGCACTCCTCGGTCCACTACCATTTACTCCCTTTCTTTAGCAATTTTTTCAGGGGGCAAATCTTTTGAGAGTAGCCTTGAACAAATCACCGATAGTAGTTTGCCAACCCTAAGAAGGATCTGAGCTCGGTCACCCTTTTGGGTACCACCCATTCTTGTATAGCTTTCACCTTGGCCTGATTCATATGAATTCTTCCTTGTTCAATCATATGGCCCAAGAACTTGATTCGAGTTTGGGCAAAGGTGCATTTTTCCTTCTTCAAAAAGAGTTTATTCTCCCTCAGCTTCTTGAAAACAAGACGGAGATGCTCCTTATGTTCCTCCAAAGTAGAACTGTATGCTACGATATCATTAAGGTAAACCACCACAAACTTGTCAAGATAATCATGGAATACCTGGTTCATCAAGGTACAAAAGGTATCCTGAGCATTTGTTAGTCCAAAAGACAACTAGAAATTCAAAAGCACCATACCGAGTTACGCATGTGGTTTTGGGTTCATCCTTTGCCTTGATGCAGACTTGATGATAGCCAGAGCGTAGATCTAGCTTGGTGAAGAATTTTGCATGATCCAACTGGTCAAAGAGATGAGCAATCAAAGGAATTGGATATTTGTTCCACACAGTGACTTTGTTAAGGGCTCGATAATTAACACACAATCTTAAACTTCCATCTTGCTTTTTCTGAAATAGAACAGGAGCCCCAAAGGGAGTTTTTGCAGGCCGAATGAATCTAGCTTCTAACAATTCATCTAATTGTTTTCTCAGCTTAGCTAACTCTAGGGGAGCCATACGATAAGGAGCCTTAGCGGGAGGCCTCGTCCCTGGCATCAATTCAATCTCATGATCTATGCTGCGATGGGGAGGTAGGGCTACAGGCAGTCGATCCGGCATTACATCTTTAAACTCGAACATGAGGTCTAGGATTTGGGGTGTAGGTTGTGACTCTTCCATGCTTTCCTTCATAATGGGGACGACCACATACGTGGGCTTCTTGTGCTTCACGCCTTTCTTGAATTAGAGAGCCAATATTAACTTCCTCTAAAAAATGAGACTGAAAGATGTTGGAATCGTGCAAGGTTTATCTCCCATCACCAAAATGCAATTAGTGGCTGGGACTGGAATGGCTCGCACTCTCTTGAGGAAATCCATCCCAATCACCACATCATGGTCATCAAGAGGGGTTATTGTAAAATCCATTTCACCTCTCCAGGGTCCCATTTGACAGGATACTCTCTGAGCTACTCCTACTGTGTTTAGTGCCTGAGAATTCACGGCCTTTATCTTTCCTGCATCCGCTTGTACTGTTAGCTTGAATCGAGAGACCATAGTGTCTGCCACAAAATTATCAGTGGCTTCTGTGTCCACTAAAGCCCTTTTATTTTCCCATTAATTAGCAAATCGACGTACATCAACCCCCTTTCAGTGATGGGTTTTAGTTTCTATTTCTCTAGGGCTCCAAGAAAACGAAGAGCTCTCATTACTGAAGCATCCCGATCACTCGGTGCAATGCGGTCATTTGATTCTCTATCTTCTTCCTCGAGCCCCCTTGTATTCTCTTGAAGGGCCTTCAAGGCATTCAAAGCTGCTTTTGTTGGACATTCCGTAGCTCGATGTGGTCCATCGCAAAGGAAACATTTCAGGGGTCTCGGCTTACGAGTGGCTGCATACGTTGACCCTTGTGGTCGATTACCCTGCTGTTTAGTACTGCTTTGTTCCCTACCTTGGTCCGTCGACTTGTTTGTATTCGATCCCGAGTTCCATGTCTTCCTCTCCACTCCTCCGAAAGTGGTATTGCCCCGGTCAGCTCCCCCACTCAGATTTCGACCCCATTTGTTAAGGCGATTGTCAGTAGCCGGAGTGGAGTTAAATTTTCTCTTTGGTGCACTATTAGAGTAGTCATCAAGACTTTCAGCTGCGGCTAAGGCGGCACTGAGGTCTTTTACTCCCCTTCTTACTAGTTCATTCCTGGCCCATGGTTTTAAATCTTTTTGGAAGTGGAACAGTCTATCAGTCTCGGACATGTCCTTGACGTCGAGCATGAGCATCGAAAAGTTTCTTACACACTCTTGGATGGAGCCCGTGTGCTGTAACTCGATCAGCTTACATCGTGCATTATAAGCCATATTTTCAGGGATGAATTGGGCCTTTAGCTCCTTCTTGAAATTGTTCCAAGTACCAATGGAGCACTGGCCTGATATAGATTCTTTCACCTTTGTTCTCCACCATAGCTTGGCATCATTGGCCAGATACATCGGTGCAATCTTCAATCTACCTGCATCAGAATCATTTTTGGTGGCATCAAAATATAATTTCATGTCAAAAATGAAATTATCTACCTCCCTTGCACCGCGAGCACCTCCAAAAGCTTTGGGCTCTGGAATTTTAGCCTTGCCCATCTCGAAAACTCCCCCATTAGGGTTGCTCGCAGCTTTCACTAGCAAGTTCATCTTTCTCTGCAGATCTTGTATTTCGCCTCGAAGTGTTTTCACTATTTCTGTGACGTCCTCTTTCATGTCATTCACATTACCCACCAATGGTGAAGGCTTTCAAGCTTTCTGCACAATCCGCCACTTGAGAGGCCTTTGCCTCTAATGTGAGAACTCGGCTCTCCATATCCCCTAATTGGGTAATATTCGTTGGCAAGGAATTTTGGATGGCCTCAAGCTTTATTGGCTCATCCTCACCCCCAATCAATTTGGCTACTACATCCATAAGTTGTTCGACTTTGCCTTCTAGCACCTCAACGAGCTTATTTTGTTGTTCCAGAGAGAGGCGGGCAACTTCAAGCTCCTTTGTCAACGCCTCATATGTAGGGCAATTATCAATTAAAGAAAAAAAATTGCCAACCCTTCTCTCAAGGGCATCGATGTGATTAGCCAAGTTCGTTATCCTTAATTCCACTCACGGATCAATTACAGCTCTGATACCAACTTTCACGGGCCCAGCTAAAGCACTCAATTGGGACTGTGTTGCACTTGGCTTGAACTCTTTAAGACAAGTCAGCCAATAAGAATCTTACAACAATTTGTAAAAAATCAAGGACATGGTTAGCATCGAGCCAAGTAAGGCCAATTAAGGAGGCATCACAAGCATTTCATACAAGCGAGGTTTCACATAGTTAGTATCATAAGCATGAAAGGCACAATAAACACAAAGGCACAATAAACACAAAGGCACAAGCATGTCATGAAAAGGGCTATTTCATTCATTCATATAACATGAATACAACAAATCCATTGTAGGCAGGGGGGAACCTATAAGGAGTACAAGACGGGACTTGGCAAGCAAAGTGACTAGCTAGGCCAGTTGCTCACTTAAGGCCAACCAGTCACTCCCCTCTAAAGAGTATTAGGGACCCTCTAAAGAGTATTAGGGACAAAGTCACACTTGGCAGGAGGAGACATCACTATGTCTCAGTTGTCACACCCCCTAAAATTACATAAATAAAATAAATTACAAAATGTCCCTTTCGTGGTTGTGGAGAGGGTGGGTGAAGTGGGATTGACAATAATAATTGTAAAGACAAACATCTAAGCAAACGAACTGGTTAACCTAGCCAGTTTATTTGTTTTCAGCTTGTCTTTTTCCCCCAAATTTTGCTTCATTGTGGTTGTTGGTTATAAACATCACATGTTACATGATAATCAGCACTTGTATCCCATTTCATTTGCTTATTTATTTATGTCTTTTATTTGTTTTATCCACTTGTCCTTGCTGGGGTACATTTGGATATTTGGAGCCATTTAGGTGGGTTAGGAGTTTCTCATTTCATCCTCCCCACCATTGGTGAGTATTTGTTTTAATTCAGTTAAACCAAAATTAGGTTAACCAAAGCTTTAGCTTCCTTATTTTGATGGTTCAATTCTAGCTCAACAAATTTTATTGGTTTGGTTTGAGGCAATACTTAGATCATTTAACCAACCTATGGGCATCCCCTGGGAAGATTTGAGAGTTGAAAGAACTTGAATTAAAAACTATCTAAAGATTCTTGTAGTCATTAGTAAAAAATTCTAGCATTACTTGCATCAGAAGCCTAAACAGCCAGTGACAATGTTTCAAGTTGTGTATTGTTTTTAGAGCATAATGGATGATGATGATGACATGAAACTTTATTTTGCTTGTTTTGTTTGAACCAGCATTACCATTTCAAATCAATTCGCGTGGATTTCATAGAGCAAGTTCTTGTGAATGGGAAAGCTCTGTTGCCGAATCAGGCAGTTCGATCATCAATTTATGCTCAACATAAGCCATGAAAAGTTGTTTCAAGTATATTGAGAGTTTTGTACTTAAAAGTGGAGTTTTGTTGATCTTTTCATTGATTTGTTTGATGTGTTGTTGTAAATAGATTAGTGGATAGAGAAGCAAAAAGAAATGCATGAGTATAGATTCTTGCTCAAGTTAAATTCAAATCGTCCAACTGAAAAAAAAAAAGGGATTCAAACACCGTATTGAGATCTTCATGCGTTTGTTTATGGTTTATTGGGTTCTTACTGTGCTTATTGTTCTACACAGTAATTGAAGATTTCATGCTAAATTTGCATTTGCTTATTGTTCCAGGAAGTTTAATTGCAATATTTTGGTGGCCTGAAATCATCATATCAAATAACAGAAATAGGCTTTATTAGCTTCAATTACCTTATAATTTAATTATAATTATTAGGTATCAAGCATTATTATGTAGCTTAGGTATTATAAATTTCACTTTGCCTTTGTTATGAGACCTAGAATTTTTTAAGGTAAATTACAAAAAGCTCTTTGGAATTTGGCAAATTTTGTACTTTGAATTTTTTTTTTTTTAAATGAATTAAATGTTGTCAAACTTTAATTTTCATTGCATTTAAGTTATGTCATTAAATTATCAAATGTTTTAGTTCCTAAGATATTATTTCTTGAACAATTTGTGAGCTTTCGAGTTTTCAAATGAAATAATTTTTTAATCTTTAAATATTAAGAGGTAAAAGATTAAAAATAATATATATATATATATATATATATATATATATATATATATATAAGGTGAATTAACACATGAAAGTAATAATTAAAGGATTTTTAGTTTCTAAAACTATTTATAATAATTCATTCGAACTTTTATGTTCATGGTGCAATTATTTGGAGCGACTGCTCGATGAACATTGGAAGATGAGAGATCAAGTTGGGAATGTATTTAACTCGTAAATTAGAAATAAGACTTCAAAATTAAATTTTAAACTAATAAGATGTATAGAGGATTATCTCAGGCTTAGCAGGCTTGTTAGGGGGAGTTTTTCTGTCAATCAATCCTTTTAAGTTTGAGACATTGACAATTTTCAATGTCTAACAAACACAGTCGGGAAAGGCTATTTGGGCCGCTGAGTTAATAGCCATGTCTAATTTTTATATGATGGTGCACTGCAATCCATCTTGACAAATCATAAAATTGTCTCAGATACTCAAAACTTACTAAATACAAGAAGAAGAAGGAGAACTAATATATTTCACAAATTAATAAGCTTTTATATATTAAACTTTGAACATGAACAGATGAATTCACATGAAATGTGATACAAGGAGGATTATGCAAATCAACGGATCACCTGCTAGCTACTCAAGATTTATTATGCTGTGCAACCAAATGTAAGATCTAGCTGAATTCAATCTATTCCACCAAGGATGGAATAAAGAACAATATTGCATCACAATTATAAAATTACATTGCCAGAGAAAATAACAGCCTACACAATCATTGCTTGTAGTAGCCACCTTGATGGGGAGGGGGGTATGGATTAGGAACAGTGTAAGGAGGTCGAGGAAATGATCCAGGTTGCTGTACATGAGCATTGTAGTATGGGCCCTGCCACGCTGGATAGGCAGGTTGGCCATATTCCTGACTTGTTGGGGGTGGTTGTTGAACCTGTGCAGGCTGGTAAGGTGCACCAGGATGGTAAGGTGGTGGCTGCTGGGAAGCAGCATAAGGCGGAGGAGGATGAGCATATCCAGGCAGTGTTGGCTGCTCAGGAGACTGGTAGTAAGGTGTTTGGGGCCGAAGGGGTACATTTTGAGGATCAACTGAAGGCTGTGGACTTGATCTTGGAGTTTGATGGGTCTGGTTCGCTGCAGAATAGTTGTAAGAACCTGTGTTCTTGCGGTCCTGAAAACTCAATCCCGCCATATGTCTCTGTACATCTTCAATCATTTCTCGGCATTGAATGCTTCTGGTCATCACAAAATCACTGCATTGCTGCTTGACATTGGTGATCGCATCCTGTTACAAAGAGATCTCATACATAAATCCATCCTTAATTTACAACTCAAAAGTATCATTTAAATAACCCAAAAAAAAAATTTCATATTATCCAGGCGTTAGGGCAAGAGCTTAGAAGGATGTGAAATTCAAAAAAATACACCAAAAAATATCCATGCGTAATAATTACAGTAAGCTGCTTAAAATAGACAGCTAAAAGGCAGTTGCAAAATATTCTACTCACAAAGTAGGAATTTAAAACTTGAAATTACAGCTGTAAGCAACAACTGCAATATTTTACCTGAAGAGTAACGTAGAACTTCAATCCCTCATTGATGTTCTCCTTTATTTCCCGGTACTTTGCCATAGCAGCCTGTATCTGCTTATAGCACTTCTCACGAGAGGCTGAAACAAAAATTGGAGGGAAAATCTGTCAAAGTTTATTTCTTTTTAAAATAAGAAGATGCAAACTAAGAACATCACCAGAACAAGAAATGCTCTTTCATATTAAGCCAAACTAAGGATCTTTGAGGACAAACATGCCAATTCAGGAGGGAAAATCAATCAAGGAAAAAATTACAACAGAAACTAGATATTCATGTTATTCTAGCAAAAAGGCTAGCCTTGAAACCATAACATGAAAAATTTATGGCAACGACATGTATAGTAAAAAAAGAACCATGGAGTTTGAAATACTACCTAATATTTACCATTAGTTTCCCAAAATGGATACACTGATACACTTAAAATGAGCTTTAAAATATAGAAAACTAGCTTGAAGCCACATTGCAACATACAAGAAATAAATGACAAAGAAACAAAAGGGTACATGCAAAAACGCCAGCATCCTTTGACAACCTTATATACAACCAAAAAAAGTGAGATGAAACTTATCCCATGTCACTATGAATTTCCATAAACTACTTCTTTCGCTTAATATTTGTTGCATGGCTTTCCAACACGAATAAAATATATTGCCTACTAATGTCCCCACTGAAATATTAAGGCCGCATCACTGTACCAGATTTTATTAATTTATTTAAACTGTCAATGTATTACAGGGCTTTAGTGACAAAAACCTTATTCGTACTTACCCCGGGCATGCATGCCAATTTGAGTGACAAATATAGGTGAAAACAAGGTAGACCAAGACCAAATCTTGGAACTAATACTCATCAGTCATCACACCAACATTATGATTAAATTATCTGAAACAAATACTCATGCCCAACATAGATAAGAAACAGGTAGACTAACACCATATCATGAGATGGACACCTATCACACAAAAATCAAACAAAATGAACCATCTTAACCCTGTCCGCAGTTTGCTGCACAGACACTCCTGCATCTGACGAAGGCCTCTCATTCAAAGGCATCGTAACTAATATTTGCAGAATTGAACACTCTAGGTCATAATTTCATATATGATACTAATGAATATATGTACTAAATTACAGCATTCACATGTAAAACTCAAACTAGGTTATAAATT
This sequence comes from Hevea brasiliensis, assembly GCF_030052815.1. Lineage (NCBI taxonomy): Eukaryota > Viridiplantae > Streptophyta > Magnoliopsida > Malpighiales > Euphorbiaceae > Hevea > Hevea brasiliensis. The sequence continues at coordinate 76,365,634 of NC_079505.1, forward strand.
CCTGAATACTGGTTACAGAGAATGCTAAACTCCAATTTATACTCCAAATCTAAATAAGCAGCATAGTGTACCTCTTTGTGCATTTAAGTGAGAGACATTCATAAGTAGAACAATAAAAACAAAACATACCTTTGTAATCTTCAAGATTGAAGACAGCAGAAAATTCCTCATTTTGAGCCTGTAGGCAAGGACAATCTAAAATTTTAGGAAGGGTAAGTGTTTTCATAACATGATAACTATTTGATAGAGAACTTCAATAACTGCAACCTTAATTTAAGTAGAGGGTCATTCAATTCTAAAGAAGCATATGAAGTCATTCATTAATAACAAAACAAAATCAGTTAAAATCCAGTTTATCCATGGTGATTATGGTGCAGTATGTAATTGTAAACAACCCCCCTCTCCCCCTCTCTCTTTCTCTTTTCATTTAATATTTGGGCTACACAAAGGAGTCAGCCCTCACCAGCTACACATAGTTACTCTCCAACTTCAAATCACAGCATAAATACAACAAGAACAACATTATAAAACCCCAAATCTCAGTAGCAGTGAGTGTCAAATTAATAATGGATATATGCTAACAAGAAAAATAACATCACAAATACGATAAAAACAATTAAAAAAAATGAAAGTATAGTTCAACAAAGAACATTTTCTAGTTATCATTCAGGTTTTTTAATTAGGCAACAAGCATTCCTAGCCATTAAACAACCAAATATTATAGCAGATATCCAAATGACCATTGAAGATTAAAGAAATAGACCTGAATTTGCAACAATACTTGTTCTTGTGCCTCAATATTTTGGGCAATATCCTCACAGATTTGGTCATATTTGGCTATCTCTTTCCTAAAAAGATCTTCATAGGAACCAGTAGATGTCATCAACTTTGGTAGTATGTCATCCTGAAATCATATAGAAATGACCTAAACGTCAAATGAAGAGAAAGCAGCACAAGAAAATAATGGGACAGAGAATGCTCAAGCATATAGCATGATACATCCAACACAATGAAAATGTGATTCAAAGAGCAAATAACAACTATTTGATTCATGACAAGAAAATGTGCAAGTACAATAAAATGGTAACGGACTTCTATCATTAAGAGTGGGCAAAGAAAAAAAAGCAATCCGTAAAAAACAGATTAACTAAACTGACTGGTTTCATATATGGTTTTTTACTTTATAAACATGATGGTTATCAAAACCAAACCTACGTGCGTAAGATTAAAATTTATCACATGTAAATATTCTTCCAACATTTTCAATTTTCAACCATGCGTATAATTTTCTTTCAATATAATATTTAATTAATATATAAAATTAGTATATTACAATATAATGATAATATGTGTATAAATCATAATAATAGCAGTAAAGAATATTTAAAAAAAAATGAATTTTTGCCAGAAAATGACCACTGTAAAAGTTTTTGCTAGTGAAACTTAAGTTTGAATTATTAAAATAAATTTAATAAGGCTCATTAACAAGAAATTTAGGTAAACCATGAACCAAAATGGTGAAAACTGATAAGAGAGATTAATTGATGTTACTGGTTTGGTTCCAAAAATTTCTGATAATTTTGGTTAGCCAAACCAAACACAATAGAAACAGAATATTAAACAAGTAGCTATGCTCTATTCTAGAGCACCATGGAGCCAGCTCAGTGTTACCTAATTAATTGCCTCCTCCCCCCCTTTAAAAAGAAAAAAAAAAAAACGAATGGCATTCCAGAATGCACAGTCCAGACATGATACATTCGTGAACCAAACGTGAAAATTCTCCATCGAAATTTTGTCTTTTTAATACAGTGATTCTGTTTAAATGGGAATTTAACTAGTGATTTAAGGTGTTAAGTCACCCTAGAACTCTACATCCTTACAAAGTCTATTTAATTAGAATAGGTCTCTTTCTATTTAAGGCTTTCCTATTTAAGTTGCACTCTACTACTTAAATTTTAAATTTTAAAATTTGAACTTCAAACATTAATTTTACAAGTTGTTTGAGACTTTTTTATGTGTGTGTGTGTGTGTGTGTGTGTGGTTTGCACGTATTAATCTAACGACCCAAATCAACCTAATCTACCGTTCCGCGACCCCAAGTAGCGTTCCAACTAAGCTCACCCCCTACGTATGTACCCCGTACCTAGGGAAGTTCCATACCTTACCAGTTCCACAAACAAAAGCAAACTATGAAAAAGGTAACACTGAGCCAGGTAATCCAGTTTTATGGCATATTGAATTGAAAAGAATCTATAAAGTCCAATAGAGTCTGGTTCATGCAGCTTAATGTGTCATAAATCATCCTAATTTTAGTAAATTCTTTAAAAAGTAAAACAGAAAAAAAAAAAGAGGGAAAAGACATAGGGAAAAACAGTCAGCAGGCAACAAATAAATTTGACTGAGAAGAGATACTTATACACACCTTCCTTTTCATTTCCTTGAGCATATCTTCAAGACCAGCCCTTTGAGCACCTAGAATCTCCAATTGCCTCTGCATAATTCAGCAGGCAAAGACTGTCATTGTCAATTGTGTATAAAAGTAGGTCATATCAGAACTAACTCCAGAAATGGAATTTGTCAAGGACCAAATCAAGGTTTACACCATTAATCATTCTTAGGTTCCTTTGCCAATAAAGTAATACTTCTTTCTCTCAGTTTTTTCATTAAACTATTTTTCCGATATTCGCATATTAAAGTTTTAGTTCACATCCTTCTGTCTGATTTTTATCACATTCCACATTTATCTGTTGCATGATAACCAGGATATCAGTTCATAACCAGGATATCAGTTCACCTAACAAAATAATTATTTTATTGCTCCACTTGCTAATTACAGCAATTTTGTTATTTCACAAGCAAATAAATTACCATTTGTGATGTCAACATTCAATTTGCCTTCCGTATTCTAGCAAGTATAGGTTGGCGGGCTGTGGGCATACAAAATAGACTTGTGTTTCTATCTTATGTTTTAGTTTCTTTCCTCTTTTTTCCGCCTTTGGTGCAGTTTGTTTTTCAAGATACACTACCTGTGACTAGATCATTCTCATCTTTATCAAAGCTTTATATTGGCAACAGCATGTATTATCAATTGCAACACACCAAGCTAGTTTTGGAAAAGTAATATGTGTTCTTCCTAGCTCCTAAGGCGTATGCCATTAAATGCTTCAGGGAAACTTGCCATACAACATGCCATCAAGTGAAGAAGACAACATTGACAAACTTAACACCATGCATAGGAGTAGGTCAGGGGAGGTTAAAAGAGTGAAATATAATTAGAAATAGAAATTAACATCTAACCTTGTTTGGGAGTTTATTTCAGGATGTAAAGTTAATGTCCAATTTCTTAACCCTCAAATTGCGGGTTAAAGGATGGAACTCAAAGTATTTAAATTTTTCTTTGAGTATCACATGGTAAGAGCAATTAACCTTCCTTCACGTTCTACACCATTCCCCTCCTTCACCTCCATTAACTTTCCTTTCCAACACCCTTAAAAAACCCACAGAATGAATAAAACACAGAGACTTGAACAACATGATGCAGACACAGAAGAAGAACCTCCTTTCTTCCTTTCCCTCTTTCAGGGTCACACTTAAGAGGAAAATCAATAAAAAGAGATAAAATAATAAAAAAGCACAAATTTAAAATCAATCACAAAGTTTAGCATTGAAAGAAGAATGTACCAAGCTCTGCTTCAGGGACCCCACTATAGCATCTTCATTGGCATCCAAAGACATTATTGGCCTAGACAGAGTTGGAAGAGCAGATTCTATCTGATAAGAGCAAAAGCCAATTGAAATTACAAAACATTTAGTACACCAACAGAGTAGAACAGTTTGTATCTTCTTATAATACAACCCTTTCTCAACGGAATTTAACAGAAGAAGGACTTCTAATCCCAGATATGGTTGTCTCTTGTTCACACATCAATCTGAGTCACATAGATCACATGAATATAGAGACTGGCACAAATTATCATGCACATTCCTAAAAACTTATAAGCAAATATATATCTTTTGTGATATACATGAAAAACAACGCATGATATTTGAAACACATACTGGTCGGCGATCAAGGATTGACATGAGTGCAGAATGATCCCTCACAGAACGTTCAATTCTGCCATCACTGTCTGAAGCTTGCTTTAAGTTAGCTGCAAATCTATTTAACCTATCCTGCAAGTTCTTTGTCAGAGTGCTGGATTGAGGCCTAGTCCAACGTGTACCAAATTGGCTTCTAAACTGCGCATCTTCTGTTGCTTCTTTCTGCAAAAGCTCCTCAGTCTGGACCAGCAATTCTTGGTTCACCCTTCTCAAATCTCTAAGTTGTTGTAACTCAGCTTCCAAACCAGCTGGGCCCCCACTAATCTGCACAGCTTCCACATCTTCCTTAAGATCTGTTGGAAGTGTAAAATTTCCTTCCAAAGCAAGAATTGAATCTGGCAGGTCCATTTCCTTGAGCCTCACTCGAGTCAGTTCACTGGCTTGCTGTAATTTCTCAGCTTGTATCCTGATTATGTCATCAACCATTTCAGTATACCTTGAAAGAGCCTTTGCACTACTGTCTGGAACAAGACTTGCAAACATCTTTTCCTTGCTTGCATCTAGTACCTCATTCATTGACATTGGCTTCACCATTGAAAACGCTGGAAGAGGAGGCAAGGAACTTTGGGAAGGAATCCTCATGAGATAAACTCTATCATTTTCCTTCACGGCCCTCTCCAGGTTGCGATTGATATTGGCTTCCAGCTTGCTGATTGCTTCCAGAAGCTGTGCTGCAGCCCCTTTTGAGTTTTTCTTTGCCTCAGCTAAGGCACTAATCCCACTCCTCAACCGTGCAATTTCTTCTGCAACTTCTTCTTTCTCGTGCAATTCTAAACCATATCTATAACAAGCTTCAGCATAGAATAGAGCTGCCTTCAACTGGACATGAGCAATCCAAGGCTTGTCAAAATGATCCTTCAGAGGTGCAACATTCAGTGCTGCTAAAGCTTCCTCATAGTACAGCCCAACCTGCAATCATTTGCATCCCATAGAAATTTAAAACAAATCCAAACAACCACAAAATCAACATGGAAAAATGTCATACATCTTCATCTTCATGTCATGGCTCAATTGCATATAAAGTTTACACATAATTATGAAATACAATAGCTCAGGCTCCTACACACATAATGCAGTTGAGTTACATGGACGTCAAATCAGTAAAGTTTACAACATTTTGCCATTCATGGGAAAGCATAAGTTTTTCCACAACTTTAAGAATTCTATAAAATATGCAGCTTAACTATAGCAAACTGGCATCAGTAAGGTATTGCTAAGTGACAGAAATAGCAATTAACTTCACAAAGTTCTGGACAAAAGCTTCTTATGACATTGTGCCCATATTGCATTCACTACATGCTCTTAAAGACAGTAGTTATATGATCTAATCACTTAAACCATAAGACTAAACACAAATGTAACGTTTCAAGCAGCTACAATCATTTTTGCAGTTCTATGAAAACAAAACATTTATCGCAGCTTAGTGAGTACATTAATCCAGTAAAAGTGACATGAAGAAGTCACTTGTTCCACAAACCAGTCTCACAATTCAGCTAAATTTAGCCCTTCTAGACAAGCCAGATGATCTATTCATTAGTATAAGAAGACAGATTGTTCGGAATTCCCAAAAAAAAAAATCTAAAACTTCCAAAATTTCACCATCATCATCATCAACAAATGAAGCCAACAAATAATAAGTAAAAAAAATTCCACCAACCTGCCTTGCAATCTTGGCACAGACCCCTGGGGTACTCCCTTTGGCAATGGTATTCTCAAACACACACTCCTGCGCTTGAGCCAGCATCAGCCTCTCCAACATACCCGCACACTCCACCGACACATCCACCGTGGTACTCGACCCTATCGATGCCTTGGTCGCAGCATTATCCCTCAGATAAGCAAACGCCCCGGCAGCAGCAATAAACGCATGAATTGCCTGCCGTCTCCCCTCCACGGTGGCCCGATCAAAAGAAAGCCCAATCTGACTATAGACGGCACCCAAATTGAAAAGCACTGCGGCCTTCTCCAAATGGATATTCTGCTGAGACGCTTTCTGCTTCTGCTTAAAGGTGTCGTACCAGACAAACGTCACCGTGTTGATGTGATCCTTGTCGGGGGAGATGGGGAAGCGGGTCTCGACCAAGCAAAGGGCTTTGAAGTAATTCTGAAGGAGGTCACGGCGGGAGGTGGGTGAAGGGTCGGATTGGCGTTCAAGGTCAGAGCGATACTGCTTAAGTGTTTGGAGGTCGTCATCAAGGTTCTGGGCCTCGCGCTCGGAGTAGACCATGGAGATGTAGTTGCGAAGTGGACGGTAGAGGTCGAGGGAGGTCGTTTTCTTCTCGTAGACTGCAAGCATGATGTTGGTGGTGGCCGCGGCGGAGGATTGGGCGGCCATGGTAGGAGAATTGGATTGACGATTTACAGTATTGTGATGTTTTGATCGAGGGATTATTGACTATGATAAATTTCAGTTTTGAAACTTTCTTTTTCTTCCTAGCGAATTTTCCTGTAATGAAAAACCAAACAAAAATGGCTGTAGACCGTAGAGCGAAATTTTCACTGTTTTTGATATTTGGGATGATTCCGACTATTTTGTCAATAAAAATATTTTTTTAATTTATTTTTATAAAAATTATTTAATTAACATAAATATATTTTTAGAGATTAATTTATTTTTTATAAAATATTTATTATATTAAAAAAATGTGTTTTTATATAAAATAAAATTATTTTATTACAAAAAAATAAAATAATTTTATGAAATTTTATAATTTATTTTATTTAATTTTTGAAATGGATTTTTTTTAAATAATTAATTATGAAAATTTTATTAATTTAACAAAAAATAAAAATTTTCATATAAAAAAATAAATATAATATTTTTAAAAAATTTAATATATAAATTATATATGTCAAATTTTATTCAAAAGTTATAGGAATAGATTACTCAATCATCATAGGATTATTTTCGAAAAATGATATTTTTTTTTACATAAAGTGTACCAGTATATGTAATATTAGTATTATTTTAATTATTTTAGTATTTCATGTGGAACTTGTTTTTGTAATTTTTTAATAAAATTTGTAACATATATAATTTATTTACTACATTTAAAAAATATTATTTGCGGTTTTTATGTAAGAAAACTTTACTTTTTCTAAAATTTAATAAGATAAATTACAAAATTTTGTGAAATTATATTATTTTCTGTAATAAAATAATTTGTAATATGATAAGTAATTATAAATTACACTTTATTTTAATATAATTAATGCCGATTAAAACTGAGAATATAGTTTGGCCAAATAAATATTTAAATCATCTATCCTATCTAGAATTAACTCATTAAATACCTAAATTAAAATTATATTGACCACCTTAATTTATAAAAATTATAATAATTAAATATAAATTAATTATGTCATAAAAAATAGTTCCATTTGTTAACCTTATCTTAAATAAAAAATATTATTTCTAATTTTAAAAACTTTTTAAGAAACTTTGAGTTTAATTCTCTTTGTTAATATTTTTAAACAATAATTTTATATTAATCAATTAAACTGATCAGATCACATTGATTTATTATTTCAGCTGTAATATTTATTAGATCACACTAGATCACTTTTTTATCTGATTTAATTATAAATGTTTGTCACGACCCAACCTATGGGCCGGACCGGCACTAGGACCTGGGCCAGCCTAAAGCCCCCGAGGCCCGTAGTAAGCCTAACTGTTCATTTACCCAATGCTGAGGGCCATTTGGGCCCAATTTCAAGAAAACAAACGGACAGAGTCCGGCCATAAAATGGACTTACCAACGGGGAGTTTTTGACTCACCCGACCTGTAAACACAATAAACAATCCATTGGGGAGCTCAGCTCACCCTCCACATACTCATCAACATAATAATAAATGGGAGCTCAGCTCCCTCATCCAATCCATCAAAACAGACTTAAAATATTAAGTTTACAGGTCCAACATGATAATAATATTACAGACCAAATTCAAATAATTACTGCTAACACATGCGGAAATTCTAAGAGTAAATAAAATTACACAAATATCGATAAACAACCTGCGAAGTATAAAAGCAGGTTAACCCAGAATAAATATCCTCCTGTAGCCTGTAAAAATTTTTGAACAGGAGTGAGCGTTCGACTCAGAGAGTAAAATATCAATCTTAACTATAATCTCTATAACTATCTGAACTAATGCACCCTGTGGAGTGAAATGCAACATAAACAATATTTTCACATCATAACATCAAAAAGGTAATTTGGAGCACTCACACACCTGTAGTATCAATCATAACATATGGGGCCGATCCCTATCTGACTCTCTTAAATCCAACTTTGATGCCGGTGAATTACTCAAGCTCGGACTTCCACTTAATAACCAAATCGAGGTCCCAGTGAATTACTCAAGCCGTGACTACCCCTCGAAGGAACGGGTCCCAATGAATTACTCAAGCGTGACTACCCCGTCCTATCCATAGTCCACACCACATCACACGCACGCCAACGCACGCTGCCGCTCCAAATTACCACAACAACATTCATGGCACATTATGATTATGAATGCAACATAATTCGTGCCTAGAGTTTAACTACATAAATATATGCATATAAGTGATGCATGGGCATGCTGAACATATAATAATATCGAAATTACAATTAAAATTAATATTTTACTCACAAACTTGACGACAAATTACTGTGGCGGCTGGGCGGAGGAAGAAGGCTGTCCCGGCTCACCTGACAATCATATTACATTTATTTAATACAATCTGACTCAATACAAACAAAGAAAAGACCAATTACGTCCTAAGTCGTGCCGAAAATCCGGCAGAGTCTCCCCTATACCTAGGACCTACCCAACCTGCAAAAGGGTTCAAAACACACTTCTATACTCACAATCCATATATCAACAGTTCAATTACATCACACAGCCCCTCCTGGGCCCATCAAATCAGTCATCCATCACAATATGCAAAATTTCAATTTAGTCCTTATTATTGATCATTTTTGCAAAAACTGCCCAAACAAGCTCTAAAAATTATAAAACTTTGCCCCGCGGTCCTTAGCAATATTACTAAGCTATTGCAAAAAGAATCGTAATTTTCTAAGCTACCACGAATATTTTATGGATTTTTAATCCTATTTAAGCACTAGAAAATTACGTAAAAACAAGGTTCGGGTTTACCTTTGCCGATTCCGACTTCTGGAACGCGCTTGGGATGTCTGACAATGGGGGGCTAGCCAAAACCTCGGCCCAATTCGGGCACTTTTCGATAGCAGTGCATGCGGCGAAATTTGCGAACCGGTCAATCGCCGAATTTCGCTAATCGAGGATACCTACACGAAGCCCATAACACGGGGGTTAGTACATAAATTTTTCAGAATTTTCTAAGCTCATTTAATGCTCGGAAAAACACTGCGAATTTCCGTGGGACCCACCGAAAAACAGTGTCGGAAAAATTCGAAATTTATGTCGTTGCGAAGCTCTCGACGAATGGAGCGTGCTGGTGGCCTCGGTTTTCTCGTGGGATTCACGGTTTTCGAGAAATCTAGCCCAAAAGTCGAAATGGGCTAAAATCTTCCCGAGCAAAAATCGGACAATCCGCTCGATGGATTTCGGCGTTCTTGGTGTCTATGGAAAGCTCTCGCCGAGTAGATGATTTTGGACACAAGACCCGGTCCAATTGGTGGCCGGATCGGCCGGATTTGGCCGAGGAAGTCGAAGCGATGCGCGCAGGAGAGATCGCGCGTTTCAGGCCGTTACGGGCGGCTGCCAGTGGCAGGGGACGGTGGGGCGCCGGCGAGGACGCAGGGAGGCGGCGGCAGGGGAGGGGAGGAGAGAGAAAAGAGAGAGAGAAGGGGAGAGGGACGCGCGCGCGGGGAAAGAAAAGGAAGAAGGAAAAAGGGCCGGTCCGATTCGACCGGTCCGATCCGATCCGGTTCGATTCGGCCGGTTCGATTCGAAATACAAAATTTTTGAATTTTTACTCTACCTCGGGACCGAAAACGAGATCCAAAAATTCCGAAAAAAATTTCGTAAAACTCAGAAAAATACGTAGACTCCAAATATATTTTTAGTTTTGCCACGTGGTCTTTAAATTAATTTTTAAAAATCATCAAAGTTTATATTTTCGGAAAATCGAACCCGATTTTTAAAATCCGAAAAATCTCAAAAAAATTCCTAAAATTTAAATAAAATTAAAATACCAAAATGCTCATAAAAATTAAAATTTAGGGTGTTACATTTTTCCCCTTACGTAAAAATTCGTCCTCGAATTTTTACACAAGGCAGAATAAAGCACATGATTATACATTGAACAAATAAGGGTACTTGCTGCGCATGTCCCGTTCTGACTCCCAGGTGCACTCTTCCACTGACTGACTCCTCCACAAAACCTTAACCATAGGGATCTGTTTTGATCTTAGCTGTCTTACTTGGTAGTCCACTATGGCTACAGGTTGCTCCTCAAATGTCAAATTTTCTTTTAGCTCTATCACATCCGGCTGCAGTACATGAGAAGGATCGGGAATGTATTTCCTGAGCATGGAGATGTGAAACACAGGATGAACGTGAGAAAGGTTGGGTGGTAGCTCCAACCTAGGCAATCGCTCCAACTCTATCAAGAACCTCAAAAGGTCCGATATACCGAGGTGCCAACTTGCCCTTCTTTACCGAATCTCATGACTCCCTTCATTGGAGATATCTTGAGAATACATAGTCGCCATCGCAAACTCCACATCCCTCCGTCTGGGTGCATAACTCTTCTGCTTCATCGAAAGCCGCCTCGCTTGTTCCCTGATTAAAGGAACTACCTCTGAAGTGTACTGCACTAGGTCTACATCATGCACCCTTGCTTCCCCCATTTCTGTCCAACACAGAGGAGACCTACACTTTCTTCCATATAGCGCCTCATAGGGTGCCATCCCTATGCTGGAGTGATAACTGTTGTTGTAGGCAAACTCCACCAAAGCTAGCTGCTCATCCCATTGACCTCCAAAATCCAAGACACTCATGCGAAGCATGTCTTCCAGTGTTTGGATTGTCCTTTCGGACTGTCCGTCTGTCTGAGGGTGGAAAGTCAGATCAAGTTCAATTGTGTGCCAAGTGCCTCCTGCAACTTTCTCCAAAACTGAGAAGTGAACTGGGGCCCTCTGTCAGATATTATGGAAGCCGGAACTCCATGCAATCTGACTATTTCTCGAATATAGAGCCGAGCATACTGTGCCACAGAATATGTAGTCTTCACAGGTAAGAAGTGAGCTGATTTGGTCAAGCGGTCTACAATTACCCATATCGAATCATATCCTCGCGTGGTACGAGGCAACCCAGTTACAAAATCCATAGTGATCATTTCCCACTTCCATTCTGGGATAGGGAGCTCTTGCAGCTTCCCTGACGGTCTCTGGTGTTCAAACTTCACCTTCTGACAAGTCAAGCACTTGGACACAAAATCTGCGATGTCTCTCTTCATGCCATTCCACCAATAGCTATCTTTCACATCATGGTACATCTTGGTGGAACCTGGATGGACACTGTAAAGTGTGTAGTGTGCCTCTTGCATGATTTCATTTCTGAGATTGTCCACATCGGGCACACATATCCTAGAACCTTGCACTAGGGCGCCATCATTGGCAAATCCAAACTCACCACCTTCGCCTTGCTGTACTCTTTCTATGATCTTCATCAATTGTTGGTCTCTGTGCTGGGAAACTCTAACTCTGTCCCTCAAGTCTGGCCTCACTGAAAAGTGAGCCAACAATACCCCCTCATTTGACAGATCTAGGATTAAACCTTGATCCATCAACTCATGTACCTCCCGAATCAACGGTCTCTTCTCTACTGAAATGTGCGCCAAACTGCCAGAAGATTTTCTCGCCGGAGCATCCGCCACAACATTGGCCTTCCAGTGGTGGTACCGATGGTGCAATCATAGTCTTTCAGAAGCTCCATCCATCTCCTCTGTCTCAAGTTTAAATCCCTCTGCTGGAAGATGTACTTCAAACTTTTATGGTCGGTGTATATCTCGCACACTTCACCATACAGATAGTGTCTCCAGATTTTTAGTGCAAAGATTACAGCCGCCATTTCCAAATCATGGGTGGGGTAGTTCTGCTCATGCCTCTTCAGCTGCCTTGAAGCATAAGCCACTACCTTTCCATTCTGCATCAACACACACCCTAGGCCAACTCTGGAGGCGTCACAATACACGGTGTATCCTTCACCACTCACAGGTAGTGTCAACACAGGGGCAGTGGTTAGACACTCCTTAAGCTTCTGGAAACTCACCTCACAGTCATCTGTCCAAATGAATGGAACATTCTTCCTGGTCAACTTAGTTAGGGGAGCCGCTATCCTGGAGAAATCTTGTACAAAACGCCTGTAGTAGCCAGCTAAACCCAGAAAACTTCGCACCTCAGTGACTGTTGTAGGCCTAAGCCAATCAGTTACAGCTTCAATTTTCTTGGGATCCACTTGAATACCGTCACTTGAAACCACGTGTCCCAAGAATGAGATGCTTTCTAGCCAAAATTCACATTTTGAAAATTTGGCATATAGCTGGTGCTCCCTCAACGTCTGCAACACCATCCTCAAGTGCCACACGTGTTCTTCCTCGGTCCGAGAGTATACCAAAATGTCATCTATGAATACGATGACAAAACGGTCCAAAAATGGCTTGAACACCCTGTTCATCAGGTCCATGAAGGCTGCTGGTGCATTAGTGAGTCCAAAAGACATCACCAAGAACTCATAATGACCATATCTTGTCCTGAAAGCCGTTTTGGACACATCCTCATTCCTGATTCTCAACTGATGGTAGCCTGATCGCAGGTCTATCTTGGAAAAGAATCTAGCTCCTTGGAGCTGATCAAACAAATCATCGATCCGAGGAAGTGGATACTTGTTCTTCACTGTCACCTTGTTCAGCTGTCTGTAGTCAATGCACAACCTCAATGACCCATCCTTCTTTCTCACAAATAAAACAGGAGCACCCCAGGGTGAAGTGCTCGGACGTATGAAACCCTTGTCCAAAAGCTCCTGTAGTTGCTCCTTCAGCTCTTTCAATTCTGCTGGTGCCATCCTGTAAGGTGGCATCGATATGGGGTTTGTACCCGGCACAACATCAATGCAAAACTCTAATTCCCTTCCTGGTGGCAACCCTGGAAGCTCCTCTGGGAAGACATCCATAAATTCTCTGACAACAGGAACATTTTCCATGCTGACACCTTCTACAGATGTATCTCTCACCAATGCCAAATACCCTTGGCATCCACGCCTCAACATTTTTCTAGCACTAATTGCTGACACCAAATTATATGGAGCCACGCTCTTGTCACCATCAAAGCTAAACTCTTCCACACCAGGTATGTGGAAGTATACCTTTTTGTTCCTGCAGTCTAAGGTGGCATAATGAGTTGCCAACCACCCATCCCGTGATTACATCGAAATCCATTCTCGGTAGAGGAACCAAGTCTGCTGGGAGGATCTTTCCATCCACTACCACTGGGCTACCCGGAAATACCATGTCTACATCTATGTTGTCACTAAGTGGGGTAGCTACTGACAAAGGGCACTCTAAAGTTGTAGGGTTTCTACCCAACCTCATGGCAAACACAGGGGAGACAAATGAGTGCGTAGCACCCGGATCTATTAAAACACGAGCCTCATAAGAATGTACTAAGAATACCGCCACAACCGCATTTGAAGCTTGAGCATCCCGGTGGGTCGGGTGAAAACCCGAGCTTGACCCCTACCCCGAGTGGCGTAACTCGACATCGACTTCTACCTCGACCGCCTCCAAATCCACGTCCCCCTTGTCCTCGGCCATCGAATGCCCACGCCGCCATGTTGGAAGCACCGGATACAATCGGCGAGGAACATTAGCAATGAACCTGTGACCCCATCGTGGCTCATTGAACATGGGGCATTCTCAGCAAAGTGACCGGTTGGCCACACTGAAGCATACTCGATCCCATCAAACAAGGTCTGAATGTTATCTTCCACACTGTTCACAAGGTGCCAAGGAGGATCTGAACTGCACTTAATCGCTGTACCAATCGTGACCACCGCTGGATCCGTACCGGTCCGAATCTCGTGGTCGGTGTCAAAACCCCTTCTCTTGCTCCTACCCTTTCCTCTGTAATTACCCTGGCCACCACTGTCCGGAGTACCCATGGAAGGGACACCTGAGGAACCCTCTGCTCTGTTTTTCTTTGCTCTTCCGCTGTCATCTACAGTATAACTGATCTCAATCTGTTTGGCTCGATCAACCACCACATCAAAAGACTGATCCGACATCATGGCCAGGTTCGCATACCTCCTGTCAAGCCCCTTTAGGAACCTCTTCACCTTCATAGTTTCTGTAGCTACTGTAGGGGCATATCTGCTCAATTCCGTAAATGCAGAGCATATTCATCTGGACACTGCCATTCTGTCTTAAGGCCTCAAAGGCCCACTGCTTCTGATCTCTGAAGCTTTCTGGCACAAACCGATTGATAAAAAGTTCCACAAACTGAGCCCATGTCAAACCCTCCATCCGGGGTAACACGTAGTCATTCATCCATTGTCTAGGCATGGGCCCCATGACATGCTGCACACACTCTATCAATCTTCTATCAGTCAACTGTAGTTCTATTCCTGCCTGTCTGCAGGAATCCAAAAACCGATATGCATCGTCTGACACATCATAAGTACCAGGCACCAACTTCTTAAAATTTATGATCTGTTTGTAAGGTTCCCCTCTTGGTGCGGTGGACTGCTGCTGCTGTGGAGGGTGGACCATATCTCGCGCCATCATGTCGATGGTTCTCTGCATCGGGCCTAGAGTAGTCGCCATAGGGTCCATGGGACCTCGTGCCATGAAAGATCGTTCCTAACCGTGGGTAGCCGCTCTTCTACTTGAGCAGCTCTAGGCCTCCTACCCCGCCTCCTGGCGGCGCCTCATCTGGCCGACACCTCGTCAGCACATCCGCTCGTGCGATGGCAGCCTCTCCTGCTTCTACGCATTTTCCTGAAATTCAGCAGCATTAGCCCACAAAATTCAAAACTGCACATTGCACAGCTCTATAGACTCATATTTACACACAATATATGAAGCAGAAACTAGAAGCAAAGATGACAATGCAAGACGAATATGGACCCTATTTTTCCGCATGTGACACCTAGTAGACTCTTCCCAACACCTTAGACAACTTTTCCCTAAGAATCTGGAGCCTAAGCTCTGATACCACATTTGTCACGACCCAACCTATGGGCCGGACCGGTACTAGGACCTGGGCCAGCCTAAAGCCCCGAGGCCCCTAGTAAGCCTAACTGTTCATTTACCCAATGCTGAGGCCCATTTGGGCCCAATTTCAAGAAAACAAACGGACAGAGTCCGGCCATAAAATGGACTTACCAACGGGGAGTTTTTGACTCACCCGACCTGTAAACACAATAAACAATCCATTGGGGAGCTCAGCTCACCCTCCACATACTCATCAACATAATAATAAATGGGAGCTCAGCTCCCTCATCCAATCCATCAAAACAGACTTAAAATATTAAGTTTACAGGTCCAACATGATAATAATATTACAGACCAAATTCAAATAATTACTGCTAACACATGCGGAAATTCTAAGAGTAAATAAAATTACACAAATATCGATAAACAACCTGCGAAGTATAAAAGCAGGTTAACCCAGAATAAATATCCTCCTGTAGCCTGTAAAAATTTTTGAACAGGAGTGAGCGTTCGACTCAGAGAGTAAAATATCAATCTTAACTATAATCTCTATAACTATCTGAACTAATGCACCCTGTGGAGTGAAATGCAACATAAACAACATTTTCACATCATAACATCAAAAAGGTAATTTGGAGCACTCACACACCCTGTAGTATCAATCATAACATATGGGAGCTGATCCCCTATCTGACTCTCTTAAATCCAACACGTGCCGAATAACTCAAGCTCGGAACTGCACTTAATAACCAAATCTAGTGTCCCTGCTAATTACTCAAGCCGTGACTACCCCTCGAAGGAACGGGTCCCAGCGAATTACTCAAGCCGTGACTACCCCGTCCTATCCATAGTCCACACCACATCACACGCACGCCAACGCACGCACACTGCTCCAAATTACCACAACAACATTCATGGCACATTAACAGTTATGAATGCAACATAATTCGTGCCTAGAGTTTAACTACATAAATATATGCATATAAGTGATGCATGGGCATGCTGAACATATAATAATATCGAAATTACAATTAAAATTAATATTTTACTCACAGACTTGACGACAAATTCTTTGTGGCGGTGGGCGGAGGAAGAAGGTCATTCCGCTCACCCGACAATCATATTACATTTATTTAATACAATCGACTCAATACAAACAAAGAAAAGACCAATTACGTCCTAAGTCGTGCGAAAATCGTGAGTCTCCCCTATACCTAGGACCTACCCAACCTGCAAAAGGGTTCAAAACACACTTCTATACTCACAATCCATATATCAACAGTTCAATTACATCACACAGCCCCTCCTGGGCCCATCAAATCAGTCATCCATCACAATACGCAAAATTTCAATTTAGTCCTTATTATTGATCATTTTTGCAAAAACTGCCCAAACAAGCTCTAAAAATTATAAAACTTTGCCCCGCGGTCCTTAGCAATATTACTAAGCTATTGCAAAAAGAATCGTAATTTTCTAAGCTACCACGAATATTTTATGGATTTTTAATCCTATTTAAGCACTAGAAAATTACGTAAAAATAAGGTTCGGGTTTACCTTTGCCGATTCCGACTTCGGGAACGCGCTTGGGACGTCTGACAATGGGGGGCTAGCCAAAACCTCGGCCCAATTCGGGCACTTTTCCGTAGCAGTGCATGCGGCGAAATTTGCGAACCCGGTCAGCGCCGAATTTCCGCGAATCGAGGATACCTACACGAAGCCCATAACACGGGGGTTAGTACATAAATTTTTCAGAATTTTCTAAGCTCATTTAATGCTCGGAAAAACACTGCGAAGTTCCGTGGGACCCACCGAAAAATGGTGTCGGAAAAATTCGAAATTTATGTCGTTGCGAAGCTCTCGACGAATGGAGCGTGCTGGTGGCCTCGGTTTTCTCGTGGGATTCACGGTTTTCGAGAAATCTAGCCCAAAAGTCGAAATGGGCTAAAATCTTCCCGAGCAAAAATCGGACAATCCGCTCGATGGATTTCGGCGTTCTTGGTGTCTATGGAAAGCTCTCGCCGAGTAGATGATTTTGGACACAAGACACGGTCCAATTGGTGGCGGATCGGCGGATTTGGCGAGGAAGTCAGCAGCGCTTGGCGCAGAAATCGCGCGTTTTTCGGCGTTACAGCGGCTGCATGGGCTGGGGCCAGTGGAAGCGGCCGCGAGAGGGACGAGGGGCGGTGGCGGCGAGGAGGAGAGAGAAAAGAGAGAGAGAAGGGGAGAGGGACGCGCGCGCGGGGAAAGAAAAGGAAGAAGGAAAAAGGGCCGGTCCGATTCGACCGGTCCGATCCGGTCCGGTTCGATTCGGCCGGTTCGATTCGAAATACAAAATTTTTGAATTTTTACTCTGCCTCGGGACCGAAAACGAGGTCCAAAAATTCCGAAAAAAATTCCGTAAAACTCAGAAAAATACGTAGACTCCAAATATATTTTTAGTTTTGCCACGTGGTCTTTAAATTAATTTTTAAAAATCATCAAAGTTTATATTTTCGGAAAATCGAACCCGATTTTTAAAATCCGAAAAATCTCAAAAAAATTCCTAAAATTTAAATAAAATTAAAATACCAAAATGCTCATAAAAATTAAAATTTCGGGGTGTTACATAGATCGATTTAAGAACCGATTAACTAATCTAACGAATTGATTCAATTTGAGTTTAATAACTATAAGCATAAATTGATTCAATTTGAGTTTAATAACTATAAGCATAAATATATAATTTTCCACTTTTAAAGTCTTTTAAAAATTGAATAACAACATGAAATTTATATTCTATTATTCAAGACATGATAAAATTTTACGATAAAATATTTGATAATTCGAAATTTATTATTTTATAATTTATTATTATTATTATTATTATTATTATTATTTTAAAATAGAAACTTGATACTTTTAAACTGTTTCCATTAATAAATGCTAATTATATATTCAATATCTAAATTGTAAAAATTCTTTAAAATTTATTCTTTTTATTTGCAATCGAGTGCAGTAAATTTTTTTCATAAAACTTTCCTTTCTTAGATAACATTTTAAACTATTTATTACCTTTTTAATTAAATTTTAATTCAAATAGGATGATTTAGGTTATCTAAAATATTCCTCAAATTTTATAAATTTTAATGAAATAAATCTTTTTTTTTTATGTTAAATTTTAGGGTTAATTGCTAAAAAAATTATCAATTTTGTCAATTTTTATAATTAAATCCTAAAATTTGGATAATTATCAATTAAATTCTCATGTTTAATCGATGTCTCAAATTAACTCGACTTTCAATAAACCGTTAGTATATGGTGCTTAGAAGAAAATTGTAATGAATTTTATTTTGACTATTTTGATTGAGAGTTACACTATATAAATTTATTGATAGCTGATATTAATTGTCACGATCCAAATTATGAATCAGACCGATATTAGGACTTGAGTCAGTATAAGACCCCAAAAACGCATAGTAAGTCTAACTATTCTCTAATCCGACCTTAAAGCCCATATTCAAAGCCTATTTTCAAGAAATCAACCTTAAGACCCTGTCCGATTGGTGGCCGGATCAGCCAAATTTTGATAGAGAAGCTCAAGATGCGTTGCGCGAATGGGGCACTTTGACACATTTTTTCGGCCAGTTGGGACGTCAGCCAGCAGTGGGGAGGGCTCCTGAAGTGTTACATCTTACCCCTCTGTAAGGCATAACATGATCCCGTAGTATACCTAATGAATTACCGACTCCGTCTACTGATAACCCATTAAATACACTACAAGAGATTTTAAAACAATTTTCTTATTTTTTGAAAGTGGAGAGCTTTTCTAGCGGGTATTAAAAACATTTACTTGAAGTTTAAAGATTTTATTTTGATTAAATTTTTGTCCATTTTTATTTTTTCGTAAATTTTGAAAAAATTTCGACAGAGTGCCTGCTGTATTTGAGAAAACCGAAAATTTTAACCTGTAGAAAACACTTTCAATATAACACTTCATCAAATTTCAACCACCATTTCAACTCAAATCGACACAAATTAGCTCAACTCCCATAATTCAAATCAAAATTTCACAACTCAAAATTTCAATTCAAATATTTTCGAAAATAGTAATAATTAGTTTCATGCATATTTCATTAAAGAAAAATTAAGTTACATTCATCAGTCCAGAAATTTCATCTGAAAATCCAAAATAATAATATTACAAAATCTGTACAACTGCTCATGACCAATTTGTAAATGTACATACAGTTAATTATATCAAAATAAACATGTACAATTAGGGTATAAGATTATACCTGACAAAAGTTCCAGAAGTAGCTCTGAAATCCTTAGCAGCTCACTCCGCTGCTCTACTAGTCTCTCTATCTGCGACAGCAATGAAAAGCTATCGCTGAGTACAATGACTCAGTGGTCCACAACATAACAGAAATATAATTTTATGTGTAAATTAAATCACATTTATTCAATTATGATACTGAAAAGGAAAAACAGATACAAAACACAATTTATACTTTTAGTCAAACATTCTCATTTCGGAAGTCACAAAACAATTTCATAAAAACACACAGTTATATCATATCATCAGTACAATATTCATCTCAATAGCCAGAGGCTTTTGAGGAATCTCATTCAATTTCTTCCTCTACTGGCACACACCTCAACACTTCAGCCAGAGAGGGAATCAAAATTCAAAACTAATTCCTCTCACTAGGCATGCTAGCGAAACATTCAGATATATGGTCATGACACTGTGGTTTCAAAAACATC
This sequence comes from Hevea brasiliensis, assembly GCF_030052815.1. Lineage (NCBI taxonomy): Eukaryota > Viridiplantae > Streptophyta > Magnoliopsida > Malpighiales > Euphorbiaceae > Hevea > Hevea brasiliensis. The sequence goes on from NC_079505.1 coordinate 76,385,664, forward strand.
TTAACATTTTACTAAATATTTATTAACAATTCAAACACATACAATTGCATTTCTAATAATTTAGGTCAAAAGCATAATATTCATTTCAGTGACAAATTTGCAATAAAGATAAATCATAATTTATTCATCAAAACAAATGGTCAAAGAGAATTTATAGAAAATTTTATGTTGTGCACAAACCTTGTGCGAGTCGCCTCTAGGCCTTGACTCGATGTCTCAGGTTATTTTCCGGTATTCTTTTCAACTGAAACACAAAATTTCACAGTGTTTCAGTATCACAACTTATAATAAATCCAATAACAAATTCATATCTATTTATTTCTAGCTCTAATACGCTTAAATTAACGTTCTTTAAAATTTGCATTTCGAGATTACTATTCACGGCATTATTTAAATCAAAATGTTGACTTTCCTATGCTTAATAGATATGAGAATTTCAATTACATCCACATACCACATTTTGGTTACCAAATTTGTTGGTTTTAGTTGCCCCTTCAATTTTTTTTTAGGTCTCCTAGGCACAATTTCAAATTTTTAGTTTTGATGTTCTGTTTTGCACTGTTCTATTGGTCATGTTGCTGTGGGAATTTGGCTAAGTGTTCTTCATCAAAGTTGTTCCTTATTGTCTTATTTTTAATTCCCCTTTTTGAATCACTTCATTTGGAGTTTTGTAGCCCAAGATATAACCATTTGAACATGGATGGCCGGATTGGTTTAACCCAAATTTCTGGGCACCTAATTTGGTTCTGACAGTTTTGAACCACTAAATTTAAGTGGCAAAATGACTGGGTTATGGGCAGAACTCGAGTTGGTGTTCCTCATGGAAGTTGTAGTGCTATATCATACCTTTCCAATGCCTCAATAATCAGGTCATTTGGACATGTATAGCCCAAGTTATGGCCAAATGAACAAATACTATTCATTTGATTATTTTGGTACAGAGCAGTGCACTACACCTGTGTTTGACCTAATTGTTCACTATCCTAATATCATTTTCTGGGCATGTTTCCTAAATGAAAAATGTGCCATTATGTGTCTATTTTCATTCCCAATTGGCCTCACACTAATTGGGTTGATAAATTTTCAGTTTTAGTCCCTAAAAGAGACCTAGGTCAAGCTGCCAGAATAGTGACCCTAACCAATCCGAATTGCACTTGGTTTCTACTAATTCAAACATACCATAAATAGTCCCAATTGACCATTTTCAACCTCTATTAAGGTCTTTTGCATCATTTGACCATTTCCTCAATTTTTTCCAAATTTTCAAGAGGGTTAAGAACCCTAATTACACAATTCACTCAATCAATGAAATTAAAGTGTGTAATCAACATCTACACACTTAATTCACCTCAATTAATCCTTCAACTTAATCAAATTCATGCAATCTATACCCCCTCATAGCCTGGCCAAATTTCCTAACTAGTCTCCAATGATTGTTTTTGGTTGAATTTAAGTTAAATCTAAGTTAAATTAACTCAAAACATATGTTCTAAACTAAAAATTTCAATTTAAATTATTTCCTCAACTTTGATGCTCAATCTTCAAATTTTCTCCTTTTTTCTTCTTTCTTTCTTGCTAAATCTCTTTTTCAAGGGAAGATAAGAAGGTCTTATGAACTAATTATGGGAGAAATTAGGGTTTAGTGAAGGTTTTAAAGCTTGAAACAAGCTTTAATGGAGGTTTGGCTATGGAGGTGAGAGAGGGTGAGGGTGGCCGGCTGGTTTGGGGTGGAAGACAAGTCAAATTTTTTTTTTCATTTCTTTTGTTTTTATGTGTATTTAAGTATTTTTGACTTGGTCAATTATTGGGGAAAAATTAAAATGAATTTTGACATCATTCATGATGTCATATGTGTGATGCAATAAAACTTTTTCTTTTCTTTTTCCATTTTCTTTAATTTTTCAATAGTTCTTTAATTTAGTTCTCGATTTCGAAATTTTTGTTTTTCTGATTTTATTGGACAATTAGGTCAGGAGTCAGCTCTAGGGGTAAATTGACCAAATTGCCCCTCACCGGTTTGATCCGGTTTGTTAGTTATTCAATATTTATTCCGGATCTCTGACCTAATTATTTGACCTGCTTAACAATTCTTTTCTGTGATTTTCTCTTTTTCACTATGTTCGCAATAGTCCTAAGGACTGCGGCGTCATATTTTTCAGTTCAAAATTCGAATTATGATGGCCTTCGCAGTCACTTTCCGGGAAGGTCACTCATCGTTGTGACTCCCGTCTCATTTAACCTTTATGTTATGTTTTTCTTATTTATACTTAACTATCTGGCAATCACTAATTATTTGCGTTCATGGTTTATCTAGGTGTCTTAGATGTGATTCTAATCTCTTTCATTGTCCGGACCGACACCGGTCACCGGAACAGTGAAATATACCAGGCTATGCATATAGGGGTATTACATGGAGGTGTGTCAGCGAGCTAGGAAAGGAGGGGAAGCGGTTGGCCAAAGAGGGGAGGAGAGAGGAGACAGAAAAGAGAGAGGGAAGAGGAGGTGCTGATTGCGCAATGGGAGGGGGAGAAAAAGAGTTGGGCCGGTTCATCTGATTTGGCTTGGTTTGAATCGACTGAGTCGATTCAAGATACCCAAAAATGAATTTTTACTCCATCCTGAGACCTAAAATGAGGTTCGAAAATTTCCAAAAATTTGTTGAAATCTCATAAAAATTTTTAGAGTCCAAATATATTTTTGGTTTTGCCATGTGGTCTTTAAATTAATTTTTAAAAATGACAAAGTTTATTATTTTTGAAAAATCAAATCTGATTTTAAAAATTCAAAAAATTTCAAATAAATTCCTAAAATATATAATAAAATAAAATATTAATATTTACATATAAAATAATTATATTAAAAATTCAAAGTATTACATTAATAGACAATTGATTAAAGAAAATTATTTTTTTTCTTCAAGCGGTTCGATCAACCTTACAGTGGTCTGGACAAGAAGCTACTCACAAATTTGCTCTAGCAAATAAATGATATACTAATTAATAATTTGCGAAGCAGAATTAAAGTATTGATAAAGATAAAAAAGTTAACAGAATCTGACTTATAATTTCTTATTTATTGAAATATGTTAACAATTTATTGATAGTCAGGTCAATTTGAAATATTAATTAAATATGAGAGTTTAATTAATAATTATGAAAATTTTAAAATTTAATTACAAAAATTAATAAACTTTTATGATTTTTTTGCAATTAACCATAAATTTTATTTAAATTTCATTGGTTTGTAAATTACTAAACCAAGTCACACATCAGCACTAATCCAAGAGCTCCATTTGAGAATATATATATTAATTTTGAAAATTTAGTTTAAAAGTTATTTTACTATTTTAAAATATTTTATAATTGAAATTAAATTTAAAATAAAATAAAATATAATATTTTTACTAAGGATAGAACACATGCACACATATAGGTCAGGAACAAGATACACTCCTTGATAAAATTATGACAATTTTATTAAGGCATGCTAATTTATATAAGCCACACATATACGCTTTTCACGATCAATATAGGATCTTAAAGGACTAACCCTCCATAGAAAATACATATAAATAAAAAATATAAAAATGTTTAGAAAATATTTTAATTGAGATAATAATTTTTTAAGAATCTTGTTTAATATTGCTTAAATTTAATAAGGTTTAGCTAAATACTAAAATAATAAAATAATTTTTTAAAATTTTTTTAATTATATTTAAAATATTATTTAAAAAAAAATTTACCGTTTAATCTCAATTCCAAACAGTAATCACACAAGGAATTACCGCGCGCGTGCGAATATCTTCTCTATATAAGCATACTTGAAGGCGTGTTTTGCTGTACGATTCTGGAAAGCCAAGCTCCTAGTTGGAGGAGACGAGGCCACCAACCAAACGCCTTCTTTCACCGGTGATCTGTTCTCTCCTCTTTTTAATCTCTCTTTTCTCGTAGAGGTATTTCTATTTCTTCATTTTTTTTTTCAATTTTACCTCTTTCTGTTCGGTTCTGAATCTTTGATTAAATTTGTTTGTTTTTAATTATTTTTTCATTGATTTGTTTGTTTGATCTGTAATGCAATTTAGGGTTTGGGAATTGACTAGCATGTGGGCCTCTGTTTTTAATGGCGGTTTTCGTCCTGATTTCTGATCCTTAAATCTTTTCATTTAAGTCTAGGGTTTTTTTAGTATCCATGTATTTCTTTCCTTCTAGTGGTAATTGACTTGATATTGGTGGTATTTGTGGTTTTCAGTATCCGAAACTTGTTGCTTTAGTATGTTTTGGTGCATCTTAAGTTGTAATGTAGGTATTGCTAGCTGTTTCTTTAGCGTTTCCTAGGAGTTTCTACTGTCTATTTTATTTTGTTATTGTCGATTTGGGGGTTCTAATGGTACCTGAGTCAGCCTTATAGACACATATGCATATCATGAACATTCAATTCCACTATTGAAAAAGAAAGAAAGCGTTTAGGGATGGAGGGTGATAAAAGGAACTGGCAACAAAATGTACACAAAAATCAGAAAGAAGCAAACTTGGTAATTGGGGAACTATCACCAGCTGCTTCAAATTGGTTGAGGAACCAGTGTTATTAAGGCGAAAGGCGATATTAAGGCAATAGGATAACCAATGGCCTTAGGCGAGAGGCGAGGTCTTTTTTGAAAAATATATATATCACACTTTTAACTTCAAAGGAAAAAAAAAAAAAAACAATTTGCTGCACACTACAAGTAATATAGAGAAATAGAAAGCAAAAAATAACAAGGTTATAGAAAGGAAATGAAATTCGAAGAAAGATTAATTAACTCCACTTTATTAGAGTTTAGTTTAAGTGTTTGAGGAGAAAGGCACTAAGAACTTTTTAACAGATAAAATTTGTATGAGATAAGAAAATTTACATACGTGGAAAGTAATATTCTAGCTTAATCAGATCCTGTATTATAGCCGAAAATGGAGAATGTCAAATATGTACGGTTAGATTCTCTAAAATCTTTCCTATTTATTTTTATTCCTTATATGAGGAAGAGTTGACTTAGACTTCACTAGCTATATAATCACTTGGCTGTACAATCCTTGATTTAGATTTGAATTTATTGTAATCCTTTATTAGCTGTATAATTCCTGATTTGTTGTAATCTCTAATTAGTATTTTTTTTTTAGTTAGGTCTTCTTGGTGTAACTTAAAAAAAAGAAAAAAAAAAGAAAATAGTATAGTTTTGTTATGTACAACTAGCCTAAATTAGTGTGATTGCTAAATCTTAGGAGAGCATTAAACTATTAGTGCATATTTAGTTCCTAATTTGTTGTAATCCCTAACGATGAAAAGCGTTACATGAAGGAATTACCTTTTAATATTTTGCAGTGTAAAAAACAAATTAAAAAAAAAAAGTAAACGTTAAATGACAAAGGCGTCGCCTCATGCTTGGCGCATTCTCTTTGGGGCGGTTGCCTCATGCAATCCAGGTGAGGTGCTAAAGGGTCACCTCACCTTGCTTGGCACCTCGCCGAGCGCCTTTAACAACACTATGTGGAATTTGACAAGCTTGCCTATAACATTTAGGTCTGGGGAGTTATTTTGTTATAGTGATAACAAATTCATTTATAATGCGACCTTGAGAACTTTTATCCTATGTAGCACGGAAACGGAAACGCGGACACGGGGAAACGCGGAAACGGACACTGGGAAACGGTATTTTAAAAAATATAGGAAACGGAAACGTGGGGGAAACGCGTAAATATAAAAAATATAGGGATATATTTATAAATAAATAATATATATATATATATATATATATATATATATATATATATATATATATATTTGAAAGTTTTAGTTATAATAAATTTAAATATTAAAATAAGAAAAAAATAATGAAATTAATTAATTAATTAATTAATTTATTTATTTATTTATTTATATATTTATAATTATAAATAATTGAAATAATAAATATATAGAATAATAAAATTAATATTAAAATGCTGAAAATAAAGGTTGAGAGTTTTAATACAGTGAAAATTGAAAAAAAAAAGATTAAAAAAAAAATCAAACAGAAGATTCGGGCAAGGAGCACTGGAGCAGAGCCATGAAGAATGAGCAGCGCTATCAGGGGCAAGGGAGGCTGATTGGCAGAGCAGCATCGGACGGGGAAGGAAGCAGAGACCAGTCACCTCCCATCGCCGGCACGCTGCTGCACCACCAGGTACTCCTCCTTCTTCTCTTCTTCTTCTTCTTCTTCTTCTTCTTCTTTCTTTGCCTTCTCCTTTCTTCCCGGAGGTGCGACTTTTTTTTTTAAAGAAACGCGTGTCCGGCGAAGGAAACGCGTTTCCGATTTCAAGGAATTACGGAAACGGCCCGGAGACGTTTCCTCGCCGTGTCCTGACGTTTCCGGCAAGGAAACGTTTCCGGAACGGGGAAACGCTCCTGCCTCCCGTTTCCGTGCAACCTAGCTTTTATCCATGCCATGCTATTGCTAAGCATGTGTTATGTGTTTTAAATTCTATCTAAATAGTAGTACATCAGAATTTCTTCCAAAAGTATATTTAAGGCCCAAATAGTAGTTAGAACATGGATATGATGTAATAGCTTGCCTAAAACATTTAGGTCTGGGGAGTTATTTTGTTATAGTGATAACAAATTCATTTATAATGCGACCTTGAGAACTTTTATCCACGCCATGCTATTGCTAAGCATGTGTTATGTGTTTTAAATTCTATCTAAATAGTAGTACATCAGAATTTCTTCCAAAAGTATATTCAAGGCCCAAATAGTTGTTAGAACATGGATATGATGTAATCCAATCATGCACATTTGAGCATACGTTTGTGTGAATCTTGGCTCGATTCTATTTGAATATCTCTCAACCAAAAAGTCTAAGATGTCCTTCATCAACTTTGCAGATTTTCTGATTTTCTAATTGACTGGTGGACTAGTTAGCTTGAGCTTTGTTTGAGGGAGGCGTTTCCTGTTTGCACATAAGGTAAGAAAGTTGAATCAAATTATTTTGTTCCTTCTGGTTATTCATGATATGATGTAACCATTTGATGGCCTTGTGTTATGGCTAGCATAATGTTGCTTATGTGGCAGCTAGCAGCTGGCTCCCTTCCCTCCCTTCTCCCATGTTCCTTTTTTATTGTTGTTGTGAAATTGCTCCAAAGTCTGATGGTATCATAAAGTAGGCTTTTCTTTTTCGGTCCATTAACTAAGCTACATAACTTTGGAAGCTCTTTCTCTTCCCATAATTCCCCTACACTCATCATAATGGGATTTGGACCTTAGAAGGCGGAATGCTGAGCAATTGTTGCTGAGATGTGTTGGGGATATAAAATAGTGTTATTAGTAAAAAATGCTTTACCAATTGCCCCTGATTTGCTCTGGCAATTGTATTTCTGCTTTACAAGATACTGCACTTGCTCATCAAGTGCTTGTCCACTGAAACCTGAAACTCTGTTTTCTTTTATGGTGCATACTATTTTTTGGATATATTTTTTGATGATGGAAGAACTAACATTTTTGTTTCTCTTCTGTGAGATGTACTTCCGGTCATCATCATACAAAAATGCAGATATTGAGCTTGTTTTAATACATAAATGGACTGCAAAAAGTTCATCCGGTTGGTTGAGGAGAAAAAGAAGAGAGCTTTGGAGAAGAAAGAAGCCCCTTTAAAATGGGAGCAGAAATTGGAAGCTGCTGCAAAGGCAAAGGCTGAATCTGAAGTCAAAGAGAGGAAGCAGAGGGTGGCAAAGCATAAAAGAAGATCTGTATTGAAGTCTGACACCGACGCTGACACTGATAGTGATAGCAATGATGGGAGAAAGTCTCGGAAAAGAACCCATAAAAAACATAGAAAGCATGCCCACTCTGATTCAGGTGACAGTGAGAAAAGGAGGGAAAAGAAATCAAAGCGAAAGCCAAAAAGATGGTCCTCAGAGTCTAGTGAAGATAGCAGTGATGGTTTTGATAGCAACTTTGAAGAAGAAAGGAGGAAGAAGAGAAACCATAAAAGATACAGGCATCACCATTCAAGATCAGATTCCAGTGCTTCTGATTCTTCAAGTGATGATGATGATGAAGTGATCAGAAGGAGAAGCCATGCAAAGCATCGACGACGCCACAGACGATCACTATCCGGTGCTTCAGATTCTGCAAGTGATGAGGACAATGGTACAATCAAGAGAAGTCATTCAAAGCATCACAAGCGTCACCGCAGGTCAGAGAGTACTTCAGATTTCTCAAGTGATGAGGACAGAAGAAGCCATGCAAAGCATCATAAACATAATAGGCGATCCCATAGCATGGACTCAAGGTCGTTTGATTCTGATGACCACAGGTGTGACCGAAGGAGCCAATCTTTGGGAAGGTCATCGGATGACAATGAAGGAGGCAAAAAATCAAGCCACAGGAGACCTGGTCATCATCACCATAGTCATCACAAGAACCGGCATCATGATTCCAATGAGGAGGAGAAAAATCATTCACGCTCAGATGAGGAGGAAAGGCATCCAGCCCAGAGTCCGCAAGAAGACGATAAAAATCATGCTGAGTGATGATTGAGATAACTAACATTCATTCTCATGATGGGCAAAATGACTAGGGTTGAAACCTATTACTTTATTTCTAGTTGCATTCGTTCTTTCTGATTGGATTATCAGACGGATGGAAATTGGAATTGCTTGTGATTTGTGCTAAATTTGTGAGAGGCTTGGACCTACCTTTTATGTTGTTAAGATTGATGTCGGATTTCATCTTAAATCGACTTTGAATTACCTTTTTTAGGAAATACAAGTTTGCCAGTTAACTAATTAAGAAAACTAAGAAAAGTTTGTAATACTTATTTCAAAAAAAAAAAAAAAAAGAAGTAAAGTTTATATTGTACAGCAATTTTTAATTTTAATTTTAATTTTTTATTTAACATGTGGTGCCTGTTTTTATTTTAGTAATATTTTTGGCAATTGACCTGGCTATCGGTTTGGATGTTCTGGTTTTATATAGTTTCGGTTTGGTTTGAAAATGGCTTGAGTTCAGTTTTAGTTGAATTTGATGTAATTGGAACGAAATTACGGCCTTATTTAGTATTATTATTAAAATTATTATTAAAAAAATTATTTTTTAAATGTATTAGTTAAATAATATTAAAAATTAAATTTTATAAATTTTAATTAAAAAAATATTAAAATAATAATTTTAGTCTTCTAAAGGCAATATTAAACAGGAATTATTGTGTTGATGAGTGGTTGCAACTAGAGTCTTTAAGCGATTCTCTCTCTGGAATTGTGTTGATGAGCGGTTGCAACTAGAGTCTTTAAGCACTTATTCGGTTTACATTCCTTAATGATTTTTTTGCTTAATTTTTCTTTTCACGAGGAAAATAAGCAAACTGGGTTAAAATTTAGATAATAAAAAATTTTAAAGAGCGAAGATAAAAATATTTAAAAGTGTTTAATTTAATTTATAAATTAATTAAACTGAAAGTATTGTTTGATTTAATTTATAAATTGAAAGAATTATTTAAAAAATATTGAAAGTTATAAATATAGCTCATATATTTATTTTAAAATTATAATTTAATTAAGTAAAAAATTATATTATTTTAAAATTTTTTAAAAATATTAATATTATTTTATTTTAATAATTATAATATTTAATTATATATTTTTATTATTTAAATAAATTAATTTATTTTTAAACATTTGTTAACTGATTACTTAAACTATTTAAATGAGTTTTACTAAATAATTAATTATTTATTTTTAAATTAAAAAAATATTTTAAATCAAAAATTAATCAACACTCTCTTAATTATTAAATTATTATAAAGATTAAAATTATAGTTTCTCATCATACAAGGAAAAAAGAAAAAAAAATATATAGTTGGGCTAGCAGTCAAAATTTGACAGTTGGCCAAGAAATTGAAAGGGTCGAGCAGGGCGTGTCAAGAGGAGGCGCTACATTTTGTACCAGCAGGTTAAGATGTATATAGTCAATGGATGTCGAAGGAGTAGATTAAAAATAAAAATATACGCACGTGGTAAATTGAGTTGCAAATAAAAGTCGTTAAGATCTCATTTTTCTGAAATTAAGAGTTACACAGAATAAGCTCCTCAGCTACAATTCCCTGCTAATATATTTTATCAGGGCGCAGATTCTGCATTTCTTTAGAGAGCTCCTTCATTCTTTTTGTCAATCACTTGAAATTACCAATTTCAAATAACAACCAACATATATATATATATAATGCTTATCATGTTCTTGAACAAAGATAAATCACAATGAAATAAAGAACACTAGGGCATCTCTGATCTATGAAAAGCAATGTTCTCTTGTAATAGTTTGCAATGTAATTAATAGGCAAATTCTCTTACATATTTCAAGGCCTGAGTCTGGAAATTCCTTGCTTGATTCGAAGATGTTCACAATAGCACGTTTTGAATCATGCAAACAATGCTGAAAACCTATTCTGTAAGTTAAAACTGAGGGGTATGATTCCTATAATTTAGCTGCTAGAAGCAGTCTAATCCGACAATTCGTTAGATATATAAGATTATCAAAAATCCAAATTTGGCTTTTATTAGCTGAGCAACGCATTCTGTCCTCAGCAGTGGGTATAAAAGAATCATAATCGACTGTTGCTCAAGAAATAATACAACAATGTGAACCTCATTTGTAATATTTCAGAAGTTCTTCAGTATTTTCTCGCTTGAGACTCCATCTGCTACCAGAATTGATGTTACTTCCTGCAAAGAGCAGCTAACGTTGATGTTCTTCCTTGCATAAATTTAGAAATGGTGGCACCCACAAATGATTTGGCACCACATGGAGTTACACAATAAAGCAATTAAAATTTTAAATATATGTGCCACAGGTTCCTTCCAGCATATATGCGCAACTCCCACTATTCAGCGACATCATCCCATAAATTATCATGCCTATCTACAACATTGTTTGTATCTGGCCTTTGCACTTTCAGTACCCTCACATTATTGGATGAGTTTATCGCATGCAGTTATGTAGCTTAGCACATTGCATTGTTGCAACTTCCCAGTGCATAGCCCTCAAAAGAGAAAAAAGATATTCAGAGGGAGAGAAAGAGAGAGAGAATGCAGTGAATTTTTCTTGCTCTGTGTGTACATGGACTTACAGTAACCTCCTCATATTATTAGATGAGTTTATTGTATGCAGTTATGCACCTTTTGTGAGCCATTTTAGTTGCATTTCAAAAGATAATGAAATCAGTGACAAATAAATGGATGCAACTACGGTACGGTTACAGTAACATACCTCAGCCATCTGTTTCTGCCCACAAAGCACTGCCCCAGCGGCCAAAGGGCTATCAATTTTCTTGGCCCTGGAAAAAGCAGCCTGTGAAAAGCAATGATGTAAAAAGGTGTTAAATTAATTCTTAAGTATTAACAACCTTAGAAGACGTGTAAAACTACCTGTACATAGCCAGTTTCTCCAGTCCAACTACCTTCTGGCTGTGATAGTACTGGTACAATCTTAACACCAGAAGATTCCCAATCCTTAAACCTATCCTATAAGAGGAAAAAACACAACTTCATAATTAACTCCATTACATTCTCACAAAACAAATTAACTCCATTTAACACAAGATAATTTACATAAATTGTTCATTCCATGTGATGATGGAAAGAAAACTTTAATGAATGAAAAAGCAATCAAACCTGGTAAGCCATTCTCTTGAGGTTTCTTGCCCCATAATACAGCCTCACTTCAGATCTTCTATCAGCACTAAACCCAGATTCAATGAGAGACCGAATTGGACTGAAAATGAGAAAACAGAGAGAAAGTAATCCATCATCAAGAAATGCCCACAGAAAATTCACAAAATATCGACATACACTAAAATAACTCCTAAGCGTAACTGTTTAGCGAGCAATTTGTTTTAAAGGAAAAAATTACGTAATTATGACAAGATGTTAACATCCAACCAGTAGAAGCAACAACTTAAACGTCACATGATTCGTTATATTACTGAACTTGTAAATTAAAGACCGTTTTTCACTGTATTAACTGTACAATTAATATGCAAAAAATCATGGTCTAAGGGAGAAGAGGGGAAAAAAAACCTATGGTCCTGTGTTACGATATCCATCTGCATATATACCACAAACTGAATTATGATAGGTAATGAGAAGGTTAACAATAAAAAAACTGCCAGTTCTTTACTCTAGCTTCCTGACTCTCTACAAGATTCTGCGTTTTTTTTTTTTCCTTGTTTTTAGCCACATGCAAAGTATTTCTTTTTCTTTTCATTAACTTTTGCAGCCTGGATATTGAGGCGGACCTAGGGAGATATTAATGAGAATATCATTGAAGGTCCTAATGAGAACCCCACATTAATCATTAGTTTGCTAATCAATATTATGCTGCAAGAAGTGACAAAGCATTAAAGCCTACCCTCTAAGGCTCTGACAAAAGGTTACTGCTTTTCATAACCGCACCCGTTTACCTCCATGAGTCTTCCATTACAAAACTAAATCCTACAAGATGGATATCATAATTTCCATAATCCCCAGTTGCATTTTACAAGCCCACCCGTTTTCCCTACAAATTTTACAAGATGTAAACCAAAGTAATGCCTATTAAAGGATAGCTAGAACCAACTTTTTACACCTTGCCTGTTGCCACTTGCCACCTAATTGCTTAAGCTCTTGACTTCATTTGAATGCTCTAAAATTCTACTGAATGATTCCTACATTTTCCTCTTCAGTATCATTTAAAAAAAAAAAAAAATTAAGCCAGAGGAGGAAGTTCCATAAACTTGGCACGCTTATGATCGAAACATTTATCCAATTGTGTCCCTAAATAAACACTCGATTCAAAATCTCGAATTCAAATTTTCATCAAAATTTTAGTGAATTGGCTCATTTGAAGCCATCTCTTGTTAAAATTTTGGCTTTCGAAATTACTACCTTCCATTTTTACAGTATTTACATGAACAGAACACAACAAATAAGAAGTTCGTACCTGATTCCAGATCCAGTGGCAAAAATCAGAACCGTAGAATACTTCTCCGGCGGCACGATGCGATCTATTTCAAAACCTCTGCCCATGACTTGGCTCAATTCCACCACATCTCCTTTCCTAAGACCGCACAACAGCTCAGCAGTAGAGCCAGCGACGCTCTTCACTAAGAATTCAAAAGCGCCTTTCGCGGCGGCATAAGAAGGCGGTGAGGCGATGGCAAGGAAAGAAGGCTTCTCAACGTCGGGGATGCGAAGCTGGAGGTACTGGCCAGGTCGAGTGTGGGAGATGGCAAGGTCGGGAGAGTGAGAGACGTCGATAGTAACGTGAAAGAGGGACTCAGCAGCAGGTTCGATCTGGGAGAGAGGGGCTTGGGACCAGAGAGTTGCGTCTTGTCGAACAGCGGCGGCAGCGACTGAGGTAAAGCTCCGTCTGTTGTTGAGGTTGAGGCGTAAGGCTAGGCGGCGTAGGATAGACATGGGGAGAAGGGGGAGGATAGAGTGGACATGGGGGAGATGAAGAGGAGACGGACATTGTTTCGCGAGTATTTGAGAAGCCGGAGCTGCTTGTTAGGTTTTAGGCGCTGGCGGCGCTGATACGGGGGAGGGGTGGTGTCCACGTGTCATAGACATGAGCGCCCCTGTTAATCTGGAGGATAATTTAGTCTTAACACAACTATATTGTCTGTGGAGATTATTTAGTGCTCAAATTACATTTTTTTTAATATTTAAAAATAATTTTATAATTATATATTTGTTTAGATTTATTAAAAATATTTATTTATTTATTTATTTATTTTTATTATCAATAAAAAATAAATACATTACCGAATCTTAATAAATACACACCTTTGCACTGTTAAGAAAAAAAAAAAGTTTAAAAGAAATATCCAAAACTGAACTTTGAAATCATGAAATAATTTCTCGTGTCTCCATTGTAATCAATAATTGACGAAAAGTTTACCTATGTGTTTTAAAAATAATTAATAATTTTCTTTTTATAAAAACCATTATTCTTTGTGAAATTAGTAATAACGCACAAAATATTCTACAACTTTCCTTGAAAAAAAAATATTTCATTGCGTGGAATTGGCAACCATATGAAATATTACTAATTTTGTACTCTCTTAGACAGCTCCATCCGAAATTATAATTGAAAGACTGAAAAAATCATTTTAACACTACTAAAAATATCCAACTTCAATTATTTTAAAATTTCTTGAATAAAACATATTGAATTTTACTTTAAATCAGTTTTTTGAACATTCTCTAAATAACGTATTTTAAAATAATATATTTCTTACTAATAGGTTTAAATGCAATACCAAACATACCCGTACAGTGTGAGAAATAGAGCATTGTTCAGGTGAAAGTGATAATGGTCACGATTCATGTTCTCAAGATAAAAAAGGAAAAATATACATGTCCGCCTTCCTTTTTCCCCTTATTAAATATCCAGGCTTGGCAGGACAATTCCCAGTTCTATTCCTCTTTCACACTCTGCAATAAACATTAAAACAGAAATGCATAATCCGACATTTTTTATCTCAAAAAATCAATATCCTGCTGCCGGCATCACCAGCATCACCTAGATTATTTTTCATTGTTGCAATTTTCAGGACGAGAGAACAAAAGAGACTGCGGCAGGGACATTTTCTTTTATTAGGAAGCCGACTCCTTTGCAATCTTATCGGCCTTCGCAATCACCTCATCAATGCCTCCAACCATGTAAAATGACTGTTCTGGAAGGTCATCGTATTTTCCATCCAATACCCCCTGCCAAAAGCAATTTCATCGTCGTTAACGAATCAAAATCATGACCACCTTAACACCTTAAAACAAGATACCAAATACTGTGTTACATCTACATACGTGCAAACCATGCCCACGTTTCCAAACCCCAACACTAGGAATAAATAGTCATTAGTAATAAAATTAACATTTATTAAAAATACTAATTAAGAAGTTCAACCTCAATGGCTATCCAATTTCAACTTTCACCTTGTTGATTTTAACTGAAATTTGATAGCACCAACCAAAAACAGTTCCAGCAAAACGACATCAAATACACACCCTTCAATTATACATAAACATTGCAGGAATACATGTTTTATGTACATTTTTGGGAGATTGTATACAAGATTATAGTGCTCCTTGCACTTACAAACATGTTGGTCCCTTGTGAGTAAAGGAGCATGCTCCAGATATATCTAATAATCTCCACTTTCATAGTTCGGTTCATAATATTCAATGATCATTAAGACTACCCTTGTATAAATTCACACAACCTACACTAAAAGCATGATTATCCCCACACAAACAAACAAATAGAAGTCATTTAAAAAATCTATGCATATACAGAAGTTCATGCACATGTTCATCCCATCAGTGATTTCAAGAATTCCTTGATTTAATAAAAGGGTATAATTGAAGCCCCAACATAAGTTCTCGAAAACAAAGGTTCTAAAGAAAGAAAATTTTTATAAAAGACAAGGCAAAAGCATGATAACAAATCAATGTGCATGGGCAGAAAGGCTTGAGCTAGTTTGTGTTTGAAAGGAGAGAGGGACTGGGAAGGATAGAGAGGTACCTGGAAGCTGGTTATGCTCTCTTTCAACTCAACGTATTTGCCAGGGGCACCCGTGAAGACTTCTGCCACATGGAAAGGCTGGCTCAAGAACCTCTGGATTTTACGAGCACGGGCAACTGTCAACTTGTCATCTTCACTAAGCTCATCCATTCCCAAAATGGCAATGATATCTTGCAGATTCTTGTAGTTCTGAAGGACCTTTTGCACTCCACGAGCAGTATTGTAGTGTTCCTCACCCAAAATATGAGGAGAGAGCATACGAGATGTAGAATCAAGGGGATCCACAGCAGGATAGATACCTAGCTCAGAAATCTGCTCAAAAAAAGGACATTAATGTAATTAAAAGAAGGTAAAAGCAACATAGATCCCATGCCTTCTACTCTATGTTTCAACATAACCATACCTGCCGTGACAACACAGTTGTGGCATCCAAGTGAGCAAAGGTAGTAGCAGGTGCTGGATCAGTCAAGTCATCAGCAGGCACATATATAGCTTGGACAGAAGTGATAGAACCTTTCTTGGTGGTTGTAATTCGCTCTTGAAGACCTCCAAGATCAGTAGCCAAAGTTGGTTGGTAACCGACAGCAGATGGGATACGACCAAGCAAAGCAGACACCTCTGAGTTGGCCTTCAGGAAAAAAGGAGAACCAAAAAGTTTCCAACATTAGCAATTACAATGCAAGACAAAGGGTAATGCAAAAATCCATTAACACACAAATAACCTGGGTGAAGCGGAAAATATTATCAATGAATAGAAGCACATCTTGCCCTTCAGCATCACGAAAGTGTTCTGCCACAGTTAGCCCAGTTAGACCAACACGGGCACGAGCACCAGGGGGCTCGTTCATTTGACCATATACAAGTGCGCATTTGCTGTCAGCCTAATATAACAAAAGACAATAAAAAAAGTATGACAATTTGATGTAGAAATATTAATTTCAACAAAAATGTAAATTGTGAATTGTATTGACCTGCTTATCCCCTAGCTTAATGACACCACTCTCAATCATTTCCCTGTATAGGTCATTACCCTCACGGGTGCGCTCTCCAACACCAGCAAACACTGAAAAACCACCTGATCACAAAAACCAAGTAAAATTCAACCAAAGCAGAACAAAAAGCGAATTAGACAATGATTAAAGAAAATATCAGAGCATAGCCAACCATGAGCTTTTGCAACATTGTTGATAAGTTCCATAATAAGCACAGTTTTTCCTACACCAGCACCACCAAACAGCCCAATCTTCCCTCCCCTTTGGTATGGTGCAAGAAGATCAACAACCTGAAGGTGGTACAGGGTAAAAAAATTATAGTCAATTTTTATCCACATATCAAATTTGACAATGATATACTCATAACAAAATAAAATATGTAGATCATTTTTCCTTATTTCAAGAGTGGAAAACAAAAAGGAAGCAACAGGACATCAAATGCAATTTCAGTTAAAAAAAAAAGGAAAATACCTTGATCCCAGTTACAAGGATCTGTTGCTCAGTGGCTTGGTCAACAAAAGCTGGAGCTTCTCTGTGAATGGGCAAGAAGTGGCTGGTCTCTGATGAAACATCAAAATACAACAGTTAAAAATTTTACATCAAAATACCATCCGCCAAGTTGAACAAATTATAGAAGGTTTATGGAACCCTTACTGATATCACCCTTCTCATCGATAGGCTCTCCAATAACATTCATGATACGACCAAGGGTGGCCCTACCCACAGGCACCTATTAAGCATATTCAAATAAAGAAATCAGCTTCAAAGATATGGCTCTGACAAGAAAAAAGCACAAGAAACAGACACATTATGATGAAAACCAAAAAGACATTTTATGAGATTTTAAATGAGAAAAGCCATAACTGAATGTATAATGCTACTCAAAGCGCAACCATTAACCCCATTAGGAAAACAAAGTCAATCCCCATAAAGGAAACAACATGCTCAGCAAATCATCTGAAACACAAACAGCATAGTTTAGAAACATGCGTAGTCTACAAAATGTATTTTCGGAATCAATCAGCGTAAATACCAGTTAAACACCCCGTCTCCCAATTAAAATATTGATCAAGAGCAACACAATCAAAACATTATAATCCCAAGTAATTTCCGATTCATTTAAAATGAAGCACAAACAAATCCATTATTGATGATGTAGACATAAAATTTTATGTTTGATTTCCAATGACAAACATTATAACATAGAAAGTTATCCTTTTTATTGTGATTCTGGTAAAAAGGTATTTTATTACAAAACTCCAAAAAAAATCAACAGAACCACCAAGCTCCTGACAGCAGTTATCTATTTGTAAAAGCTATAAATTTCCAATAAATTTCTCCGCAACTGAATAGTCAGATCTAAAAACACAAGAAAAATCACCAAATTCAAAAGACAAAACAACATTAAAAACATCAGAAATTTCTAATCAAATATAATCAGATCAACACAGATAAAAGTCCAACTGAATATAAAACACAGAGAAACTAAACAACTGAGAGGTGCTTACTGTGATAGGAGACCCAGTATTGAGGACACGCTGCCCTCTCACCAAACCTTCAGTTCCATCCATAGCAATGGTCCTAACCATATTCTCACCCAAGTGCTGAGCTACCTCCAGCACTAGCCGGATCGAATGGTCCCTCACCTCCAGAGCCGTCAGAATCGGAGGCAGTCCCTCATCGAATCTCACATCCACAACGGCACCAATCACCTGACAAACCTGCCCGATCGCACCCTTTCCGGTGAACTCATCGGTGATCTTCCCACCACCCTTGCCCCCCTCGGGTTTCGAGGGAGGAGGGGCAGCGGCGGCAGCGGAAGTCGCGTACTCAGCTGCGCGTGTGAGTAGGAAACCATAAGGAGACGCGCGGCGCGTGAAACATGGAGAGGAGGAAGAAAGCTTGGGATTGGAGTTTGAGAGGGGAGATTTGGAAACGGATCGGCGAGTGGATGATCGGAGAAGAGAGGATAAAAGTCTGCGTGAAGCCATTGGTTAGGGCTTCAAAGAGAGAGAGTGAAACTAATGTTATTGTTAGGGTTTGAGACTGATGTCACACTCTTATGCTTTGTACACAGCTCATCAGCTGGGTGTCTCCTCGGATTTGCCTTTTCTTACCATGACTAAAATTGGAATATTTGTTTTTCCTTTTCTTGGCGGAGACGATGAAATGACGACGTTTTGATTGGTTTGGACTGCGGGGGGAGAAGTTGGTGCTTCGAACGGTGACACCTGGATAAATCCGAGAAACAATTGGAGGTGCGGTACCTGTAACGGTGTCGTTTTTATGTTGGGTGAGGCTTGGAAAGACCAATTTAACCTTGTTAAGTCGATGATCGTTCCGCTTAATTCGGAAACGATGGTTCGACACCTCAGATCAAGCTACCCTTGTCACATAAAACTACCTTGGAATTTTCTGGCTTTTTATGGGAATTTACAATTTGATCTCTAATTTTTAATCTTTAAATTTTAAAAAATTAATTATTAATTTCTAAATTTTATATTATAATACATTGTAATTCTTAAGTTTTAAGAAATTATTTATTTAGTTTATTTAATTTTAATATAAAGGAAGTTAATTTTTGTAATATTAATGTTTATAATAATTTTATTTATTAAAAAAATAATTAAATTATTTTATATATTAAAATTATAAAAATTAAAGTGTGAGATAATATAAAATTTAAAGAGTAAATAATTAATTTTTTAAAAGTTTAGAGATTAAAATAAAATATAGTGTAAAATTTAAAGACTAAATAATTAATTTTTTAAAATTTAAAAATTAAAATATAATATATAAAAAAATTAGAGAACAAATTATATATATATATATATTTTTTCATTCTTTTGATGTTTTCTTCACTTTTCATTTGAATTAGTCAGTCAGATTGAGGAAAGAATGCGAGAAATCATAGGCGAATGAAAAGAGGAATTTTTTTTATAATAAAATCAATAGCTAAAAAGATAATTATAACCATCTAAAACTGTAATTTTGTAACTGTTGATAATATATCATCGTTGATTAGCATTAGCTTTTGCATACTATATTAAAATTATTATATGGTAATATGATGGCCCAGGCAGATACGCTAGGGACAAGTGGGTAGGTAATGATCCCATGCGCATAGAGAAAAATGTTCTTGCAAAGAGCAATTTGACTCAGCAGGGCTAGAGTGCTGCCAATTTTAGCTTTGAGAATCCAAACCAGACAAAATATGAATGTTGCTGCAGTTTCAACCTGTTGTTCCAGGCCATTACTGTATCTTCTTACCGGTGCAGGAAAGCTTAATTTTGTTGCTTGATAAAGTTTGACTACCAGTTCTTTCTTTCTTACGGTTGAATTTCGTCATTACTTTGGGATTTTTACTAATAAAACTGATTGTGCAAAATGAGATTTGTATTGCAAATCTTCCTTTGCAGATATAATAATAATAATAATAATAATAATAATAATAATAATGGGAAGTTCTCAGAGCCTATAATAAAATATGAAAAATGAATAACCGTTGATGGACAACACAACGAAAGGTAATTATCTTTCTTTTTATTATAATGATAAATTATTTTATAATAGTTTGTTGAAATCTTTTCACTTTTTATATTTAAAATATAAAGATACTTGTGAATTTGAATATAATCCAGAATCAAAATAGATATAAATTAGTAATGCATTTCTTCTAATTTTTTGGCATTTTTCAGCAAAACATTTCAGAGCATGCATGCTCATCTAGTCATCTTAATGCTCACTAGGATGCATTCAGATCAAATCCCCATGATAAAAAGATCAAAAATTCAATGTACAAAAAGAAGTCCATTAATGTTGATAACTCAAAGATTGACATTTGATAAGAGAGATTGCTAGATCAGTTAGATTGGGTCCTTCCTCGCCCAATGACCATATGAAATATTAATAAATTAATACAAGATTGATATATGTATAATTTTAATTATTAAATTAAAAAAAAGTATTAATAATTATATTTTTATGGAGTGATCTACACATGTGTTTTTTTTTAATACGTTCAGTTTTTATTGATTTGCTTATTTTATATAGGTTATCTACATTGTATTGTATATTTTTTAAAAAAATTGAAAGTTGTGACATGCGATAATGATTGAGTCTAACTTATTATTTAATTTATATATTTTAATAAAATTTATTATTTAATTCATGTATTTTGAACTCTTTAATTTCTTTATCAAATTCTTTTTTAATTTATTAATTTTAATAGCAATAAAATTATTATTTAATTTATTTATTTTAATAAAATTAATAATTTAGCCTTTGTATTTTGAAAAATATGATCTATATCTATATTTTACTTACTATATGTAAATGTGGGAGGAGGAACATTGGTTTTATCCAAAATGCTCTTTATTTTTTAAATTAATTATAATTATATTTTTATTATTAAATTAATTTTAATATTTATATAAATTTAAAATTTTTAATTTTAAAATTTATATAAATTTAAAATTCTTAGTCCTACCTATATTTAATTTCAATTAAATATAAAATTTTATAAGAAGTAATTAACTAAAATAAAATAAAGAATAATTAAAAAATAAAAAAATAAAATTAATCAATGATTTATAATTTATATTTATAATATATATAAATGTATGAAGGGAACATTTGCATTGCCAACAATACCCTTCATGATTTATATTATTTATAATTATATTTTCTTATTATTTAAATTAATAAAGATTAAATTTAATTAATTATTAAAATTAATATATTTTAAGAAAAGAATTAAAATTTTAATTTTAATTCAATTATTGCTCAAGAG
The DNA here is from genome assembly GCF_030052815.1 of Hevea brasiliensis. NCBI lineage: Eukaryota > Viridiplantae > Streptophyta > Magnoliopsida > Malpighiales > Euphorbiaceae > Hevea > Hevea brasiliensis. Next base: position 76,407,015 of record NC_079505.1, read on the forward strand.
GAAATTTAAAATTTTGAATATAACAATATATAATTATATTATGTAAAAGAGACGTAAAAGTAATAAAAATAAATTTATGAAATAAATGAATCCCTATATATTTATTAATATGGTTACTTATTAATTTTAGAATTATTATAAGAGACCATTTAGTTTTAGGAATACTTAGTTAATTTAAAATATTATACTTATTTTATTAATTTTGAATGTCAATAAAAAAAATTGCAATCAATATAAAACGAAAGTATATTGTCTATTATCTATAAGTATTGCCGAAAAAATCCTTAATTTTTATTATATTATTTACCATTATACTATTTTTTATATTTAATTTAATTTTAAAATTTATCCTATAAAAAAATATAATAGTATTTAAATAAGATTTATAAATTTATTTTTTCATAAATAAAACTATAAAAAAAACTTAATTTTTTTTAATCTCCTATTTTTCATAAATAAAGCTGTAGAAAAAAATGTAATTTTTTTTTTATTTTTTATACTTTCACAATATTAATTTTTTTATGTTATTAAATTGATTATTTTTATATAGTAAATTATTTTGTTAATAGATAATTCATCATAAAAAAATATCAATATAAAAATTTAGATTATAATATTATATATAAAAAATAAAATAAAAATTATATAAAAATTAACCACGAATACGTACAAAAATTAATATTTTAAAAAATATATTCGACGATGAAAAATAAAAACCTTGTTGTTTAAAGACTAAAGTTAAACTTTTATTTCTTAAAAATTATTCAAGTATTCTTTTATTCAATTTTTAATATATTTTATTTTAAATCCCTAAGATTTAACAAAACCTACGTATTAGTCTCTATATTTTTATAACTTATCTATTTAGTCTATGAAATTTTAATAAATAATTAATTTTATAATTAATAGTTGTTTTTTCAAATTAACTATATTAATTATGTTAAAAATTTTAATATGTAATTTACAAATTGTTATTCATAGTTTAGATGATATGTGGATTTTTATTTGCTTTTATAAAAATTAAAAAAATGGGGCTGGATTTATGGCTAATTGGGCAGATATTCAATGCTTATGGCAAAGTTTTGAGCTCTTCTGGAAGGTCTAAAGGTGGCAAGGAGGATGGAAGGTTGAATGCAATAACCTTTAAGTTGTGCCATTTGTGATAGGGGTGATCATCCTCCCAGTAACGCCTTGTCTTTGGTTTATTCTATCAAGTCTCTTCTGAATTAGGATTGAAGCATTCAAATTAATCATATTTTGGGGGAGGCAAATTTTAATGCGGATTGACTAGTCAGTTTTGCTTCAGATTTTCCTCTAGTGTTCATGAGTTGCAGTAGCCTCCTCCCAATCTTTTGAATTGGATTTTTCATGATAAACGTGATATGTCTTATGGTAGGAGTTGTTCCTTGTAGTTCTTTCTTGGGCTTTGGCTCCCCTTTATTAAAAAAAAAAAAAATTCAAACTACAACGCGCAAACGGTTTTTCTATTAATTTTAAGCTTAATTTATTTTGTGAAAAATAATTTGTCTGTGAAAAATATTTTTTAATAAAAATATTTTGAGAAAAAATATTTAGTTATTATGCTGAAAAAAAAAGGAAATTAATAATTATTTTATAGACTTTGAAATACATTAGAAAATGCTAATATTAAACTTTATGTGTGGGAATTATAATTAAGGTCAGATTAAATTTCAGGTTATTAAAGATGCTTACCTAAAGTTAGTCTTGTTAGTAGTATGCCCCTAGAGCATATCATTTTGTATATATCTTGTACATATCTTATTAATAAAAGGTAATTTCACTTTTCCGTTTACATAATATATTTATATGTAATTGAAAAAGTCCATTGATCTTTTGTTATAAATTCTATTCTTAAATTGTTAAGAATATGAATGAAAGTATTTTTAGCACAAAGTATAATAAATTGGTTCACAATCGATGATACTTCACAAAGGACATGACTTATCCAGAAAAATTGTAATTATGTTTATTCCCAAGGTATTTATATGAGATATAAATAAGATGGAGTGGTTAGTCTCATGCCACATAACAAACATGATAAACACTTATACATGATAAGTAGGCCAAACCAGTGACGCTTATGACAAGCACATGGAGTTTATTCTTGTCAATACATTGTCATATATCATATCAGTGCATATGATCTTTAGACCCAAGATAACACAGTTATCTTGTATATAGGTGGTTTGAGTTTGACACTGCTTTCATACTTATACTGTGTATGGATATATGGGCATGTGTTGACTCCTACTAGTTATATATGGAGATAGGTGTTGATCAAGATAGAATCTGTTACCCTAAGTAAATAGAGATAAAATCCTATGTTTATTTAATTGTTCCTGATGTTTCAAGTTCCTGACCAGGATAGACAGATTTAATCAGAAAAGAAATTCTGTCAAGAAAATTTAATTAATCAATAACTGAAATTAAAAGAGAACATAATGTTCATAGCAAATGGGGTTTGACATTAACCATGACTCCAGCTCGAATTGGGATTTTATAATGGAGAGATTCTAGTGTATGGTAACATATGATTAAAGGTTCATTTAAGGTATTCCTTATTACTGATTGGGTGGCCATGGCATACTATGCTAGGTGTCAACCATGATTTATGAGATGCCAGAAATGATTTAGAGAAATTATTTACGGTAAGAAAGAGTTCTAATGATATTAAGAGTTAATATCATTTTTCATTGCCAATAAGTAATGAGTCTAGTAAGTCACACATCTACACAAGCTAATCACCATTTAAAATATAATTTAGTTGATTAATTAAAGAGTTTAATTAATTAATTAAAAAGGTTTGGTTTGCAATAAGATTGCAAAGTCCTTAACATGACTTGAAACCAAATCTAGGTTATTGGATGTATAGTATAAATTAAATTTGTATTTAATTTAATTAAATATGAATTTAATTATGAGAAATTAATTAATAGAGATTAATTATACTTTTAGGTTGAGAACTCAAATTAAAAAGTAAGGGCAAATTGGTCTTTTTTACATGGTGATATGTGGCACATGAGATGGTGACACATGGGACCATATGATCTTACCACTTGTCTTCCTATGATAGAAGACCACATATCATGATTTAAATAGAGCTTGACACTTGGCTTCATAGGATTAAATCGAATAATAACAAGATGGGATCTTGTGATGACATGTGGCAAGGGAGTTAGGGTTTGACCTAAGTATATAAAGAAAAGTTATAAAGAAAAATTAGCCACCTCTCTCTTTTCTCTTATGTTGGACAACAACATGCTCTCTTCCTCTCCTCTTCAATTTCTCAATTGATTCAAGGGAAAAACTTTGATTTCCTCTTGAATTAAAATTATTAGAAAGTGTTTCTAACTCTCAAAACATTCATACAACCTTCATAAAGCATAAACTCCATCTCAAAATTGGTTGACCAGGCTTGAGAAGCCAATCTAGGGGCTGTCATTGCAACTTTGGTGTGTGCTTATAGTGGAAAAACTAGAGGGACAACATTTGGGGTCCTAAGAACATCCTGGATTTGCATCAATTGTGCATCAAGAGGTTAGTACCTAAAAATCTCTCTTTTAGTTAGGGTTTAATTGAATTAAATGTTAATTCACAATCTTTAATGACAAATGAAATTTTAATGCATGCTAAAATATGTTTTGGTATGCAATTGGACATTGGAAATTGATTAGGATCATAAGACACTTGGTATGATGCATGTAACCTTAGAAATAATTTTTAAAATTCAAGGTTCTAATGCCCTTTTTTCACGCTTTCACTCCTTCAAGTCCCAATGCTCAGGGCTTTATATTCTACAGAATCAATCAAGATATCCCAGTAAGTCAAATTAAACTCTCAGAGACAGAGGGAGGTTAGGGCCAAGGGGGGGCATTGGGCTCCCTGAAATTTTAAAAATTTTTAGGGGTATAGTGACAATTTTTTAAAAATAAATATTTTGTAAGATAATTTACACTTTAGTACTTAATATTTTATGAGGTATACAATTTAATCCATATATTATCAAAATCAAACAAATTAGTTTCTAAATTTATAATCCATCAACAAAATACTTCATACCATATCGTTAAAGCGGGTTTTAATTCAAGGGCATAACTACTTGAATTATTTATGCCCCCCACAATTTCTAAAATTAAAAAATTACCCATATATTTAATGTATTTTTTTTAAATTACTGTTTACCCTCTATAATTTTTAAAATTACAATTTTAGTGTTTTTTTACAAAATTATTGTTTGTCCCTCCAATATTTTTTATCTTTGTGTAAATTCCATTCATAGTTTAATTTTGATATCTTAATATTTTATATTTTTATTTTAGTCCCTATAATTTATAAAAATTTTATTTGTTTCTTATTAATATTTATTCCTTCCCCTCAAATGATAGATTCTTAGTTGCACATCTGTTTCAATTGAAATAATTAAATTTATTATTTTGATGAAACCAACAACTTAATCATTGTATTTTCAAAATCAAATAAGGTAGTTTCTCACTTTTTAAATTATATATATATATATATATATGTGCATCCTTGGTATCAGAGCCTGGGGGGGGAAAGGTTCTATTTAAAATTTGGATTCACATTTAAATATTTTTGAGAGGTTGGTAAGATAATCTTAAGGTAGAGGTGTAAGCAGGCCTGGGTTGTAAGTCCCGTCTTTGTTAGTCGATTGAAGGCGTGTGTTTAGGGTAGTGATTCTTTTGGTGATTACCTCACTTAACTCAAAAGATCAACCTAGAAAAATTCTTCAAATATGAATCCTATTTTCTGTAGGACTGTTTTTTCTTCAAACTCTTCTACCTCGTCCTCTGAGTCGAGAAAGATAGTTAATAGTGAAGAAATTATAATTGAAGATTTTGAAAAATGTATAGATAATTGGGAAATTCCAAAAGTACAAAAGGATCAAATCTATCAGACTACAAAACTTAATTTTTTCAAAACTAATTTCACAATCAAAACTGAAGAAAGAGATCTTCAGATTACAAAACCTTTTGAGACAATTTCTCTTCTGTCTCAAAAATCCTTACAAAAACATCGTGAAAAACATTACAAATACATCCACATAGGTTTAGTTCAAGTTGAAATTAAATCGCTTATAAAAGAAGAGTTGAACACCTCATTCCTAGCAGTTATTAGAGATACCAGGTTCATAAACTTTCAGGACTCATTACTCAGTTCAATAGAGTCTAGCTTGTGTAGTGGACCAATATCTTTTGATTGCTATCCAAATTTTACTGTTTCGTTAAACGACAGTAATATTACAAAATCCCTTGTCTTACAAATCCAAACCTACAATTACAAAATGCTTGATGGATCTATTCCTCTCGCACTGATTTACAAAATCCATTACAAAGCTATAGTTTCTGCTTTTGCTACAAAACATAAGTTTTAGAGCAAAAGAGGAGAAACTTTGCTTTTACAAACTGATCTTACAAAATCCAACACTGTAATCCCTAGATCTATCCAATGGAAGGATATAACCCTGTCAGAAGAATGGGTCTTAGAAGGTGCAGTAAAACCAGAATCTTCAAAAATAGTTGAGCCAAACGTTCAACTAAGGCAAATAACCCAGTATGACGATGGAAGAGTCAGCCTTAGCTTTAACAGAAGCCTTAGGTTTTCAGATGATTCTTCAACATCCAGTACTGTAGACATAGGAAGAGTGTCTTGTATACCTTCTGTCATTAGTTTGCCTATTACAAAACCAATTGGAATACAAAATATTCAGCCTAGGTATTCTACCTCAGACTTACCTAGCTCTTCTAGGTTTTCTACTTCAGAAATACCTAGATCCACTTTACAAAACGTAGATTACTCTACAAATGTCCCACATCCAGTTTATACAAATTTACAAAATGAGTCTGTTCAGGTTGAAACCCAAACAGAGTCAGAACCCTCTTCACCTACCTTTTCAGCCATCATAGAAAATGTAAACCATGAACTTAATGTGCTTGAAAAAGAATTTAAAGTAAACAAATAATATTTGCATGATAATTTTTATTCTCCTAAAAATCATAAAAAGCAAATGTGGTTTTTTAAAAATTTCAATGATCAAAGGAAAGAAATTTAAAAGGGATATTATGACTTTATATACCAACATAAAGTTCATATTCTTTTCTTTGATTGGTTTAAAATGTATGCTAAACAATATGACATTTCATATCTGTTTTCCAAAATTCTAAAAACTTTCAAAAAATCAAATCCAGTTTCAAAACCCTCTCAAATTACAAAATCAAATCAAAAAGAGTCTCAAGACAACCGAGCTAAGTTTATACAAGCCCTAAAGGATTTGCAAGCTAGGTTAGAAGCCTCAACTTCTACTCTAGTTCCAAATAAAGAGCTTGAAACTCCTCACGACAAGAATTCAAAACAACAGGTACTAAAGGAACAGAACCCTCAAGAAACCTTTAAATTACAAAAAGAACCTCTTCCAAAAACAATCCCAGAATTACAAACAGAAAGTGAGTTCAAAATTTCTGAATTCACTAACAAGAATGAACCCTTACAAAAAGAAGAACTAGTTATTCAAACTTTGAGTACTAATTCTTCAAATTCCTCTTCAAACTCTAACCAGAAGTCTAAAGAAAATATGCCTTTACAAAATGATAGATTAGTCACTAATTCATTCAATTCAGACTCTGAAATTGAATCTGAAGAAAATATAAAAAATGTCAACATGCCTTTAAAAAATCAAGAATTAGTCTTAGATGTTTTAAAGCATGAAGAAAATTCTAAAGTTCAAAAAGAATTACAAAACCCTTCTATTCTACCTTCTGTGGAAAAACCCACGAATGGCCTTACAACCATAACAGGTAGAAAGAAACCTCCAAAACAATTCAAAACTCTAGTCCAAAGCCTCTAAAAAGAAATAAAAATCACTAAGAATGAGCTTAAATAGCTTAAAGAAAAACAGACACAGGACTCAAAAGCAATCCAGCTTTTGCTTTCAAAACCCTAGGAAGAATCTGAGAAAAATAAAGAAAATAGTTTGGAAATTCAAAAACCTCTAGAAGATTTTCTTTTCATCCTCAACCAAATTACTTCCAGAAAATATTTTATTTTGTATTTTCAAAAGATTTCAAAATTAATACAATTATCTTATTCGATACATGAGCATATTTGAACTGCATTAAAGAATGAATTGTTCCAAAGAAATTTTATCAAAAAACCACTGAAAAACTTTCAGTAACAAATAATTCGAAAATGGTTGTTAGCTATAAGACAGAAGCCTCCATAGCTATTGGTGATTTTCTTTTCAAAATCTCATTCGTAATTGGCCAAGATATTCATCATAGTGTAATCTTAGGGAATCCTTTTATTAACTTGATAACTCCCTACAAGGTTAACGATGATAATATCTCCTTCAAAACTACAAAACAAGCTCTTGTTTTCTCTTTCGTTATAAAACCAAAAACAATAAATCTCAATATTATAAAAGCTTGTTCTATTTATAATAATAAGATTAATGTTTCGATAGAGAGAAAAAAGCAACACTTGTTGTATTTACAACAAGATGTTTCTTTAATAAGAATTGAAAAATAATTACCAAATGATTTGGTGAAAAATAAAATTTCTGATTTCAAAACCCAAATTGAAAAAGAAATTTGTTCTGATTTACCAAATGCCTTTTGGAATCTAAAACAACATATGGTAGATTTACCATATGAAAATAATTTTGATGAAAAATAGATACCTACAAAAGCCAGACTAATCCAGATGACTACTGAACTAGAACAACATTGTCGATCAAAAATTTTGGATTTAAAGAAAAAAGGTTTAATTACAGAATCTAGATCTCCTAGGGGTTGTGCAGCTTTTTATGTAAATAAAAATTAAGAAATATAAAGAGGCACTCCTAGATTAGTAATTAATTACAAACATCTGAATAAAGCTTTGAAATGAATCAGGTATCCAATTCAAAAAAAAAAAAGATCTTTTACAAAAACTTCATTCTGCATTTGTATTTTCCAAATTTGATATGAAATCAGGATTTTGGCAAATATAAATTGATCCAAAAGATAGATAGAAAACCACATTCACAATTCCTTTTAGACAGTATGAGTGAAAAGTCATATCTTTTGGCTTGAAAAATACCCCATCAGAATTCCACAGAATTATGAATAAAATCTTTAATCCATATTCAAAATTTTGCATAGTCTATATAGAAGATGTTCTTGTGTTCTCAGAGTCAATTGAACAACACTTCAAATACTTAAGAACATTCTTCTCTATTACAAGACGAAATGGTCTTGCCATTTCAAAATCAAAGATTTCTCTCTTCCAAACTAGGGTTAGGTTTCTAGGCCATTACATATCCCAAGGAACCATTACTCCAATAGAGAGAAGTTTAGAATTTTCAAACAAATTTCCTGATAAAATCTTGGATAAAACCCAGCTACAAAGATTCTTAGGTAGCTTGAATTATGTCTTAGAATTTTGTCCAAATATTAACCATCTAGCAAAACCCTTGCATGATAGGTTAAAGAAAAACCCTGTTCCATGGACAAATCATCACACTGAAGTGATCTGTCACATTAAACAATAGGTCCAAACTATTCCTTGTTTGCATTTAGCGGATCCATTAGCCCCTAAGGTAGTCGAAACAGACGCCTCAGAGTTAGGTTATGGTGGAATCTTAAAACAGATTCAAAACGGAAAAGAACAAATAGTTCAATTCCATTTTGCACATTGGAATGATTATCAAAAGAAATACTCTACCATCAAAAAAGAGATTCTTGCAATTATCATGTATATACAAAAATTTCAAAGTGATTTATTAAATAAAAATTTTTTGCTTAGAATTGATTGCAAATCAGTCAAAGAAGTTTTGCAAAAATATGTTCAAAATCTTGCATCCAAATAGATTTTTGCATGATGGTAAGCAATTTTAAGTATTTTTTATTTTGAAATTGAATTTATAAAAGGAGATACAAATTTTATTACAGACTTTCTAACCAGAGAGTTTCTTCAAAATAGGCCAATGCCTAGAAAGAAAAATACCAAGGCTGAAGTTTCAGCCTCTACAAAACCAAACCTTATAAAACTAGCCATCTCTTCTGCAAAGCCTATACAAACTTGGGCAAACATAGCCGAAGCAGAAGAAGAAGAAGATCATACAAAATATATTGAGTCTTAGGCTCCAGAGACTGACAGCCAGATTCAGAAATGGATAGAATCACTATCCAAATCTCCTGAAGTTCTTCAGACCTTATAAAACATTACCCAGAAAGGTAAATCTACAAAACCTATTTCCAAAACCCTTTGGAAAGGAGAATCTTCCTCCCAAAAACCCTTTCTCAAAATATTTCTCAACCAAATGAGATTTTACAAATCGAATTCCAAAATAGTCTTTCCCAACCAAATTCTTCTCAAATAATTTTGTCCTAAACAAAATTAAAAAAGAAGTCTTCACAATGGATTACAAAAACACATTTTCAAAATGTTTTGATTATAAAGGATGAATTTTTACACCAAGATACCTCTATAGCAATTTCAAAAGCTTTTCTAAAAGAATGGCATTACAAATTATGGGATCTTACCAAGACCCAATCCTACTACTATGCAATCATTGAATTCACTGGCTCAGCAAAATTCAAACATTTTTACTTAAAAGAAAACCATGCTGATCCGGCTTATTCAACTTGCCACATCCAAAACGTCCTTAATCCTTCTGATTGGGGGTAAGAACTTACAAAACCAAAAATTTTCCCATTATCATTTCAAAAGAGGATTGACCATTGCCAACATTTCAATTACTGGGATTACTAAGAGGCATGGTACAATACCTTTCTCATACAAAATCATAAGAATAGTCATTCATGGCTGTTCTATTTTCAAAAAACATTTGATCCTTCCAAAACCCCTTCATGGTTTGCTCAATGGTGAAAGTATTTTGATCACTACCTAAAATTCTTACACCAGAAATCTCAGAGAGTTTAAACATTTTCAAAACCTATTACAAACCCTCATCCAAAGAGAAAAGGTTTCCGCATCTTCTCTTTTTTTCTTCAAAATTCTTTTTTCCTTGGGTTCTCATATGGTTTTTTGAATTTTGACCCCAATATGGATTGAACTCTATTACTAGAAGATTCAAGGTCAAATGATGAGACTCATTCAATGTCCCCGAAGTAATTACAAATCAAGGAATAAAAGATTGGTTTAAGGGAAAAAACCTCTTGCCAAAAAATCCAGTACAAAACCAGTTGTTTTTTGCCCAACGATCACATGATGTGGCTAGATTGGTGGGGGCTAAAAATGATGAAGAATATTTTGCAATAATGCAACAGTTATTGCAAAACAGAGAAAATTCCTCTACAGCCGATTCTGATTCAGAACCCATAATGGATTTGGGAGATGATAATGAAGAAGGTTGTGGTACCTTCTCACAGGCACCAAATCTCTTGTAAAAAAAAAAAAAAGAAATAAAGAAAGAAAGAAAAGACCGACAAAAGAAATTTATGACGGCAAAATTATCCATTTTTATTCTTTATTTTCTTGTTTATTTTTGTTTTTACTCTGCATTGTAATTATTTTTGCACTTTTTTTTTTAAAAAACTAGACAGGATACTATTCACTTATCACTGTTCACTTTTACTGTTCACATGTGAAAACAACAAGAACCCGATAGGAAGAACTGTTTAAGTACTGTTCACCTAACAGGAAGAACTGTTCAAGTACTGTTCACACATGAAAAAGTCAAGTGGCAGACAATGTTTAAAAATTCACAAAATTACAAACCTGCTCCTGATCACTTCTATATAAGGAGGCACCCATTCAAGGCAAATCAAGCTTCCATTTAGGACTTTCCTTCAAGCTTCTCCCTTTCAAGCTTCTTCCTTTCAAGCTTCTCAAGCCGAGAGAATCCGAAGAAGGTCCTGAAGGAGTTTCACCCGAGGCATCGAAGGAAGGAAGAATGCCGTCCATCCCTGCCCTACCTCTGCCTTACCTACAAAACCTACAAACCCTGTAATCTCCTTGTAGTAGATCTTAGGAAGCTCATGTGCTGAGCAACCTTTGTACATTCTACCTGGAATTACATCTCCAAAACCTTGTACAAAACTTACAAATTTTATAAAATTTTGAAGTAAGTTCTTTAAATCTCTTTATAAAATTACAAATCTTTATTTATTTTGCATGCATATGCCCGGTTTAACCGCCTAATCGGCATATATATATATGTGTGTGTGTGTGTGTGTGTGTGTGTGTATTCATAACAGACTGGCCCTGTCGCCTATTGAGTATATATATATATATATATATTTCATTTCATATTTAAATTTCATATATATGTGTATATATTCATAACGGACTGGCTCTGCCACCTATATATATATATATATATATTTCATATTTAATTTTCATCTTTATTTTTCATTTTTTAAGATTTCCTTTTCTTGTACATTTTGTTTATTTCTTTAATTATTTATATATTGTTTAAGATTTAGATTGTAGTTTATTCCCTGTTAGCTCATCCCCCTTTCGATCCCGGTGCATCCTTGGTGAACTTTTGAGCAGGAGTTTTGGAGAGGACTATTGGTCCAAAATGGACTAAATCACCGTTGTTTGATGATTCTGCCATTTGCAAAAACTCACAAGAGTTAGTTTATAATAAGCAGTAATCAAAAAATTGATTTTTAAAAATGAGCTTGTTTTGTAAAGAAATTTCTTTTTGTAAATACTACCTTGTTTCTTGTTCCAAAACATTTATTTGATTATCAAAAATAGAATATGCCTTGATGATATTCAAATTTTTTGTTTTGGGTTTTTCAACAAAAGGGAAAACAAGATCTTGGTTCTTCATTCTAAAAGAAATACCATCATAGTTGACTCTGTAGAGAGTAATCAAATTGATGAATGGCGTCCCTAAAATAACACTATGACTGATATCTTTTATTAAAACAAATAAAGTATTTAGAAGAAGATTTGAATTGGTTATTGAAGCCTCTATTTTGTAATTAATTTTGATTTTGGAATTGTTTGCAGCTGAAAGTTTTTCAGTAGTTTTTCCTTGGAATTTCTTTGGAACAATACCTTATTTGATACAATTTAAATATGCACCTGTATCAAACAAGGCAATTGTATCGATATTGAAATCTTTTGAAAAAACTATCGAAATCCTAATTAAATATTTTCTGGAAGAAATTTTATTGAGAATGAAGAGAAAATCTTTTGTAGGTTTTTTAAGATTTTGGATTTCCAAATTATCTTCTTCTTCTTTCTCTTTGAGTTCTTCATTGGTTTGTTTTGAAAGCAGAATTTGAATTTTTTCTAAGTCTTGGGCCTGTTTTTCTTTAAGCTGATTAAGCTCAACCTTAATGGCTTTTATTTCTTCCTGGAGGCTTTGGACTGATACAGAGGATTGTTTTGAAGTCTTCTTTCTCCCTAATATGGCCGTAAAATCATATGTGTTTTTTGCAACAGAGGGTAGAATAGAAGGGTTTTGTACTGGTTGTTCTTCAAAGGATTTTAAAAGTTTTCCTAAAAATTCCTTTTGTAGTTGAGAATCTTCAATCTGTGTAAGGATTTCTAAGAGTAACTTTTGGTCTTTAGAAAGAACATTGATTTTCAATTTGGGTTTTGTAAACAGTTCAGTTTCTGTATCAGAACTCGAACTGGATGATGAACTTGTGATCAATTTATCAATTTGTAATCCTTCTTCATTTTCTGTCGGTTCAAAATAATTGGACTGACTTTCGGTTTCAACTAAAAGAGCAGTTATTTTATTGATAACTTCTTCTAATTGTAACTCATAAAGTTTTTTGTTTAACTTGCAAAAATTTGTAGTGTGGCCTTTCTTTTCGCATTTGTAGCAAGTTAAATCTTTGAATTTTGTTTTGGATTAAGGACTAGTATTACTAGTCGTTTTTAAAGGTTTTTTTGTAATAGGAATCTTTTTCTGGTTTTGAAGAGTTTTTGTATTTTTTGGATGATTTTTTGTAAGGTTTTCTGCTACAACTTCCTCCACAATCTGGAATAGGATTCTTGATTCCTATTTCAAATTGTTTGCAGAAAGATCTTAACTCTTGATGAGTTTTTCTCATTTCTCATTTCAAATGTTTTTGTAGTTTCAAATCCTAACAAATTTTTAGTCCTTCCTTTGGTGAGACTAACTAGTTCACCATAGGTTAATTTATCATACGGGATTTGATTTCCAAATGCTTCCTTGATTTTATTCCTAACTTTTTCCCCTAAAAGGGTCAGAAGTCCAACAATGAATTTTTCTTTCCAAATGGGCTTATTAGAATCTTCTCTAAGCATTATCCTAGTAAAAAAGGTGTTTTTGTAATACTGAAAATCACTCAGTTTTTTGCATCTAAGGTTTGAAAGGAGTTCAGCATTCTTATCCTTAAGATGAGATGGGTCACCTACGAAATGTAAGGAAATTATTACAATTAAGGTGGCTACTGCATCTGGGATTGGTTGGCCTAACTCATCAAGAATTAGCACGCCATCTTCTTGAGTTTGTATGGATTCTATAATCTCAGATTTTTGTAAGTTTGTGAGATGATAATCTCACCATCCTTTGAGCTGTCTTGAGAATCCTAAAATGAGGAGTTCAACAATAGCTCTGTCTAGGATTCCAGTTTGGATTTTGTAAGCATTTGCTGCTATGGTCATTTGCTGGAGTAAATTCAAGATATTATATTCAGACATTCCATCTATGTTCCATTCATAGATAGTAGAGGCATTGAATTTAGACTTGGTCAAAATTTCAGATATATTTTCTATGCTTAAGTCTGGAGCTATTATTGGAACGGGTGTTGCTACCTGCGGCCAATAAAGTCTATTGATTAGTAAAGATTTCGAAGACTAAATTTCTTCAGCTTGTATAAGCTGGTTTTCTTGGCTTTGGACATCTAAATATGAATCTCCCTCAATTATATTGACACTCTTTTGGGAAGTTTGAGGTGTTTTAGGTGCTACTGGAGTAGAAGTCGAAACTTTTAACCTAGCTTTGTGTCTCTCAAAGTTTGGATAAATCAGAATTGCTGCTGTTTTATAAATCCTTTTGACTATTTTTAGAAACTTGGAATGGTTTGAAGATTGGGTTTTTCAGTTTTGTATCTGGCTTAGCTTCAACTTGGGAAACTGTAACCTGTTGGGTTTATTCTATTTTTTGTAATTACTTACCTATGGTATGCAAATGGGCATTTGTAAAATTATTCTGTAGAATAATATTTTTTATATTTGCAGAATCATTTTCATTTGGAATTTTGTAAGGGGCTGCTTCTACTGTTTGTTCTAAGTGGGAAATTTTTACTTTCCTAAGAGGAGGATGTTTAGACTGTATTTTTCTACCATCTGAAATTTCTCATTCAGGAACTTTGTTTCTAACAGTGACAGGGTTAACAGATAGTTTTTTCTCTATTTTCTTCAGAAGAGTTTTTAGAGCCGCAATGAACTCTGATTGGTTGTCTTCTAACTCCTGTTGTTTAGGTTTTGAAATCTGAGAAGGTTTTGAAAATAGATCTGATTTTTTGAAAGTTTTTGGTGTTTTGGAAAACGAATATGAAATGTTATGTTTTTTAGCATACATTTCAAACCAGTCAAAGAAAAGAATATGAACTTTATGTTGGTATATAAAGTCATAATATTCCTTTTGAATTTCTTTCCTTTGATCATTGAAATTTTTGAAAAACCACATTTGCTTTTTATGATTTTTAGGAGAGTAAAAATCATCATGCAAATATTGTTTTTCTACTTCAAATTCTTTTTCAAGCACATTAAGTTCATGGTTTACATTTTCTGTAATGGCTGAAAAGGTAGGTGAAGTAGGTTCTGACTCTGTTTGGGTTTCAACCTGAATAGACTCATTTTGTAAATTTGTATAAACTGGATGTGGAACATTTATAGAGTAATCTACATTTTGTAAAGTGGATCTAGGTATTTCTGAAGTAGAAAACCTAGAAGAGCTAGGTAAGTCTGAGGTAGAATACCTAGGCTAAATATTTTGTATTCCAATTGGTTTTGTAATAGGCAAACTAATGACAGTACTGGATGTTCAAGAACAATATGAAAACCTAAGGCTTCTATTAAAGCTAAGGCTGACTTTTTCATTATCATACTAGGTTATTTGCCTTAGTTGAACATTTGGCTCAACTATTTTTGAAGATTCTGGTTCTACTGCACCTTCTAAGACCCATTCTTCTAGCAGGGTTATGTCCTTCCATTGGATAGATCTGGGGATTACAGTGTTGGATTTTGCAAGATCAGTTTGTAAAAGCAAAGTTTCTCCTTTTTTACTCTTAAACTTATGTTTTGTAGCAAAAGCAGAAATCATAGCTTTTTAATGGATTTTGTAAATTAGTGCGAGAGGAATAGATCCATCAAGCATTTTGTAATTGTGGGTTTTGATTTGTAAGACAAGGGATTTTGTAATATTACTGTCATTCAATGAAACAATAAAATTTGGATAGCAATCAAAAGAGATTGGTCCACTACACAAGCTAGACTCTACTGAACTGAGTAATGAGTCCTGAAAGTTTATGAACCTAGTATTTTTAAGAACTGCTAGGATTGAGGTGTTTAACCCTTCTTTTGTAAGTGGTTTAATTCCAACTTGAACTAAACCTATGTGGATGTATTTGTATTATTTTTCACAGTATTTTTGTAAGGATTTTTGAGACAGAAGAGAAATCGTCTCAAAAGGTTTTGTAATCTGAAGATCTCTCTCTTCAGTTTTAATTGTGAAATCAGTTTTGAAAAAATTAAGTTTTGTAGTCTGATAGATTTGATCTTTTTGTACTTTTAGAATTCCCAATTATCTGTACATTTTTCAAAATCTTCAATTATAATTTCTTCACTTTTAACTATCTTTCTCAACTCAGAGGACGAGGTAGAAGAGTTTGAAGAAGAAACAGTCCTACAGAAAATAGGATTCATACTTAAAGAATTTTTCTAGGTTGATCTTTTGAGTTAAGTGAGGTAATCACCAAAGGAATCACTGCCCTAAACACACGCCTTCACTCGGCTGACAAAGACGGGACTTACAACCCAGGCCTGTTTACACCTCTAAAGAAGTTGTCTTATCACCTTAAGATCATCTTACCAACCTCTCAAAAATGTTTAAATGTGAATCCGAATCTTAAATAGAACCTTTCCCCCCAAGCTCTGATACCAAGGATGCACCGGATTGAAACGGGGATAAGCCCACAAGGACGCATCGGGATCAAAAGGGGGATGAGCTAACAAGGAAGAAACTACAATCTAAATCTTAAACAATATATAAACAATTAAAGAAATAAACAAAATGTACAAGAAAATGAAATCTTCAGAAATGAAAATATATATATATATATATATATATATATATAGGCAGCAGAGCCAGTCCGTTATGAATTTATATATACAACAACAGTTCTTCCTGTTGTTTTCACATATGAACAGTGACAGGTGAACAGTGTCCTGTCTGGTTTTGAAAAAAGAAAAGTGCAAAAATAATTACAAGAGCAAAGTAAAAACAAAAATAAAATGAAAAATTCAAACAAGAAAATAAAGAGTAAAATGGATAATTTTGATGCCATAAATTTCTTTTTAATTTTTTTTTTATTGAAGTGGAGCTGGGACCACCCCTTCACCCTTCCATCATGTTTTGTATGTTACGCCATGTCTCCTCATCTTCACTCATTTCGTCATAATAGCTTTCATATTAAATCATGTAATTTTCATACTGTGTTTCAATATAAAGGGTTTTTAGACTTGGCAAATATTCATAGTGAACAAATATCCAAGAATATGTATCAATATGGACTAGTATATACTCTGGATATCATTATTTTTGCCAGTTATCGACAACCGTCTTTACTCTCCATTTGTTGATTTGGATAAAATGATCTTCGTGATTGCATGGTCAATATGGAAGATGATAAAGATGAGGAAGTTTTGTATCTAGGTAGAAGTAATGGATTGCTTGTTGTATCTCTCCATTTGCTAATACTTCTGGAGGTGTTGAAATGATTTGTATGTTGACTGGTTTTAGGTGAAATAATAGTCTTCTGACTTCTTGGAGGACTCGATTTCCCAAAAATCTTGTCATTTCACAATCAGATTTTGTAACTCAAACTCCAGCTAACATTCCCCATTTTAACAGTTCTCTTGCGTCTAGATATCAGGTTCCAGATATCTGCGCTGTTTTGAAGCGAAGGATGCTGAAATCTAAGCTGTGCTCACAATCTGGATAGAAGAGAGGAATTCGGTTAGGATATCCTTGAGTGCAATGAAAGTGAGGTTTTGAATAGTACTCCCATTCCCATGACCAGCCATTGTGATTCTGCTGATTGTTTTTTATAAAATTGAGACATTTTTTTAAAAACATCCAATTATTCCTTGGTTCTGGACTGGATGATGTTTTGTAGGATTTTCTCGTGGATCTCTTGAGGAAGACCGTTGAGAACTTGTTGCCTGAATTTCTTCAGAAGACAATGGGTTTGAAAATGATCTAAGGACCTATTAGCACCAAGTGAAGTAAAAAGGACCTTACTATGGTGATAATTTTTCACATTGACTAGTGAGGCCAATGATAATTTTACACTAAAACCCAGCAGGGATCCTAGTCCTTCAGTCCTTTACTTTTGTAATTTTACACTAGAATCCAATGGGGATCCTAGGCCTTCAAATTTCTGTTTTTGTAATTCAAGGTAATGATTTTGGTTAGAAATGCATGGATCTGATGGACTAATTCTGGATGTATGAGTTTTGTATAAAATTTAGTTTTGTAAAAACTCAATAAATGATTGAGTTACTATGATATGATCCTCATGATATTTAATTCTGCTAAGAAGGTCAGTCACGTATTCATTAGTCTCCTCAAACTCAATACAAAGTGCATTGAGAGCTGTTACTCCCAACCTTTTATTTTGTATTAAAGTTCAAAGATTATCTAATAAACATTGGTGCCTTTCTGTAGGAACATATGCAGTTCTGGCTATATATATCCATTAGACGTGTGAGTGTGATAAAACATATCTAAAATTAAAATGGTTAAATAACTTTTTATATTTTTTTAATTAAATTTAATTTTCATTATTGTTTTGAAAAAAATAGATTTGAGATAAATTAGATAAACTTTTCAATTTTAGGCCATTCCGTAGTAATTCATAATATAAAACATTTATTATATTTTTTAATTAACAACTGTTCTATTTAATTTTTAACAAGTCAATTTTATTAAAAAAACTTAAGGTGTTTAATTTTATTATTATAGATTAATTGTAACAATATATTAACTTTTGTGAAAAATTTTATTGTCAATTTTTATTTATTTAACAAATAATATATTTTAATTAGACCATCTTAAACTAAATTCCTGACTCTGTAACCGTAAACTCTACTGCCATTCATTATGAATTGTGTCTTTGTTCTGTTTCGGGTCCAATGGAGTGCCAAAGCCCATATATATCTTTTTGAGAGTAGTTAGGATTCCATTTTACTGTGATTTCCAGTAATTCTGACAGAAACAAGGGCGAAGAGGTTGACAAAGATGTTCAATTTAACCTGAAAAATCACATTGAACGACAAAGACGGGCCACCTGCAAATCATGGCAGCTAGGGATGGCGATATTCCAAGCATAAGGTATGAGTGGAAATGATGTGTTATTTTGCAGATTGTCTGGTTTTATGACTTGGTTCGTGGGTCTATGAAGTAGATGCAAGGGAACCATCAAGCAGATCATAGTAATGCCATGTCTCATTCATCATCTACCCCTAGCATGTTCGCAAACCACTATCCATACTGAAGATTATCCATCTTTTTTATTAGATTTCAATTGGTTTCCAAATTTTAACATCATAATTTTGGAGCCTATTTTGATGTCATTAACATCATAATTTTGGAGCCTAATATTAAATTAGTTGGTGTTAATTAGCTATGATCAACTTTGTTAGACATTAATATATATAAATATGCAAATGAGAGGATAAACTTTTGAACGAACTTAAAATAATTTTATAATATTTTATTTATAATAAATATTAATTAAAATAAATTAAATATTAAAAAATAGAATCCTAATAAAATTATGTTATATATATTCAAGACAATCTTAGAATGCCAAATAGATATTATAAATCTATTAAAATACCTTTATAAATTTATATTATTCATAAAAGACATGAATTCATATAAATTACATATTAAATAATAAAATTCTAATGAAATTGTAAAAAAAGTAGGAATAGTATTTTCTTTACAATTTTTATTTTTTTATAATTTTTTTTTAATATCTAAGTCCAACTCCTACGCCTAAATTAAAATTAAATTTATAAAAATATTTAATACATAAACAATTACAATTTTCAAGTTTTACATTATATTTTTAATAAGAAAAGTTTTAAAATATATTATATTATTACAATTGTGAATAAATTAAAATGTTTTCATAATTTTATATTATTTATAACAAATATTAATTAATATAAATTAAATATTAAAATAGAATTTTAAAAAATGTTTTTAATGCATATTCAAGATTTTTTACAAGTCTTAGAATTTTCTTACCAGCTAAATATTGTAAACCTATTAAAATACTTTATAAATTTATATTATTTATGAAAGATATTAATTAGCATAAATTAAATAATAAAAAATAAGATTCTAATAGAATTGTAAAATAACGTAAGAATAATATTTTTTATAACTTTTATTCTTTTTATAATTTTATTTTTTTAATATTCCCATGCATTATACAAAAGTCTAATTCGTGCACCTAAATTAAAATAATTTATCAAAATATTTAATGTATAAATGATTACATATTTTGCCCAAAATTTTTTAAAATATAATATATTATTACAATTATTAGAGTTTTTTACATCTTCATTCTTTTTGGCATTGAATGAGGGTAGAGGTGTGCTACAGTATTTATTATTTTAAGTTAAATCAAAAAATAAAATCAATCAGAATCGAATTAAAAATTTGATATTATGAGAGTTGAAATGTGTCAGATTAAATTTATTTTATTATTTTGATAAAATTATGGTTCTTATCAATAATTAAATTTGTAATCATATTATATCAACAGTACCAAATCTTATCGACTAAAAGAACTAAAATTAAAGTTAATTTTATATATATTTATTTCATAAATTTTTAATATACTTACTTATATATTTATATATAATTTAATAGATCATAAGTAATGATATATATATATATATATATATATGGGGCCAAAAGAGATATTGGCTTTGCTAAAAATATTTTTTATGATTTATATTATTTTCAAAAATAAAAAGATATTTTATTTTTTATAGATCACCTTCTTAATATATATATATATATATATACACACACACACACGTACACATACGCGCCAAAAGCGATATTGACTTTGCTAAAAATATTTTTTATGATTTATATTATTTTCAAAAATAATCACCTTTTTAATAAATTTTAATAGAAACATTGACTTTGCTAAAAATACTTTTTATGATTTATATTATTTTCAAAAATAGGAAGGTATTTTATTTTATATAAATCACCTTTTTAATAAATTCTAATAGACTATTTGTATCTTACAATTATTTATGTAAAAATATTTTAATATAATTATATTTGAATTTATATAAAAGAATGAGAAATAAATATTAATTTTTGCCAATCAAACATATGAATTCTTTTATTAATGTTCTTGAATTTTTTTTAATTTAATTTTTTATAAGTTTATTAAAAAATATTTTATATAAAATAAATTTATATTTTATTTTAGTTATAGATATATTTCTAACTATACAAGGCTTGGAATTGTGGGTTTATGCATGAAAATATGCTCTAAGTTCAGGAACTTTGGAATAAGTATAGTAAAAAAAAAAAATCTTATGATTCAATATACAATTTAAAAAAAAAAAAAATCAAATACCATAATCTTTGATGGTATTGTCATGGTACCAGTCAAATTTCATATTAAGATTTTAGATACACAATTATAATTTTCAAATTTTATTTTGTTATAATTACACTCTATATTTTTCAACTAAACTTAAATAGATTGCAAAATAAATAATTTTGCCTTGGCAATAAATAATATCCCAAGTAGTAGACTCAAGAGAAAGATGCATAATTCAATTGATCTGAATTTAATTTAGTAAAGGTTTAAAAAAAATAAAATAAAATTGCCCAATATGCAAAGAAAAGAGTAGTCTAACTTTGGGTCAAATATATTTATTTTACTAAATTTTTATTTTTAATTCTTATATTTCTAAATTAATGAATTTTTATTTTTCTAACTCTTAATATATTTTTAAAATGATGTTTGGTTTAACTTATAAGCTGGTTAAATTATAATTTTAAGTTAACTTATTTATTTAAAATATTTTTAGAGATTATAAACTGTGCTTATAATAAGGAAAAAAAAATACAGAAGAATGGTTACATTTTGGGCATTATAAATTTGTTTAATAAAATATTTTATTATAAATTGAATAATTATTTATATATTTTTATTATAATCTTTCTAATTAAAAATAACAATATATTAATATCAGTGCTTTTTTCTATTAGTATCATTTTTTTTATATAAAAAAATAGTTACTAATTTATTATTTATAAATAATTTATTAATATTAATATATTTATTAATCATATTTTTAAAATTTTCCTCCGTATTATAAAAAAATATATAAAATTACATAAAATATTATATATCAAATAAAAATTAATAATAATGATATTTATAGATATAGGTGTGCATAGTTAATTACATCAAATAAAACTAATCAAGAATAATTAAAATTAAAAAAATCAACATTATATAAAACTATATCAAATTGAATTTATTTTATTATTATATGTATAAATCCTTAAATAGTATTAAAAAAAAGTTTAAATTTTTTATGTTAATTATATATGTTTTATAAAAATTATAAAATGATAAAAGCTAATTAATTTTAACAGAATCAATATGAATTTCATTATTAAAGAAATTTAACACAAAAATATATGAATCAATAAAATAATAAATAGTTAAATTTGTTACAAAATTAAATTACTTTTATAATAAATTCACCGCTTATCATATTTAATTGTAATTTTATAATTTTTTAAATTCATTGATATACTTTAATTTTAATTAATTTAAATTTAAAAATGATAAGATGCATATGCAACATACATGTCATGAAAAAAAATATAATAATAATAATTAATATATTATAATAATATTATATCATATAAAAAATTAATAAAAATTTATTAATGTCACGACCCAACCTATGGGCCGGACCGGCACTAGGACCTGGGCCAGCTTAAAGCTCCCGAGGCCCGTAGTAAGCCTAACTGTTCATTAACCCAACCCTAAGGCCCATTTGGGCCCAATTTCAAGAAAACAAATGGACAGAGTCCAGCCATAAAATGGACTTACCAACGGGGAGTTTTTGACTCACCCGACCTGTAAACACAATATATAGTCAATTGGGGAGCTCAGCTCACCCTCCACATACTCATCAACATAATAATAAATGGGAGCTCAGCTCCCTCATCCAATCCATCAAACATGCATATCATTATACGTTTACAGGTCCAACATGATAATAATATTACAGACCATAATTAAATAAATACTTCTAACACATGCGGAAATTCTAGGAGTTAATAAAATTACACAAACATTGATAAACAACCTGCGAGGAAAGGGAGCAGGTTAACCTCAAAAATATCCTCCTGTGGCCTGGAAAAATATTGAACAGGAGTGAGCGTTCGACTCAGAGAGTAAAATATCAATTTTAACCATAATCTCTATAACTATCTAAATCTAATGCACCCTGTAGAGTGAAATGCAACATCCACATCATTTTCACATCATAACATCAAAAAGGTAATTTGGAGCACTCACGCACCCTGTAGCATCAATCATAACATATGGGAGCTGATCCCCTATCAAACTCTCTTAAATCCAACACGGTGCCTGAAGAACTCAAGCCGGACTTTCGCTTAATAAACCAAATCGAGGGTCCCAGCGAAGAACTCAAGCCGTGACTACCCCTCGAAGGATCGGGTCCCAGCGAAGAACTCAAGCCGTGACTACCCGTCCTATCCATAGTCCACACCACATCACACGCACGCCAACGCACGCACACTGCTCCAAATTACCACAACAACATCATGGCACTTTAACATTTATCAATGCATCATAAATCGTGCCTAGAGTTTAACTACATAAATATATGCATATAAGTGATGCATGGGCATGCTGAACATATAATAATATCGAAATTACAATTAAAATTAATATTTTACTCACAGACTTGACGACAATCACTGTGGCGGCTGGGCGGAGGAAGAAGGCTGTCCCGGCTCACCTGACAATTTTATTACAATCATTTAATAAATTTGACTCAATACAAATAAAGAAAAAGACCAAATACGTCCTAAGTCGTGCCGAAAATCCGGCAGAGTCTCCCCTATACCTAGGACCTACCCAACCTGCAAAAGGGCTAAAAACGCACTTCTATATTCACAATCCATATATCAACAGTTCAATCATATCACACAGCCCCTCCTGGGCCCATCAAATCAATCACCCATCACAATACGCAAAATTTCAATTTAGTCCTTATTATTGATCATTTTTGCAAAAACTGCCCAAACAAGCTCTAAAAATTATAAAACTTTGCCCCGCGGTCCTTAGCAATATTACTAAGCTATTGCAAAAAGAATCGTAATTTTCTAAGCTACCACGAATATTTTATGGATTTTTAATCCTATTTAAGCACTAGAAAATTACGAAAAAATAAGGTTCGGGTTTACCTTTGCCGATTCCGACTTGAGGGCCTTTTCGGACGTCGACAATGGGGCTAGCCAAAACCTCGGTCCAATTCGAGAACTTTTCCGTGCTGTTCGCCCAAAATTTGCAGACCCGGGTCAACTGTCGAATTTCCGCGAATCGAGGATACCTACACGAAGCCCATAACACGGGGGTTAGTACATAAATTTTTCAGAATTTTCTAAGCTCATTAAATGCTCGGAAAAACACTGCAAAGTTTCGTGGGACCCACCGAAAAACGGTGTCGGAAAAATTCAAAATTTATGTCGTTGCAAAGCTCTCGACGAATGGAGCGTGCTGGTGGCCTCGGTTTTCTCGTGGGATTCACGGTTTTCGAGAAATCTAGCCCAAAAATCGAAATGGGCTAAAATCTTCCCGAGCAAAAATTGGACAATCCGCTCAATGGATTTCGACGTTCTTGGTGTCTATGGAAAGCTCTCGCCGAGTAGATGATTTTGGACACAAGATCCGGTCCAATTGGTGGCCGGATCGGCCGGATTTGACCGGGGAAGTCGAAGCGGCGCGCAGCAGAGGCGTTCGCGCGCGTTTTCCGCGTTCGAGCGTGGCGGCAGTGGTCAAGTGGCGCCGTCTCTTGGCTGGTCGGCGATTGGCCGTGGGGTGGAGAGAGAAACGAGAGAGAAAAGGGAGAGGGACGACGCGCGTGGGGAAGGGAAGAAGAAAAAGGAAAAGGCCGGTCCGATTCGATCGGTCCGGTTCGATTCGGCCGGTTCGATTCAGAATACAAAATTTTGAATTTTTACTCTGCCTCGGGACCGAAAACGAGGTCCAAAAATTCCGAAAAAATTCCAGAAAACTCAGAAAAATACGTAGACTCCAAATATATTTTTAGTTTTGCCACGTGGTCTTTAAATTAATTTTTAAAAATCATCAAAGTTTATATTTTCGGAAAATCGAATCCGATTTTTAAAATCCGAAAAATCTCAAAAAAATTCCTAAAATTTAAATAAAATTAAAATACCAAAATACTCATAAAAATTAAAATTTCGGGGTGTTACAATTAAATTATAGGTATATATAATTAGTACGGAAATGTTCAATGATTATTTAAAAAAAAAATTGCCATATAGGTAAAAAGTGATTTATTGATACTAAATTTGATAAATATCAATAAAATGAATTTTTTAAGATTAATTGAAATCTAATTGAATTTATTACCATTAGAATGAAATAAATTTCATTAATATAGGTGTTTAGCAATTCAACATAGATCTAAAATATTTCATTGTATCACTGATTGAAAGATGCTATTTATTTCTTAAATTATTAAAAAAAATTAATAAATAAAAAATAATAAAATAATTTATATAAAATAAAATCTAATGTATTAAAAATTCTTTATTATGGATAATTCAAAATTCTATTAAAAGTTGGTACTTGCATAATAATAATAATAATAATAATAATATATTTTTTTAAGAGAGATAGAACCAACTTTATTGACTTGAAAGTTTAGAAATTAATTAAACATTTTAAAGTAGATATTATTAAATATATTGGGCGTATATCCATTATTTTTCACATAATTCATTTTTCATATTATAAATAAGATTTTTTTTTACACACTACTTTTGTGTGAAAGATAATTTTATTATTAAAAAAATTTAACACAAAAATATATGAATCAATAAAATAATAAATATAAAATAATAAATAGTTACATTTATTACAAAATTACATTATAATAATAATTTTTTTATAATAAATTCACCTCTTATCATATTTACTCGTAAGTTTATAATTTTTTAAATTCATTGATATACTTTAATTTTAATTAATTTAAATTTAAAAATAATAAAATGCACGCACAATATACATGTCATGAAAAAAAATATATATTATAAAAGTGTTATATCATATAAAAAATTAATAAAAATTTATTAAATTTTAGGTACATATAATTAATACGGAAACGTTCAATGATTATTTAAAGAAAAATTGCCATACAGATAAAAAGTGATTTATTGATACTAAATTTGATAAATATCAATATAATGAATTTTTCAAGATTAATTGAAATCTAATTGAATTTATTTGTGACACCCCTTATCCGTCTACAGTATAGTCGAGTAAGATATGTCACACAGTGTACCGAAACACCCTATTTCATTTTAATCTTTTTTGTTCTTCTTTATTTAGTTTTATCATAGCTATGAAGTACAATTAGTGAAGTATAATTTATTTAAGTCATTTATGGAAAACATCAATTTATTTGAGGTTCCGCAAATTTTATAGAAAATCCGACAGAGTACCTGCTAAAAATGGAGAAAACAGTTCTTCGGAACCTGTGAAAACACTTCTAAAATTTTCAATCAATCAATCCCAAACTCCATTTCATCAACAAAATCTCAATATTTTTCAACAACATTTCCATTTCTCAATCATTCATTTCATATGATATTTATGTAAAAGTCATCAATAAATATTTACTTTTTCATTCAGAAGCACAATTTTTACTATTTACATTAATACCAAAATACATTACATAAGTCTTAATTACACATGAGAAAATAAAAGTTAATTATAAAATACCTAAAATAAAACCTAGTGTCCTACCAATGCACTGATGTCGGTGAGGTGACACGGATACTATGCAGAGCTGCAGAAGGTCTCACCCAGTCTGTGGTCTACTGGGCTCTCGGTCGGTCTCTCCAGAACCTACATGTGGCAAAAGCAACGCGCTAAGCAATAATGCTTAGTGGTGTCAATAATAAAATAAAAAGAAATAACAGAAAATAAATATGCAGTACATGTTCTGATATCTTATACAAACAATTTTTCTATAATTATTGGTAATCTTATTTGTTTTGTACTTGTTATATTCATAATTTCATTAAATTTATCCACTTCCATTTTTAGTTGCCCAAGTAACCTATACTGGATGACTGGACTAGATAAACAGGTAAACTGGCACTGGGTATCAAGTACCTTGGGCCGTCACACCATCGGTCACATATGTATCTCCCTGTGTGCAATAGAACAGCTAATGAACTGTAATAAATATTAGGCACAAGGCCAAGTATCATCACAATGTCAAAATGGCTAAAAGCCATAAAATCACAGAATGGCATATTGCTATGTGCAGTACTGCTAACTGAACTCTATTGGCATGCCAACCTATCCAAACCAACCTTACTAGGTGTACTAGGGCATGTTATACTTTTAAATTGTACAATTCTTGAAATTTAAGTTTAGGTGTTACTATTCATTTCATTAGTTAACTAAAATGTTGACTTTTGCATAGACAATAAGTACATTAGTTCTAATACTCCCAACATACCACATTTTACATTCTAAAGTTGTTGGTATTGGTTGCTAATACCATTTCTAAGCTTAGTGCTAGTTGTTCAAAATTTTCATATTTCAAGTCTTGTGTTTACTGTTCCATTGGTCATTTTCACAGTAGGAATTTGGCAAAGTTGTCAACATGAAAGTTGTTCCTTATTGTGTCTAGTTACATTTTTTTTTAAATCACTCCATTTGGAGTTTTGCAACTCAAGTTATGGCCTAAACACCATAACTAGCCTGATTGGACAGAATCCAAAATTCTGGGCAAAACTGGTTCTGCCAGATTTGGTAACCTAAGTTTGATTGGAAATTTGACTAGGTTATGGTCAGAATTTAGATTTGTGTTCTTCATGAAAGTTGTAGGTCAATGTCTCAGCTTTCTGCTGGTAAAATTTCAGGTCAATTAGACCTTTCTACATTGAGTTATGACCAAATAAATAAACACTGTTCATTTGATCATTTTGCCCAGGCAGAATGCAAGTCACCTGGATTAGGGCAATTTTTAGGTCAACTTGGTTTGGTTTTCTGGGCAGGGTTTCTATATCAAAGTTGTGTCATTATGTGTCTAGTTTCATGTCCAATTGGCCTTGCACTAATTGAACCTCTACAACTCCATTTATAACTGCCCAAACCTGTTGGACTCATGCTCAGTCCTGCAGGTCAGCCAAGGCAGTTCACCCACACTCAAATGCCAAGCCTCAACTCACTTCATTTACTCATCATACACATTCAAATAGTCACTAATTGACCATTATAAGGTTAATGAACCATCACATGAGCAAACTCTAATGTTGTTCAATTGTCCACATTTTCAAGGTTCATTCATGCATCACACTTGCATTTCACTTACTCTTACATGTTCAATCACTCATCTCATGCTATGGGCAGCTCATAAACACTTTACTTCAAGTAAATTCATCAAACCCTAACCATCCCTAGGCTGCCCAAATTGTAGGGATGAATATACATAAGTTTTATTTAATTTTTCTTACACTTTTCCACTTATCTCATGCCAATGAACATGAATCAAGTAAAAGAGATAGGAGATTGGACACTAACCTCTTTGAGCAGAATTTTTAGGTAACAAAACTTCAATCCTTTCTCTTCTTTTTGCTACAACTAGCTTCTCCAAGATGTGGGAATGATTTTTAGTGAAGTGAGTTTAGGGTTTTGTGGGGAGGAAGCTTAGGAAAATCAAGCTTTAAAAGAGAAAATGGAGAGAGAGCTTCTTGGCTATGGTGGACGGGAAATGAGGAAGAAGAGTGCAGTTTTTTCATTTCAATCTTCTGCCCATTTAACTCATTTTAAGTGGTTTATGGACATGTGTCACAATGTGATTGGATGAGAGTGCTTAGTGACATAAGCATGAGGTCAAAATTATAATTTTAATTCATTTTCTTTTCTTTTCTTTGCTACTCATTTTCAATTCAATTTTTAACAATATTTATTCATATTTTAGATCATAATAATTATTTACTTAACTGGACAAGTCGGTAAAAAATCATCTCTGAAGGATAAATGGCCAAAATGCCCTCCGTTTGGCTTAACAGACCAAAATTGTCTATACTGATTGAAAAAATTTTCTAAGCATTTTCTTGGCATTCTAATGCCATAGCTCAATAACCCTTCTCTGGAGTCTCAAAAATTATTTTATGAATTTTCCCTCGGGTCTAGGGCTCTTAGTTGCGAGAACCGCAACTTCCCACTGGGTTACCCATCACTAGGGCGCCGGCTCATTTAACTTGGTTGTATTTTATTTCTAAAATTTTTTCTAAATTTTTCTTATTAATATTTGAGTTAATTATGGTTCCTTACTTTAATTTAAATATTTTACCAGACGTTCTGACTGTTCGGACAGACACTGATCACCGGAACAATAGAATGTACGGAGTTGTTACTGGGAGGGTGTTACATTATTACCATTAGAATGAAATACATTTCATTAATATAGGTATTTAGCAATTCAACATAGATCTAAAATATTTCATTGTATCACTGATTGAAAGATTCTATTTATTTCTTAAATTCTTAAAAAAAATTTAATAAATAAAAAATAATAAAATAATTTACATAAAATAAAATCTAATGTATTAAAAATTCTTTATTATGGATAATTCAAAATTCTATTAAAAGTTGGTACATGTATAATAATAATAATAATATATTTTTTTAAGAGAGATAGAACCAACTTTATTGACTTGAAAGTTTAAAAATTAATTAAACATTTTAAAGTAGATATTATTAAATATATTGGGCGTATATCCATTATTTTTCACATAATTCATTTTCCGTATTATAAATAAGATTTTTTTTTTTCAGACACTACTTTTGTGTGAAAGATAATTTCATTATTAAAGAAATTTAAAACAAAAATATATGAATCAATAAAATAATAAATAGTTACATTTGTTACAAAATTACATTATAATAATAATTTTTTTATAATAAATTCACCTCTTATCATATTTACTCGTAAGTTTATAATTTTTTAAATTCATTGATATACTTTAATTTTAATTAATTTAAATTTAAAAATAATAAAATGCATGCGCAATATACATGTCATAAAAAAAATATAATAATAATAATTAATATATTATAATAATATTATATCATATAAAAAATTAATAAAAATTTATTAAATTATAGACACATATAATTAGTACGGAAATGTTCAATGATTATTTAAAAAAAAATTGCCATACAGATAAAAAGTGATTTATTGATACTAAATTTGATAAATATCAATATAATGAATTTTTCAAGATTAATTAAAATCTAATTGAATTTATTACCATTAGAATGAAATACATTTCATTAATATAGGTATTTAACAATGCAACATATATATAAAATATTTCATTGTATCACTGATTGAAAGATTCTATTTATTTCTTAAATTCTTAAAAAAATTTTAATAAATAAAAAATAATAAAATAATTTACATAAAATAAAATCTAATGTATTAAAAATTCTTTATTATGGATAATTGAAAATTCTATTAAAAGTTGGTACTTGTATAATAATAATAATAATATTTTTTTTTAAGAGAGATACAACTCAACTAAACTTTTATCCCAAAAATTTGGGGTCGGCTATATGGATTCGCTTTCTCCACTCTAAAAGATTTTGGGTTAAATCCTCAGAAATATGTAATGCTTCTATGTTATGTTGTACTACTCTCCTCTAAGTTAATTTAGGTCTACCCCTTTTTTCTTTCTATCATCTAACCTAATGTGCTTTACTTGTCTAACTGGAGCCTCTGTATGTCTATACTTCACATGACCAAACCACCTCAATCTTCCTTCTCTCAACTTATTTTCAATTGGTACCACTCCTACCTTTTCTCTAACACTCTCATTACGGACTTTATCTAGTCTAGTATGGCCATTCATCCACCTTAACATTCTCATCTCTGTAACTCTTATCTTAGACACATACGACTCTTTCAGTGCCCAACACTCACTACCATATAACATAGCCGGTCGTATGGCTGTACGGTAAAATTTTCCTTTCAACTTTTTGGGAATCTTACGATCATATAAAACTCCCGTGGCACGTCTCCACTTCAACCATCCGGCTTTAATCCTATGACTAACATCCTCCTCACATCCCCCATTTACTTCAAGGACTGAGCCTAGATATTTAAAGTGATTGCTTTGGGACAGTACAACTCCATTCAAACTAACTCCTTTCCTATCATCCGTTTGGCCTTCACTGAACTTGTAATGCATGTATTCTGTCTTCGTTCTACTTAACTTAAAACCCTTTGACTCTAGAGTACTTCTCCAAAGCTCTAGTTTTCTATTGACTCCTTCTCGTGTCTCATCTATCAGAACAATATCATTCGCAAATATTATGCACCAAGGAATACTCTCTTGTATCTGTTTCGTCAATTAATCTAAGACTAATGTCAAAAGGTAAGGGCTTATGACTGATCCTTGGTGTAATCCAATTGAGATTGGAAAATCTCTCGTGTCCCCTCCCACTGTACGCACAATAGTAGTTACTCCTTCATACGTTTTCAACACTTGTATGTAACTAATAGATATTCTCTTTTGTTTTAACACATTCCATAAGACATCTCTTGGAACACTATTGACTTTAAAGTTTAGAAATTAATTAAACATTTTAAAGTAGATATTATTAAATATATTGGGCGTATATCCATTATTTTTCACATAATTCATTTTTCATATTATAAATAAGATTTTTTTTTCAGAAACTACTTTTGTGTGAAAGATAATTTCATTATTAAAGAAATTTAACACAAAAATATATGAATCAATAAAATAATAAATAGTTACATTTGTTACAAAATTACATTATAATAATAATTTTTTTTATAATAAATTCACGTCTCATCATATTTACTCGTAAGTTTATAAATTTTTAAATTCATTGATATACTTTAATTTTAATTAATTTAAATTTAAAAATAATAAAATGCATGCGCAATATACATGTCATGAAAAAAAATATAATAATAATAATAATTAATATATTATAATAATATTATATCATATAAAAAATTAATAAAAATTTATTAAATTATAGGAACATATAATTAGTACGGAAATGTTCAATGATTATTTAAAAAAAATTGCCATACAGATAAAAAGTGATTTATTGATACTAAATTTGATAAATATCAATATAATGAATTTTTCAAGATTAATTGAAATCTAATTGAATTTATTACCATTAGAATGAAATACATTTCATTAATATAGGTATTTAGCAATTCAACATAGATATAAAATATTTCATTGTATCACTGATTGAAAGATTCTATTTATTTCTTAAATTCTTAAAAAAATTTTAATAAATAAAAAATAATAAAATAATTTACATAAAATAAAATCTAATGTAATAAAAATTCTTTATTATGGATAATTGAAAATTCTATTAAAAGTTGGTACTTGTATAATAATAATAATATATTTTTTAAAGAGAGATACAACTTAACTAAACCTTTATCCCAAAAATTTGGGGTTGGCTATATGGATTCGCTTTCTCCACTCTAAATGATTTTGGGTTAAATCCTCAGAAATATGTAAAGCTTCTAGGTCATGTTGTACTACTCTCCTCAAAGTCAATTTAAGTCTATCCCCCTTTTTTTTTTATCCTCTAACCTAATGTGCTCTACTTGTCTAACTGGAGCCTCCATATGTCTACGCTTCATATGACCAAACCACCTCAATCTTTCTTCTCTCAACTTATCTTCAATTGGCACCACTCCTACCTTTTATCTAATACTCTCATTACGGACTTTATCTAGTCTAGTATGACCACTCATCTACCTTAACATTCTCATCTCTGCAACTCTTATCTTGGACGCATACAACTCTTTCGGTGCCCAACACTCACTACCATATAACATAGCCGGTCGTATGGCTGTACGGTAAAATTTTCCTTTCAACTTATTGGGAATCTTATGATCACATAAAACTCCCGTGGCACGTCTCTACTTCAACCATCCGGCTTTAATCCTATGACAAACATCCTCCTCACATCCCCCATCTACTTGAAGGACTGAGCCTAGATATTTAAAGTGATTACTTTGGGACAGTACAACTCCATTCAAACTAACTCCTTCCCTATCATCCTTTTGGCCTTCACTGAACTTGCAATGCATGTATTCTGTCTTCGTTCTACTTAACTTAAAACCCTTTGACTCTAGAGTACTTCTCCAAAGTTCTAGCTTTCTACTGACTCCTTCTCGTGTCTCATCTATCAGAACAATATCATCCGCAAATATCATGCACCAAGGAATACTTTCTTGTATATGTTTCGTCAATTTATCTAAGACTAATGTAAAAAGGTAAGGGCTTATGGCTGATCCTTGGTGTAATCCAATTGAGATCGGAAAATCTCTTGTGTCCCCTCTCACTGTACGCACAATAATAGTTACTCCTTCATACATATCTTTCAACACTTGTATGTAACTAATAGATACTCTCTTTTGTTTTAACATATTTCATAAGACATCTCTTGGAACATTATTGACTTTAAAGTTTAGAAATTAATTAAACATTTTAAAATAGATATTATTAAATATATTGGGCGTATATCCATTATTTTTCACATAATTCATTTTTCATATTATAAATAAGATTTTTTTTTCAGACACTACTTTTGTGTGAAAGATAATTTCATTATTAAAGAAATTTAACACAAAAATATATGAATCAATAAAATAATAAATAGTTACATTTGTTACAAAATTACATTATAATAATAATTTTTTTTATAATAAATTCACATCTTATCATATTTACTCGTAAGTTTATAAATTTTTAAATTCATTGATATAATTTAATTTTAATTAATTTAAATTTAAAAATAATAAGATGCATACGCAATATACATGTCATGAATAATAATAATAATAATAATAATAATAATAATAATAATAATAATAATATAATAGTGTTATATCACATAAAAAATTAATAAAAATTTATTAAATTATAGATACATATAATTAGTACGGAAATGTTCAATGATTATTTTTAAAAAAAATTGCCATACAGATAAAAAGTGATTTATTGGTACTAAATTTGATAAATATCAATACAATGAATTTTTCAAGATTAATTGAAATCTAATTGAATTTATTACCATTAGAATGAAATACATTTCATTAATATGGGTATTTAGCAATTCAACATAGATCTAAAATATTTCTTTGTATCACTGATTGAAAGATTCTATTTATTTCTTAAATTCTTAAAAAAATTTTAGTAAATAAAAAATAATAAAATAATTTGCATAAAATAAAATCTACTGTATTAAAAATTCTTTATTATGGATAATTCAAAATTCTATTAAAAGTTGGTACTTGTATAATAATAATAATAATAATAATAATAATTTTTTTTTTAAGGGAGATAGAACCAACTTTATTGACTTGAAAGTTTAGAAATTAATTAAACTTTTAAAGTAGATATTATTAAATATATTGGGCGTATATCCATTATTTTTCACATAATTCATTTTTCATATTATAAATATTTTTTTTTTCAGACACTACTTTTGTGTGAAAGATAGTATTCCATTATCTTCTCATTCTAAATTTATTTTTCAACTCCATTTGCTAAACGTATCCAAGCCGTGGTGTTTTCATTATACCCCCACTGTCAGTGTCGGCTTGCAACCCGCCATTTTAAATGTCAGTTTTGCTAAAAAATTTGACGCTTTGTCAGAATTTACTCTGGTTTGAGAAAAATTTTCCCACAATCCCTGCGTCAAGAGTTTTTTTTCTTTCACTATGGATTGGAAAAAGCTTCTATCATGTCTGTCACCCAGTCACTGTATCCTCCTTTTTAAGGATTTTTCTTAGTCGATCAACGCCAACTTTTACTTGTTAAATTAAAGATCAGTGTCAATGGAATTATAATTAATTTATTTTAATTTAAATTTATATAAATAATTAAATTATTTTATATATTAAAATAATTAATTAAATTAATATTTAATTAATCACTTATATTTATAATTTTTTCGATGTAAAATTTATAATTACTTAATTTATTATAAACTCAAAACAGTTAATGGATCACCTATTAAATATATAACCCTGCATGCTTTGTGTTTTCTAGGCAAGAAATTTTCATTTTCATCTCTTCTACTCAAATTCCAATCTCAAAATACTGAGACAGCCAGCAATCGAGAGTGCCTGAAAACAGAGCAGGCTAATAGGAACAACCCATATAATTATTTCCATGGGAGACACAGCAGAGAATAAGGGCATGGAAGAGAGTCTCTTTATCAAAGAGATATACGACGAAAGAGATGGCGATTCTTCAGCTACTCTAACATGGCAATTGTTCTGTCAAGAAGTGAAAAAAATGGGTTTCATAGCAGGACCCATGGTCGCTGTGGTTCTCTCTCAGTACCTCTTGCAAGTTATTTCCATGACTATGGTTGGTCACCTTGGTGAACTTGCTCTCTCTAGCACCGCCATAGCCATTTCTCTCTCTAGTGTCACTGGTTTTAGTCTCATCGTAAGTCCTTTTCTTCTTTCCCCTCCCCTCCATGCCCTTTCCACCTTTTCTCATCATTTTGTTTTTGGGTTCTTCTATCTGCCATTTTCAATGCTGAATTGCTGATTTTTTTTAACCCTTCTTTATTTTTTTTTTCTTTCTCTTTCTTGAATTAATGTGCATCGTTAAGAATAAGAATCCAACCTGTTTTCTGTCTAAATTAATTCTTGTTTATAGGTATACTTTGTCTACTTCTGCGGTGTTGGTTTGTATGCCGAATATGTTATTGTCTGTTTACAATTCTTTTAATAGTCTCAACTTTAAATAGAAAACCCATATTTTGTTTGGCGAGAAAAGAAAGTAGATTTACTGGTGGTGTAGCCTAGTTGGTTTCTCCATTTATGTGTTCAGTAGAAGAACTCAAGCTGAACATGCATAATCCTTATCTTTAGATCTTACTTATAATATTGAGTTTTTAACTTGACCAATTTTTTTATGGATAAACGTTCTTTTCTGAGAGCAACAATAGATATAAACTTAGGATATGCTGATAAGGATATCCTGAACAAGCTTAATTATAGCTTATCGTGAGAAAATAGAAAACTGAAAACCATGGACTGTGGACTTTCCCCAAAGTCATACTAAACATTAAAAATTTAATGATAGCATATTGTACAACTTTGTTGGCATCATTTTCTTTTCATGATTTTTTTTTCAATCTATATATACTTTTTAATGGCAAAAGAAAGACATCACTTAGATGTATAGTGATTTTCTTTGCAAATTCATGCCCATGTTAGATATTGACTTCCTGATTTAAGCTGTCACCACCAAACATTAGAGAATATAATAGTTGTTTTTTTTTCCCCTCAAAAGGGTTATAATTGGTTTTGACAAGTGAAAATTTAGTGTGCATGGGGATTTAGAGAGTGTAAGGTAGTTAACGCAGGAGAAACAAAATTGGATTCTACCTCTCAATTCATGGTTTTAGTGAGTCATTGTCAAAAAAAAAAAAGGCTTTTGTTTTCCTCCGTCTTTTTTCAGTTTTTTCTACAAAAGCCAATTC
Organism: Hevea brasiliensis; assembly: GCF_030052815.1. Classification (NCBI taxonomy): domain Eukaryota; kingdom Viridiplantae; phylum Streptophyta; class Magnoliopsida; order Malpighiales; family Euphorbiaceae; genus Hevea; species Hevea brasiliensis. Next base: position 76,443,152 of record NC_079505.1, read on the forward strand.
CATATGTTATAATACCATTAAATAAATTCATCATTCAAAACCTTGGGAAGCAAGTAGATCAGTGAGCTGGATGCGACACTACTGTAACTTGTCAGATTTGATATTGTCCTCTACCATTAAATTTCTTTGAAATATATTTGCCCTTTGTCTTTTATAATGAGAAAACTATCATATATACAAATGGGATAAATAAACTAGTATATATGCTATATATCATTCGGGTGATAAGGACTTTGGAATTTGTACATTGAATCCAATGGCTGGTTTTATGAACTTTTTTTTTTTATTATTGGTATATCTTGTAATACGTTAAAAGTGCTCGACCACTGAATCTAATAGCTGGTTTTATGAACTATAAAAAATACTATCACATAGAAACATGAAATTAACAGTAATGGTAAAAAAAAATCTTGTCACTATTAAGAGTCAATAAGGTAAGAATTATTTGTTTGGAACAAATAGAGAAAACATCAAGCACCACAAGCAAAATTTTAATGCAGATTCGATTTTATGTTAGAAATAATATGAGTTGTAGTTTGCCAGTAACAGAACCTTGTGATTTTTGTATTTATCACACAGCTGGGGATGGCAAGTGCATTAGAAACTTTATGTGGACAAGCTTATGGAGCTAAACAATATCAAAAGCTAGGAATTCAAACTCAGACTGCTATATTCTGCTTAATCCTAGTTTGCATCCCTCTTTCTGTGATATGGATTAACATGGGAAAGATACTTGTTTTCATTGGCCAAGACCCTACAATTTCACATGAAGCTGGTAAATTTACAATGTGGCTAGTTCCTGCACTCTTTGCCTATGCAACTCTTCAGCCTCTTGTTCGATACTTTCAGACACAGAATTTGATCTTCCCAATGCTCCTAAGCTCTTGTGGGGCACTTTTTTTCCACATACCTCTCTGTTGGGTTTTAGTATTCAAGTCAGGACTAGAAAACGTTGGAGCAGCTTTTGCGATTTGTATTTCAGATTGGCTGAATGTAATTTTTCTTGGACTATACATGAAGTACTCTTCCGCCTGTGCCAAAACTCGTGCCCAAATTTCTATGGAGTTATTCCACGGGATCGGAGAATTCTTTCGCTTTGCTATCCCTTCTGCCGTGATGATCTGGTAATTAATCTCTCTTTTCTCTGCGTATACTTATCATAGAAAAAGTTATTATTATTATTATTATTATTATTATTATTATAGCAGGCATTTATAATGTTTGATGCATTAATCGCGTTGATGATTGTAGCCTTGAATGGTGGTCATTTGAGCTGCTTGTGTTGCTCTCAGGACTCTTACCAAATCCAGAGCTTGAAACTTCAGTCCTATCTGTGTGGTATGTTTTCATTCAGGCTAGTATGGTTCACTTTGAAAATGTGATTAGCAATTATTAATTAGCAAGCAATTCTTGGAATAGAATTCCATTTTTTCTGATATATTCTCTCTTTTTCTTCTACAGTCTCACAACTATTTCTACACTCTATGCAATTCCATATGGATTTGGTGCTGCAGTAAGGTCTGGCTTTGTACTAATACATGCACATAGATGCCATTTAGCTTCATTGTATAATATAACTGATGATCTTTTTATCGCATTTGATAATATCTTGTTTTATACATAGCACTAGAGTCTCAAATGAACTAGGAGCAGGAAACTCACAACTAGCACATTTTGCTGTTTATGCTGTGTTGTTTCTTGCAATAGTGGAGACTACTATAGTAAGTGCGACCCTCTTTGCCACCCGCCATGTTTTCGGCTATGTTTTCAGCAATGAAAAGGAAGTAGTGGATTATGTCACGACCATGGCTCCTCTGGTTTGTTTGTCAGCCATAATGGATAGCTTACAAGGGGTGCTTTCAGGTAAGAACTCCTTTTCTCTGTCAATAAGTATTCTTTTTTGTAGAAATGCAAGTTCTGCATCAATCTAACCAATGAGTTTCAGCTCAACAGTAATGGAGTTATCTCCAAATCCGTGAGGATATGAGTTAAAAAAAAAAAATTATGCATCAATTTGTGTATAACATTCCTTGAGCTTGTTTCAGGAGTTGCAAGGGGTTGTGGATGGCAGCATGTGGGGGCTTTTATCAACCTGGCGGCCTTCTATCTTTGTGGGATTCCAGTGGCTGCAATATTGGGTTTCTGGGTGAAGTTAGGAGGTATGGGCCTTTGGATTGGAATACTAGTTGGTGCCTTTACACAAACAATTCTTCTTGCTGCTGTTACGAGCTGCTTAGATTGGGAAAGACAGGTATGTTATCCAATCCATAGCCTTTAACAGCTGCTTTGGGATGCTGCAAGAAATTTTGGTCATTGATATATAGATTGTTCTCTGGAATGCAGGCAAGCATGGCAAGGGAAAGGTTATTTGGAGGAAGATCTTTGGTTGACAATGGAATAATGTGAATTAAAAGATATGGACTAATACGGTAACAAATACAAGGAATGCATGCTGAATAATTACCCAAATACAATTGATGGACTAATATTGTAGTTGGGATTGTATAATATATTGTAGTATAATATAATTTAGAAGCATATTTCCGATGACTTAACCTAAAATCATTTAGAGTGGAGAAAGAGAATCCATATAGTCAATTCTAAATTTTGGGATAAAAATTTAGTTTAGTTTAGTTTAGTTGAGTATACAATTAATTAATATTTATTTATATAATTAATTAAATTAACATTACAATTAATATTTTAATTTAAATAATTAAATATATTATTTATAATACTATAATAATATTATATTATATATAAAAAATTAACAAAATATTATATATAAAATAAATTAAATTACGAGTATACATAACGAGTATGGTAATGTACAAAAAAATTAGTTTATACGAGTTTTTTGAAGCTCAATTCGATAAAAATTCAGCTCGGTTTAACTCATTTAGAAAATGAATTGAGTTCAAGTTCAAATTTTAGACTCAATAGATGAGCCTAATTCGAGTTTATTAGTATTTGATCCGATAAAACTTGTGAGCTGGCGCATTTATAGTTTCGTGGGATAGCTCGTAAATACGCTCGTTGAATACACTCGTAGACATGCTTATTTATAAAAAATTTATATTAATTATTGTATTTCATTATATTGTAAATTTTTATTATTTTATTTCGAAATGTTCTAAAAATATATATGGTTTAAAATTATGATATAATTAATATATAAAATATATTTATTAAATATATATTTATTTATAATTTAAAATTAATTTTTTTATGAAAATTATGTTATTTTTTATATGAGAGCTAATTAAAATTACGTTTTGTGAACAAGCTAAATTTAAACTTATAAATATTCGGCTTGAGTTTGACACGAATTGAACTCGAGTTTGACTCGAATTTGAATAAATTTTTATGAAGCAACCTTGAACTCTTTAAAACTCGACTTGATTTACTACAAGGAAACAATAACACCAATAGTAACCTTGAAATTAGTAAATCGAGTTTTATTTATTTTTCTTGCAATTTAAACCTGTTGCCTTCATTCAAATTGATTGAGATCTAAGGTTCACAGTAGGGTTGATAACAAGTCAAGTTTTTGTGATTATCTGATTTGATCGAATTTTAATAAGATAGGTTTAGATAATATATAATCGGGTTTAAAATGGATTCGGATTTAAAATTTAATACCCGCGATGGATTAGAGTCGGATATAGATTTTTTATGTTGGGTAAAAAATATATAAAATTAAATAGGTTCAGATATTTATCGGATAATAATAATCGGGTTTAGAACGAATTCAGGTAATTAAGAATAAATTTTAATTTGATTCAGGGCAGATTCAAATTTTGAGAATATTAATTAGATTCGAGTTCGAATAAAGTAATTTTCGCAGATACTCTACCTGTTATCATTCCTAGTTAACAGTAGATTCCTTGTCCTGTTAAATTAAGCACGGAAGATCTTCAAATCTACCATAACTTTCCCTTGTTCTGCAAGGATTGGTATCCTCTTAAATTTGAAGTTTTATATATTAACTAAAAAGTGACTCAGACTAACAAATCAACATGGGAGACCTTATATAGTTTCTTGATTAAGAACCAAAATGCATTATATATATATACACATTGAAAAATAAAAGATATAGGTTTTGAATATTGAATTAATTAAATTTGAACAATAATAATTGACAGTCTTGCATTTATCGATATATATTATAAGGTGGAAAAATTTCACGTAAAGCAATGTAAAATAATATTAAAATTTTAAGTTTTTGTAAAAAAAAAAATTATTATATTTTATCAATTAATTTTAATTTGATGATATTAAAATTATTTTAAAACTATGATATCTTAAATTTAAATATTAATTGAATTTAAATAAAAAATCATATTACATTTTCTCATATTTATATATAAGGGTGATGAATTAAGTTATTTTAGACTCAACTTAATTCAATTCACCTTGAAAATCTTATCTTTTGGCTTGTTTGATAAATGAGTTGAACTTAAATTCATTAAGGTTCAAGCATGCTTATTTATAAATATATTTTTATTAATTATTGTATTTCAACGTAATATAATATTTATTTTATTTATAAATATTTTAAAATTAATATATTATTTAAAACTATAATATAATGTATTTATAAATTAAAATATAGTTATTTATAATTTAAATTTAATTTTTTAATTAAATTAATTTTTATATAAAAATTACTTAGTTTAAACTTTATAACCTTAAACTAAAAATTCACTAAGTTGCAAATGAGTCGAGTTATTTGCAAGAATTATTTGAAACTTAATTTAATAAAAATTTAGTATGACTCGATTCATTTTTTAAACAAATTAAGTTTAAACTTATTGATATTTAATTTGAGCTCAAAAAATTTTTAATAAAATAAATATATATGAGTTTTTCAAAATCAACTTTCATTCGGTTTGATTCATTTATAATTTATTTAGTTATTGATCGATAATAATTTAACTTTAAAATATGATTTAATAATAATAATTTAATAATGAGTTGAGTTGCATCCCGAATTGATTTTGCAGGGAAAAGCATTATGAACTTTTGACTTATAATATATTTTTTTAATTTATAAATTAATTTGAAAATAAATAAATAATTATTTAAAAAAATTATTTAAAATTAATTTTTAAATAATTTAAGTATTTAATTAAAAAATATTTAAAAATAATTTAATTTATTAAAATAATAAAAATATATAATTAAATGCTGTAGCAGTTGTAATGAAAATAAATGTAGTATTAATATTTTAAAAAAAATTATTAAGATAATATAAAATTTTATTTAATTAAAATATAAATTTAAAATAAATAAATAAATTATTATTTATAACTTTTAATTCATTTTAAATATTTTTTAAATTTATAAATTAATTCAACCACTAATTTATTAATATTTTTGATTCATAAATAGATTTAACTCATATATATAAATTAAATTAAACACTTTTTGTCTATTAGAAAAAAAAATTATATATTTAAGTTTTAATACAACTAAACTAAACTCAATTAAATCTTTATTTTAAAAATTTGGAGTCACCTGTGTTTGAGTCTTAACGAAAAACACAAAAAAAAGCTATGTATACAATTGGATGATTTGTCCACATCATCCAGCACAAGGGAATGAAGTGGTTGTTGTCATTTGTCATTGAGTTTAAGTGGGAGAGAATATTTCAATCAAAAGCTCACCACTCGCAATTAATTGTAAACAACATCGTTCCTTATTCATGTGCTGCCATTAGCATAAAAACAAATCTCAAGCACTAATTGAAAATGCCTACATTAAATATTATATAATTACTTACTTTTAAATCTTTTAAAAGGATTTTTTTTTAATATAATTTTAATGTGGGATTCAAGATTTTGATAGTTTTATTTCTTATGTATTTGATACATAATCTATTAACAACAGCAGTGAGATCAAAACGTAATATTCCCTCCATTTATTTTTGTTTTTTATTTAATATTTTTATACAGTAATTAATAAAATAATGAAATTATTTAAATTATAATAAAAATATTTTTAATTTAATTAAATTGTTCTTTATCTTATTTAATTAAGAAAAAGAAAAGAAAGTGATAAAATAAGTTATAAAAAATTATAAAAATAATTATTATGCTTAAAAGAGATAAAATTAAAATTAAAAAAATAAATTAATATATCTTAAATGAAGTTGAGTGTTTGATCATCGTGAATGAAGAAGATACCCATTGAGAATACGTTACTTTTTAATGAGTTAACTCGATACGAATAAAATTAATTATAATTTATTGGGTTGGAATAATCTGGAAAATATTAAAAAAAAAAACAATTAGCCAGGGAGGGAGAACAATAATGACAATAGTGGCATGGGTATTAAATAGCTTTTTATTTTGAAAATGAAATAATGCTAAAATTGACGTCTGCTCTTATGTTCAACTTAGTCTATTGTTAATTTTATATTTTAATTAGTTAAATTAATAACATATTTCTATGTCTATGTCAAATAATTTTAAGTACGCATTTCTCTGACATAAATTAAATCAAATACTAATAGATAAAAATGGAAGTTCTCATCTGGACTAGCATATTGGGTTGTTCTCCTTTAATTTTTTTTTTCAAACGATGGACTGTTAATTCTAAATTTAAAAGAAAGCTTAGCTGGATGGATCCATGATGTGATACTTCCCAAAAAAACCTTAGCCGCTAGTGAAAAATCCAATGGTTGGTACCTACCCTTTCTTTATCTTCCCTCCATTAATTTCATTGTCCTGTTGCTCTTATTCGACTCCCTGTGACAGGCAGCTAGGAATCCATGGAAGACTCAGAGAAAAGCTTGGAGGAGACTTTACTACCAAAACAGAGAGAAGATGAAACGCAAAGTTCAGCTCTAACTTGGGATGTGTTCACTCAAGAATGCAAAAAACTATGTTATATAGCAGGTCCCATGGTGGCTGTGACTTTATCCCTTTACTTGATTAACGTTATATCAATGATGATGGTGGGTCACCTCGGTGAACTTGCTCTCTCTAGCAGCGCCATAGCCATCTCTCTCTCTTCTGTTACTGGCTTCAGTCTCATGGTAATTAAAATATCCATTTGTGTCTTCCCATATCTAAGTTTTCCTTATGGCTCATGTTTCTTGACGATCTTTTCTTTGTCCTGCGTGTAAGTTCTAACTTCACTTGAATGCATGGTCATTAAAGCTAGAAGATTCGCAAGAAGTGAAAAACCCAGAAATTAGTATCCTGATTCAAGCGAATGCTGCCTTTTGGTAGATAATTTTACCTGGAGTAATGGGTTCTGCCCAAATCTTTCTCCCAATAAAAAAAATAGAAGTTAAACAAAATCTTGAACAGAAAATCTGATTTGAATAGCAGAGATATTGAATGAAATGATTCGAATTAGTAATTATTAGCAATTAAATCTTTTATTACAGGTTGGAATGGCAAGTGCTCTAGAAACTCTGTGTGGGCAAGCATATGGGGCAGAGCAATATCGGAAACTTGGAACCCAAACTTACAGTGCTATCTTCTCTCTAATCTTAGTCGCTCTTGCTGTGTCTTTGCTGTGGTTCAACATGGAAAAGCTGCTCATACTACTTGGCCAAGATCCATTAATTGCTCATGAAGCCGGCAAATTTACAAGCTTACTTGTTCCGGCTCTCTTTGCTTATGCAATTTTTCAGCCGCTTACTCGATACTATCAAACACAGAGCTTAACCATTCCCATGCTCATAAGCTGTTGTATTACACTTTGTTTGCACGTACCCTTATGTTGGATCCTAGTATTCAAATCTGGACTTAAAAACCTTGGAGGGGCATTGGCTATCAGTATTTCGCATTGGTTGAATGTGATTTTTCTTGCATCATACATGAAATTTTCTTCTGCGTGTGCAAAAACTCGTGTTCCAATTTCTATGGAGCTGTTCCAGGGAGTTGGGGAGTTCTTCCGCTTCGCCCTCCCTTCTGCTGTAATGATTTGGTAAATTATCACCCTTCTTTTATTTTTTTGAACCCACTATTTAGCTTAAAGAGTGATTAATACTATTAATTCTGTCCTCAGACAACCCTTAACGTTTGTGTTTCTTGTTGATAACCGTAGCCTGCAATGGTGGTCATATGAATTTGTAATCTTGCTGTCAGGCCTCTTACCAAATCCACAGCTTGAGACTTCAGTCCTGTCTATATGGTAATCTATCCCTTACTATTAACTGTCCGTGTGATATCATCTTACTGCAACAGCAATCGGGAAATTTTTGTTTATATCCAGTCTCGCATTTCTATCTTAACTCTGATAAACTGGGTTTATGTAAGTTTTTCCTTACATATATGTTTGATCAAACTTAATATTTTCAAATCTTGCAAACAGTCTTACCACGATTGCAACCCTCTATTCATTTCCATATGGGCTAAGTGCTGGAGTGAGGTTTGCTCCTTTACACGTACAGCTTTTTGTTTTTTCTCTTTTTCTTTGGGAGGGAGGAATGGACTGGATACTGAACTCAGGACTCCACATGCAATTATCTGTGCAGCACTAGAGTCTCAAATGAATTAGGAGCTGGGAAACCACAAGTGGCACGCAAAGCTGTCTGGTGTATGATGTTTATTACGGCTGCAGAGTTGATTCTGGTGAGCGGAACTCTCTTTGCAAGCCGGCATATATTTGGCTACACTTTTAGCAGCGAGAAAGAAGTGGTGGACTCTGTATCATCCATGGCTCCTCTGGTTTGTTTGTCTGTTATCATAGATGGATTACAAGGCGTCTTTTCAGGTTTTCCTGTCAAATATCAAATAATTAAGCAAATTAATGCTTTAAGTTACAAACGATAAATTTCTGAAAATAAAGGGTTGTATTGATTTATCAGGTGTTGCAAGGGGCTGTGGTTGGCAGCATATAGGAGCTTACATCAATCTAGCAGCACTATATCTGTGTGGAGTTCCAGCAGCAGCCATACTTGGATTTTTGTTCCAGCTCAAAGGAAGAGGCCTTTGGATTGGCATAAGTATTGGGGCACTTTTGCAAGCAGTACTGCTTTCTTTAGTCATCATTTATACGGATTGGGAAAAACAGGTGGGGAATCCCTCCATTTCTTGAGCTTTTTTCCATGGAAACTATAGCAAAGAAGTTAAAAAAAATTGATTATTGATTTTTTTTTCTTGATATGTAACTATATATATATATTGCAGGCAAGCAAGGCAAGAGAAAGGATATTTCAAGGAAGATCTTCAGTGGAAAATCTTACAATATGAACAAGAAATTTAGCTAATTTTGTATGTGGTAGTTTGTAATAGATAAAACTTTGCTTGGAATATATATATATATATATTTTTTAAGAATTGAAGGTGAACTTAATCAGTTTTCTGAAATTGATTGTAATAGACCTGGTCACGGTCCAGTTTGGACTGTGAATCGAATCAAGATTAGGAATTCTTGATTAAATTGGGTTAACAGTTTCGTTTCTTAAATCAGATCATAACTAGTTCTCTTTCTAAATCAGAATTAGAATTTGCAATTCTAAATCAGAATGCTAGATTCAAAACTTTTAAAATCTTATTTTTTTAACATATTTTTGAGATTATTTAGATGATTGCAAACATTTTTAATTTTTAGATCGTTTTCAAATAAGGTACATAATATAAATTTTTAAAATTAATTAATAAAATTTTAATTTTTAATTTTATTAAAATCTAATGAATTTAAAATTATACTCTTTGATATTTAAGGTATAGAAATATCTAAAAAGAATTTCTTTTTAATTGATGAATTTTTATGAATTTTGTTGTTGTCGTCACAATATTATTATTATTATTATTATTATTATTATTATTATTATTATTATTATTATTATTAAGCCTCTTGACAAAAAAGTTAAATTTTATTACATTTTAATAATTTTATCCAATTATTTTAATTATTAAAGGTTGAAACACGATATTATTTAATTAAAATAAATTCTTGAGTTTGGTAATTCATGAATGGTTATAATTACATGACACGTCATATTTTAAAATGCTTATAAGTTTATCATGTACAATAAGACTGTAATTATATGTTTTGTTATTGATAACTACGATTGATTGTAATATTGCGAAAAAAAAAAAGAAAAATAAATTATTATTTTCATGTTAACTAAGAAATTATATAGTTAAATTATATATTTTTATTACTTATTTTATTTTATTTTTACACTTTGTTGTAATAAATTTATATATTAATAAAAATAATATTTGACTTTTATTTATAATTTTATTAAATTTAAAAATTTCAAGAATGTTGATATAAAATTCATATTGAGAATCAAAATCAAAATCAAAATCACTTCAAAATTAAATTGGAATCGGCCAGAAATCATGATCTAATTGAAACCAATTCAAATAAATTCGGATTGATTTTGGTTGAAACCCCCAAAGGCCAAGGAACCTGCGAAATTTATTACCAATAAAATAATTCTTTAGAAATTTTTTTTTAACGAAGGATATTAACTATTGACTCTAATATAATTTAGTCTTTTTTTATTATTTTGAGAACTTTTATATTAACTTTTGAAATTTAAAAAAAAAAACTTTTGAAAAAGGCATGCGATCATATTTTATCATTAGAAGTTTGTCCCTTTAGATATTAAGTTATAAAATATATAATTTGCATAAATTATAAGAAAATAATAAAATAATTATAAAATTTAAAGTATAACATGAAAAATCCCTAATGAAGAGGCAAATTAGATGTTGCATAGCCTTCCCGCATGAATTTTTGAGCTAATTATTAAATATATTTAAAATATTAAAAAATAATATTTATTTTATTATAAAAAATAATTTTTTTTTATAATAAAAAAAATAAAACTCATATAATTATGAAAGATAATATATATATCAGATATATTTATAATTCTTTGAATTTTTATTGTGACCGAAGAGAATCAAAATAGTCACAGGCTAAAATAAGAAATAAAATGTAAAATTTTTTTAATTATTTATGGTCATATAATGAGACAAATAAATTAGATGATATTTTGTTTTATTTTACAGCCCACCGAAACGCGTTTGGATTGATCATTAACAGCAAAAAAAAAAAAAAAACATAATACAAACAACTAAGCCCATTTTAAATAATAAAGTATTTTTTATATTTTAAATAAATTAAACGTTTTTATGATTTCTTTAAAGTGGAGATTTTTTTTTTCATCCAGACTCAATCTATGATAGATTGTGTCTTGATTCCAGTGTGTAGACATATAATGGTGTAAGAAAATTTAATTTAAGATTTAAAACTCTCTCTTTTTTCTTTTTCTTCAGTACAAAGAACAAAATGGAGAAGCAAATTCTACTGGGAGAGGCTGGAGAAGAGAAAACTCAGAGGATATCATGGAGAGGGTTGATTGAGGAAGTGAAGAGGATGGCATATATAGCAGGACCTATGGTGGTTGTAAATTTATCACACTATTTCTTGCAAATTATTTCCATAATGATGGTGGGTCATCTTGGTCAACTCTTTCTTTCTAGCACCGCCATAGCTATGTCCTTCTCTGTTGTCACTGGCTTCAGTCTCACCGTAAGTTCCCTTATTTTTTTTTTTTTGGTATTTCGAAAATTTTTAGATAAAATGGGGTGCCAAGATTTGATATGAGCATAAATCATGATTTGTTAATTTAATTTACCATGCAATGGCTAACAGTTTGGGATGTCAAGTGCACTGGAAACTCTATGTGGGCAAGCTTATGGAGCCAAGCAGTATCGACAATTTGGAATTCAAATCTATACTGCTATATTTTCTCTCAATGTTGTTTGTATCCCTCTCTCTATCTTATGGATCTGCATGGGAAAAATCCTTGTTTTCATAGGCCAAGACCCTTTAATCTCACAAGAAGCTGCTAAATTTACTACCTGTCTGATTCCTGCACTCTTTGGCTACGCAACCCTTCAAGCAGTCGTTCGATATTTTCAGATGCAGAGTTTGATATTTCCCTTGATTATAAGCTCCTTATTTACTCTTTGTTTCCACATTCTTGTCTGCTGGATTCTTGTGTTCAGTTCAGGACTTGGTAACCTTGGTGCAGCATTTTCAATTGGCATTTCATATTGGTTAAATGTGATTTTACTTGCATTCTACATGAGATTCTCTTCCAGTTGTGCAAAAACTCGTGCCTCAGTGTCCATGGAGTTATTCCAAGGAATTGGAGAGTTTTTTCGCTTAGCTATCCCTTCTGCTGCAATGATTTGGTAATTAATTTCTCCTCTGTTTTCATATAGTTTACCCCAAAAACGGAAATTGTTACAGATAGATACATAAGTACTTTAATTTCCTATTCCCTGACATTATATATATATATATTTTTTTTACCATGTTGATGATTGTAGCCTGGGATGGTGGTCATTTGAGTTTCTTACAATGCTTTCTGGGATTTTACCAAATCCAAGGCTTGAAATGTCTGTTCTTTCTGTTTGGTATGTTATTCTTTTCTGCTAATAAGATTCACCCACCTATTCTGCTTTGAATCCACTCAACATATCATTTCTTTTTTCAACAGTCTATCAACCATCTCAACACTTTATACAATACCAGATGGAATAGGTGCTGCAGCAAGGTTTATTTATTTTAAAACTCTCCTACACATAAAACAGTTGAATATTGCTGCTCTGCAACCAATTGATGATTGTGCTTCTGGTACACAGCACTAGAGTTTCAAATGAATTGGGAGCTGGAAATGCACGAGCAGCTTATGTAGCTGTCTGGTGCGCGATGTTTGTCACAACCACACAATCAATAATAGTGAGCTCAATCCTGTTCGCCACCAGGCATGTCTTCGGTTATGTTTTCAGCAATGAGAAACAAGTTGTGGATTATGTCACAGCCATGGCTCCTCTTGTATGCATATCTGTAATCTTGGGCAGCTTAGATGAGACCCTTTCAGGTCAATTAAAATATATATCTCCTGCGAGAAATAATATAGTTAATTGAATTCATTAGTACCAGAACATTATCTGTTAATACTTCTGGAAAAAATATGCAGGCATTGCTATGGGATGTGGGTGGCAGAACTATGGGGCTTATGTCAATCTAGTAGCATTCTATATTTGTGGAATGCCAGTGGCAGCCATGTTGGGATTTTGGTTAAATATGGGAGGAAAAGGCCTTTGGATTGGTATACTAGTTGGTTCCTTTCTGCAAAATGTTTTGCTTGGTATCATAATAACCTGTACGAATTGGGAAGAACAGGTCAGGACTTGCCTCCACTAGTAAACAATATTTTTTATTTTTTTTTTCGGTGATGTTCTGGTCTTTTCAGGATTTTTTGTGCGAATTCTTGTTGCGTTGCAGGCAATCAAGGCAAGGGAGAGGGTATTTGAGCGAAGATCGATAGCTGAAGATGGATCTGAGTGAAGCAAGAATTTTAGCAAGCGAAGATTGAGTTCAGTTCCGCAGATAGAATACTCATCACATGAGGAATAGTAGTTGTAAGTGCATGCAACAGCTGCTTTATTTTCAACACCAAAATGATGCTTAAAAACAAAAGCTCTTGACAATTTTTCTTTTATCCATTTTGAGCTACATTAGTACCTTTTGTTATTCTCCATAAGAACTTTGTAATAAATATAAAATTTAGCAAACCTCCTCTCTTTGAATTAGCTTTTAAGATGAAGTTAAACCCGATTCATATTTTCTCTGCATTTTTTTCATCCTTTTAGCAGGATAGGATGTCATAATTTTAGCATTTGATTTACTATAGAAGAACAATTATTTTTTGTGAAGTGATTTTATGCAACTGTGACACTACACATTTTACGCAACCATTGAATTGCTTTTGATTCACATAGGACTGATCATGATTAATAATTATAATAAATTCATTTTACATGCAATGATTGTATTCTAAAATTTCTCCACGAAGCATGGGAGGATTGATTGAATGACACCAAGTGGGTGCCATGGCACTGCAGGTAACAGGTTACAGTCTAGGAAACTTTGCAGAAAAATCAATTGACTTGGCTATTAACAGAATAATAATGTTTCCTTATTCTTTTTTTGAAATGTTTATTATTTTTGCATATATAATTTCGATCTATCATAAATTTAAAATATAAAATATATGATAAGACTCACTTATTAAATATATGAATTTTATTTATTATTAAATATCATATTTAAGCAAGAAAAAAAGTAACTGTTGTGTTAGGATATATTTGATATGGCATCGTAGAATTGTTTTTTTTTTTTTTTTAATCTTATAAAGAAACAAGATAAATAGAGATTTAATTGCAAATTTGCAATGGTTTCTTGCAAACAAAGCAGCGCAATAAAATATATATAATATGGGTTTGCTCTACATCTTATTCTATTAACATAGAAGAATTTCTACAGAGTTTTAATCTTTATATGACATAATAGTAATAGATTAATTTGCTTAAGGATTTATTCTTTTAGAGTCGAAATTAATATATATATATATATTTTTTTTTTCCTTATCGAATGCTGATTATTTTTATTAATTAAATTTATATAAATTTTAGGGTTTAATTGTAAAAGTTAACAAATTTTATGGTTTTTTTTTGGTAATTAACTTCAATTTGAGGTTTCTGATATAGTTTCTCTGGTGATGATATGGCAATATATGAAATTTCTATTAAGTATACTAATGATTTATTGACGGTCGAGTCAATTTGAAATATCAATTAAACGTGAGGATTTAATTGGTAATTATATAAACTTTAGAATTTAATTATAAAATTAGTAAATTTCAATGTTTTTGGTAATTAAGTCTAAAAAAATATAATAAAGGGTATTTTATTTTATTTTTACTAAAATTAACGATGACTTAACAATGATTTTCACGGTAAAAGGTAATATGTAGACTTATTAAAATGTTAAAGATTAAATAGATAAATTTTAAAAATATAAGAAGTAATCTTATGGATAATTTAACTCTATTACAAATTAGTCTTATGCAAAGGCTTGTTTTGTGATTATATGTATTTTATGGTTACTTGGCTTAAAATAAAGTAAATATTACTTTGTCACCAAAAAAAAAAGTGATTTAATTAAATTTTATAATTTATCTCATTAAATTTGTGTAAATTAGTACTTTTATTTTAAAATAGTCAACTAACTACGGAAAATTTTATTAACTTAATGAAAAAATAAATTTTTTCAATATTTTGAATTGTCATATTTTACACAATACCTTAAATTTTAATTAAAATAATAAATGTTAAATATAAAATATTAAATAAGCATATCTTATTTAATTTTGTTTATAATATTTTTTACATTCTTTTATGTGAAGAAATTTTACTTTTTTTTTTAAGTTAATAAATTTTTTATAATTAATTATCTTTTAAAAAAATATTTTATAAAAATGTAATAGATAAGTTATAAAATATCGTTAAATCATTTTATTTTTCATAATAAAATAAAATTTATTTGGTTTTAAATCAGGTAACCATGCCGTGATTATGCGAAGGAAGTTAGGAATCACTGCCCTTGTAAACGACGTCGTTTCAAGTTGTTGGATTAATAAAGAGGACGATGTCTGCTTTGCCCGTTTATTTCAGAATCCGGCGATTCTTATCGCGAACGCCACGAAGCCAAAAGCGTTAATCGAGCGAGAGAGAAGGATGGAAGAACTGGAGAAAGAGCGACTCAATCAAACTTTTAATTCGTACTTCAAAACCTTTCATGAGACCTTTCAGGTTTTCTATTCAATTCTATGGAACTACACATCTTTACATACATCTGTGTACAGATTTCTTTATTGGGTAGAATTTTATCTAAATTTATTTGGGTTTTGTTTGTGCATTTGTGTCTTGAGTATTTGTTGGATCAGACACCATATTCATCACTGGATAAAGTGAGCTGGGAAGAAGTTGTGAAAATGGGTGATCAGGTCTACAAGCAAGCTACTATCATTTGTACGATACATCTCTTCTCTATCTATTAGTTCTTCTGTTTTCTTCTGCCTTTGCACTTTTTCTTTGCTTTTTTTTTTTTTATGCTTTCATGTGATTCTTTTGTAATGGGTATCTTCCGAATCCAAGTGTTTTTTTTTTTTTTTTACTTGGGTATCTTTCTTCAATTGCTATTATTCGTCTTTTGTTATATGCCTATGTATTATGGGTTTTTCATCTATCACATTTACATTGAATGTGCCACGATGAGATCATTGTGCATACGGATTTTAATTTGAAGTTGTTTATGTAATTTGGAACTTTTTTAATGTGGAAAATACAGTAAACTATCATTTTTTGTTATTGAATTGTTTGACAATGCTAGTAAGTTGAAGTGGCTCAACCAATACTTCTTTTGTGTGCCAAGAGAAGAGGATCAGTAGGTTTTTTTGGTTTCCTCTGGAGGAAGAACTAGCTGCCCATTTTTCTTCTTTCTATGTGGCATAATTTCTTAGATTCTTTTACTTGCAGTTGGAATGTTTTGGACTGAGGAAAAAACAGAATTGAAAGCAGTTGAGGAGAACATGGTAACATACTTCAATACAGTGCAGGATTTGCTTTTGCTTTCTCGTGGAAGTACAGTGGGCGCGGGACCTACCCTTTCTTCCTATATCAGTTTATCTTTGCAAAAAGTTTTTGATGCTGTTGGTTGCAGCATTAAGTTGTTGGCGATATGTGTATCTTCATACGGTACTTTCTCTCTCTCTCTCTCATATGTATTCCCATACAATACATGCAAAATCATGCACACCCTAGCACCCAGAGATATCACTGCACACACACTGATTGGCGCATACATGTTCAATCAGATTAGTGGCAATGTTTTCTGAGTTCAGTCCATATCCTTATTATTTTATCTCAGCACTGTTCCTTATAGGAATTTTTTATGCGTATACAATTTAAAGTAAGGTCAATTGGTGTGCCCTATATCCAAATGAATACGGACATTTTGATATTGGAAACAATAGAAACAAAGACAAATTTTGGATAAGAAAATCGAAGAACTACTCTTGGATGTTATTTAAATTGTAGCCTTCCTAGCCTTGAATTGGAACTAGCATAATTGTGAACAAACTTTTATTAGGTTGTCCAATAGTTCAGAAGACAAATTATTATCGTTTTGGGATATACACTGTTTATGCATATATCATTCAGGTTATCTTACACATCATCTAAATACTGTATGTTATCATGGAATTCAGCCCATCAAAACAAGTTGATACATATTTTCTTTACATTCCCCTTCAAATTTTTACATGCAGGATCTTGTGATAAAGACTTAAAACTTGATGTCCGTCGGTTAGTTGGTGCGGTACGTGCATCATTCGAGGTGGTATGTTCTGATCTCAAGAAGACACCTGCCACAAATATCACAGCAATTGGGAAAGAAATGAAACAATTTGCAGTTTCAGTGAAGAAAGTTCTTTGTGAGATGAAGGAGCTCAAGCCAGCTTCCTCCATTCTGATAGATGAGGCTTCTGATGGTGGTCCTCCCATAACAGAAGCTGGGTTGCAAGGAGAAGATGATGACCTGTCACCTGAAGAGATGAAAATTGCTCAATCAGCAATTGGGGTTGTGTCTGAGACAACAGTTGTCATAGAGGAACTTATCCGTACGATCGTAGGTATGCTTGACCAGGAAAAATCTGATAACAATGGCAGTTTCGTGTATTCCTTGGAGAAGTTGTTGAAGCTGTGTCAAGAAATAGATGGGGAGATTTTTGAGCTTAAAGCATGTCTTTATCCCCCACAAGATGTTACCGATATAAAGGAAGCTTTGGAGAATATATCCCGCATTATCAGTGAAATGCTGGCGGTGGTAGAAAGTTTCAATACCTTTTTGGCAACTTTCTTCCAGGCATGCTGTGGTTTGACGAGTTCAATAAAGCAAATGGAAACTGAGCTAGACAACTACTGTACATCTGATATAGAATCTAAAATGCAAAATGTTGCTGTCAGCAATGAGAGAGAGAGAGAGAGAGAGAGAGAGAGAGAGGGGTGATAGCTGCTGATCCACAGTTGCCACAGTTGTAATTAAGCATTTACAATCTGGTTTATACATGTTCCCATGTTCATTATCATCCATAGACTATTTATTCAGTTCTCATTCCCACTAAACTACTAAGGGGAACAACAACAACTATTAAGCCTTAATCTCAAAGTAGTTGGGATTGGTATTGATTCTTTTTGGCCATTCAATTTTGTTGGACATCAGTCTGCTTAAATAACTAAAACTTGCAAATTTTGTGATACTACTTTTCTTTTCTACGCATCATTTGATGTATTTTCTTTCTCTTTTCCCTACTAACACTTAAGGGGAAAAGAAATAACACTAAAAAGGAATTTGGCTCTCGAGTGTTGGACTATCTAATTATGGACTATCTTTTTAAGAGTGCATCTAATATAAATTCGAATCTACACGAGGAAGAGTTTAACAATTGTTAAATTAAATATTTATATTGAAATTTGTATAAAATTAATTAAAATGTGAATAATAAGTGCATAAATCTAAATATAAATAAATAAATAAATCTAAATCTAAATATTTAATTTAATGATCGTTAAATTTAACCATGCCCTTTTGAAATAATGAAGGGACAATTTTAAACCCAAAAGAATTATGATGTCCACTGATACTGAGCATTAAAATGAGCATTAAAAATGCAGAATGTTGTTTTATATCTTTCTGCTCTATCAATTTTCAGCTGCCAAAATTTCGCTTTAAGATCGAACTTTGAGAAGATACGTGCTTCTTGTAAGTGAGTGAACAAAAAACTGATCTCGAAAAGTGAAAATTTGTCATTCATTAAAAAATAAATTAAGGGCCCTATCCCAAATTATTAAATTTGCAAAAAACTATATGTTTTATTTTCAAAACTTATCCAATGTCCCAAAAAGATGAGTATGAATCAAACTTTCTGCCACTCAGACACCGAATTGACTCAATATAACAATTTATATTTAGACCATTTATTTAGATATTTATTGTTAGCCGAAGCAATAGATCAATAAATTAGTATTTTCTAATACACAGAATCTACTAAGAGTGACAAATGTAGAATATACTCACGCCTTAATAGAGGATTTATATAAATAAGATGAAATTTTTTACTTTTATCTTTTAAATCATATTATAATTGTAGAGGAGGTGGACGAAAGAGCTAAACAGTATGTCTAAGGCCTAATATATATATTTTGACAGAAAGACGTGATTTTATTAATTAGACAAATCGCCATACAAAGCCGTAGTTAGGAAGCTTCGTAGAGCGTTCCAAATACATTGACTAGCATAATATAAAGAGGCTCTCGCACGGCGACGAGCCACTTCATTATCTCGTCTTCGAATCCATTGAAGAGACATTTCAGATTTGTTACCACGAAAACGTGACGAACAAATTACATTGGTTAATATTGGGCTAAAAAGTTTTTACTTGGTACCTTTCGAAGGTATTTTAGATGCAGAAACTAGTCGATTGCGCTAAATGGTAAATGCGCTTCATAACATCACCAGAGAGGATGTGAGAGAGGGAAGGTAAATACAAATTAAACTAGAGATTTCAAGAATAATTATCCATCATTCGTCCTGATATCCAATTTACTAATATGTTACGACCTTTGGGCAACTATACAGGGGCCATTCTGCCCTCTAAATGCACTGACCACTAAGAGTAAATCTCCTGCGCTTGACGAATGTTAAAAACTTTATCATCGGCCTGTGAGCTTCACCATCCATGCACCACCCAAATAAAGACCGAGAAGCGGTGCAGCTAGAAGCACCTGAGTAAGAGGATCAGTTGATGGTGTGAGTACAGCAGCTGCAACAACCGCCCCAACAACCACGTATCTCCAAATTGATAGCATTTGGTCCCCTGTCACTAGACCAACTTGTCCGAGTAGAAATTGTATAACAGGAACCTGTAGAAATAATATTCCATTATCAACCAGATCAAGGAAAACTGCAAAGTTTCCAGCAGTTCAACTGCATAATGTGGTTATTTAAATTATAATGATCACAATGACGAAAATTGACAACCCACAGGCGATCTCTGAGAACACATTAATATTACTACTCTTAAATGTTCATACGACCAAGCCACATACAAAAATCCCCAAACCTGGGCAAAAAGTAGAGTAGCATGAATCAAAAGTACTCAGTAAAAGAAAGCTTCGTTTATTGTACCAATAGAATAATAACATCTTATTTGACAAAGCAAGATAACGAAACTAATTTTCAACTCCAGGAGGCTGACATTGCATATGCTAATCCCAGTTTGTTGGTTAAATATATCCTCCATATACATGATAATAAATGCAGAGACAAAGAGAAAGAGAAGAGGGGGCGGAAGATTTACCTGAAAAGACAGACCTGTGCTGAACATTAGCACAAGCACAAACTCAAAATATTGGTCAATAGACCATAAAGATTCCACAGCCCCTTCTGCATAACTAACAAAAAAATTTAAAGCTGCTGGAGTCAGAACCGAATAGGAGAAGACAATTCCAGCATAAAACAGTACTGAGGAGCCTAAAACAATTGGCCCCAAGAACCTTCTTTCCGCTCTTGTCAAACCTGGAAGAACAAAGGCTATAATCTCATAAAGAATAAATGGGCTTCCCAGAAGAAGGCCACAATATCCTGATCCCTGCAAGGAACCAAAGTTTTTATTACTATCAACATTAGCTTACTTGATGCCCAATTAAAACAAAATAACTTCTTACTGAAAGAGGACACTAAAATGAAACTCAATTACCAAGGAGTGCAAAATATGTTGAATGTTGTCCGATAATGGATGATGAATAAGAAAATGCACATATTAAGGAATTAGCTAGTTGAAGGTATAAAGTATCAAGGTGCAACATTAGCTTACTTGATGCCCAATTAAAACAAAGTGACTTCTTATTGAAAGAGGATTCTGAAATGAAACTCAATTACCAAGGAGTGCAAAATATGTTGAATGCTATCTGATAATGGATGATGAATAAGAAAATACACATATTAAGGAATTAGCTAGTTGAAGGTATAAAGTATCAAGACGCCAACTAGTCATAAAGACCAGGGTTAAATAAATGTGGATATTGCAACCGTTCAAGCAAATAAGTCATAACATTGGATTTCAGATCGCCGATGGAAATCTCCATTCCTTCAGGTGCTCTATAATTCCTTTCCTACTAAACAGACCACATCACACTTTGAGGCATGGCTGTCAAAACAGTATGAATATATTCAGAAGAGGAATTAGAAAGGCATACTGATGTGAACCTGCCTAACTCCACCTCAAAAGCTAGTTTACAAAGGGAGATTTGCAAACCCATATATATAACACCAAAGACTTCCCTGCAGAACCGATATGGGACGCATCATTCCTGACCCCCTTAGACTGAACATCCTCGTGAAGCAACAAGAGTCATAACTCGTTCAGCCTGATCTCTCCCAAAGAACATCAGGGAATCTTTGTACATGGCCCACCGACCCATACAGAGTGAGTCTCTGATACTAAATGATATGAACCTGTCTAACTCCACCTTAAAAATTAACTCACAAGGACATGTTTGCAAACCCATATATATAACACCCAAGACTTCCCTGCAGAACTGATGTGGGACGCATCATTCCCGACCCTTTTAGATTGAACATCCTCGTGAAGCAATCGGGGTCATTATTCGTTCACCCCGAACTCTCCCGAAGAACGTCAAGGAACCTTTGTACATGCCCAATTAAAACAAAGTGACTTCTTATTGAAAGAGGATTCTGAAATGAAACTCAATTACCAAGGAGTGCAAAGTATGTTGAATGCTATCCGATAATGGATGATGAATAAGAAAATACACATATTAAGGAATTAGCTAGTTGAAGGTATAAAGTATCAAGACGCCAACTAGTCATAAAGACCAGGGTTAAATAAATGTGGATATTGCAACCGTTCAAGCAAATAAGTCATAACATTGGATTTCGGATCGCCGATGGAAATCTCCATTCCTTCAGGTGCTCTATAATTCCTTTCCTACCAAACAGACCACATCACACTTTGAGGCACGACTGTCAAAATAGTATGAATATATTCAGAAGAGGAATTAGAAAGTCATACTGATGTGAACCTGCCTAACTCCACCTCAAAAGCTAGTTTACAAAGGGAGATTTGCAAACCCATATATATAACACCCAAGACTTCCCTACAGAACCGATATGGGACGCATCATTCCTGACCCCCTTAGACTGAACATCCTCGTGAAGCAACAAGAGTCATAACTCGTTCAGCCTGATCTCTCCCAAAGAACATCAAGGAATCTTTGTACATGGCCCACCGACCCATACAGAGTGAGTCTCTGATACTAAATGATATGAACCTGCCTAACTCCACCTTAAAAATCAACTCACAAGGACATGTTTGCAAACCCATATATATAACACCCAAGACTTCCCTGCAGAACTGATGTGGGACGCATCATTCCCGACCCTTTTAGATTGAACATCCTCGTGAAGCAATCGGGGTCATTATTCGTTCACCCCGAACTCTCCCGAAGAACGTCAGGGAACCTTTGTACATGGCCCACCAATCCATACAGAGTGAGGCTCTGAAACCAAATGATATGAACTTGCCTAATTCCACCTTAAAAGTTAGCTCATAAGAGGTGATTTGAAAACCGATATATATAATACCAAAGATCTCCCTGCAGAACTGATGTGGGACGCATCACATACTAACCAAAATTTCATGATTATATAAAAATATAGATTATGAAATTCCAGATCTATACAAATGCCTTATAATGACAACACCATGTATTGAAATAACATATGCAAGGGCAATAGTAACTCATTTTCATTTTTCCACATAAGCAATTAGATGCTTTGCGTATTTTCATGTGTTCTCTTTTCGTATTGTTGCTATTTTTTCCTACCTTTCCATTTTTCTTTTATATTCTCTAGATATTTATCTTGCATGCGTATGGACTAGGGTTGCACCCTCTATTGTATTAAAATACTAGTAATCTTGTGATTGATGAGACACATTTGAGCATCCAAAGCAAGTCTGACTTCAGTGTAGTCTTGAGCTTCTATTTGTCAATAAATCATCGTAAATAAGGCCAGTTGATACTCAACTCAACTCAACTAAACCTTTATTTCAAAAATTTGGGGTCGGCTATATGGATTCAGTGTAGTCTTGAGCTTCTATTTGTCAATAAATCATCGTAAATAAGGCAGTTGATACTCAACTCAACTAAACATAACTAAGCCTTTATCTCAAAAATTTGGGGTCGGCTATATGGATTCTCTTTTTCCACTCTAAACGATTTTAGGTTAAATCCTCGAAAATGTGTAATGTTTTTAGGTCATATTGTACTGCTCTCCTCTAAGTCAGTTTAGGTCTACTCCTTTTTTTTCTATCCTCTATCCTAATGTGCTCTACTTGGCTAACTGGAGCCTCCGTATGTCTATGCTTCACGTAACCAAAACACCTCAATCTCCTTTCTCTCAACTTGTCCTCAATTGGTACCACTACTACTTTTCTCTAATACTCTCATTACGGACTTTATCTAGTCTAGTATGGTCACTCATCCACCTTAACATTCTCATCTCCACAACTCTTATTTTAGATACATACGACTCTTTCAGTGCCCATCACTCACTACCATATAACATGGCCGGTCATATGGTTGTACAGTAAAATTTCTCTTTCAACTTATTGGGAATCTTGCGATCACATAAAACTCCCGTGGCACATCTCCACTTCAACCATCCGGCTTTAATTCTATAACTAACATCCTTCTCACATCCTCCATCTACTTGAAGTACTGAACTGAGATATTTAAAGTGATTACTTTGGGACAGTATTACTCCATCCAAACTAATTCATTCCCTATCACCAGTTCGGCCTTTACTGAACTTGCAATGCATGTATTCTATCTTCGTTCTACTTAACTTAAAGCCCTTTGATTCTAGAGTACTTCTCCAAAGCTCTAACTTTCTATTAACTCCTTCTTGCGTCTCATTTATCAGAACTATATCATCCGCAAATATCAAATAAGGCTAATTGATAAGGACACTAATTACTGTGTGCAGGCGTGATAGACAGCAGTCCGCACTGTTTTTGTTTTCCACAACTTTCTGAAAGTTGGTACCTTATCTAGAAATCAATAATCAACTCAAAGTCATGACTCATTTTTACACAATTGGGTGGCTATGTCATTGTAAGGCATTTATATTCCATCAGTAACAGAATCATTACAAACAGGAAGGCAAAATTCAATTGAAGAAGCAGGAAGATGAAGAAAATAAAAAATTGTAATCCTTATATTCATTATTATGGAAAATCATGAAGTTCCTGATTAATCCTTTGAATTTCAAACTAGGTAGCTAGTAGTCTAGTTACACTAATGTCCACCCAGAAACCGGAAACTTATCATAAAGAAAATAGAGGCTGCAGAAATGGCCAAGCCAACATAAATCCAATTTCCCCATCTAGTATGACACGAAAACCCATGCCCCTTTTCAATTTTCCCCCTCTTATATAATTTGGACCGCAAACATTAGATATTGCAACTCATAAAACAATTTTAAAGTTAAGAAATATGTTAGTTGCATCTAACCTTCAACGTTGTAAAGAAAAACTCTCCAGGAGCTAGTTGCAGAAATCGCACACCCTGAGCCTTAACAGGAGCTTCAAGAACCATAATGAGTTCTTTTGAAAATGCAAAGCATCCCAAGATAGCAGCTCCAACAGCCATAACTGACACAAACAATCTCTGACGCAGCTCTTCAAGATGATCAAATATACTCATTTCTTTATCATCAGGAAGGAGCTCTTTGCTGGGATTCAGGAAATCATAAATTGCACTCCCGTCAGTATTTTGAGCAAAGTTTTCTTGTGAACTGTCAAGCATATCTATAAAAAAAATAATAATAAAAGAAAATACAAAATTAGGTCATTCTTGATAAGATTAGATACATTTGCAGATTTAAGAGAGTAGCATCTATAGTTTATCATGCAGATTTAAGTTTCTAATAAACATATTAGATTATTGATCATTCATACATGTCTATGTTTAAATGAAACATATTATAATAATATTAATATTTCAGTATATCGCATTTCGCTTAGTCGAGTTACAATTCAACAAAAATATATAAAGAGCACAACTATCTTGCTCTCCCTGACTAAAAATCCTAGCTTTTTCTCCAGATGTAACTATCAACACACCCAATGTCAGTGCCCATAGTGTTAATCATAACAGAGATAAACAGTTGTCTTGAAAGCAATCAAATGTATCTAGCGTCCATAAGCACAGTTGGCCATCACCATTTAAAATTAACCTAACGTCAACAATCCACCAATTAATGCAACAAAAAAAAAATCCTTTATTAGGCAAAAGTGCTAAACAAAGATTAGCTAAAAATTCTGAATTTCACAACTGAAAAAAGGGGGAAAAGACAAATTAATATTTATCTTCTTACCAGGCCTATCTTCAAGAGCAGAGCCGATACCTCCACCAGTAGTAGAGCTAGTAATAGGTGACTCCGGCTGCTTCTTGCCGATATCATCATCGACGGCAGCAAAACAAACGACTCTACTGAAACTTGCGGCGCTCCGCAAACCACCGAATCTGAACCTCCCTATCCTCCAAGAAGAAGAAGTGAGTTGTTGCTGATGGTATCTACTATAGAGAAAGCGGTTACAGAAGCAGACATGGGAATGCAAATGGGGGATGAGAGCGGTGCTCGTGCCTCCCATGTCTCTCTCTTATCTCTGTTATTGTGTGTCGGAAAAACAAAAAGAAAAATAAAATAAAACAAAATGGATCGCCGTTAGCTTTACTGGCACGCTGGTAGCCCAATCCCAACGGTGGTAAATAATAGGCTTAGAACACGTTGGACCGCCGATATTTTAAGATTTTTTCGGTACAGGCGCATTTTAGCTACATGCAACAGAGATAGCTATTGGGTGCCGTATACAAACATAAAATACATTAAATATGCCTATGGTCAGATCACCCACTGTCTTCTCATTATTTCTCTCTTTTTAATTTTATTTTTAATTTTTTAATAAATTCACATTTTATTCTAGTATTGATATTATATGTGCATTAAAAATATATATATATATTTTTATAAATTTTAGCATTTGAAATATTAAAAAAATAATCAACAGAAACTAATTGTAAATTACATTGAATTTCATGGATAAAATAAACTTAAATATTTTATAAATACATATTAAAGAGTAAGAAAAAGACATAAAAATAAAAAGCATAATTAATGGTTTAAAAAAATTCTCCATTAATATATAATGAATGAAATTCAGGCTGCAAACCATTTCCTTTGAGAAGAAAAATACCATCATCTTGAATAGTCCAATTGCATTGGTTGCATCCCAATCTCGCTTGATATGCCCAAAACACTCCATGGTAAGTGTCATTTATATGAACATAACACCAACTCAGTGGAAACATTATATCATATAGATGCCATGATATTTCTTGCCCTGGTTTCAGTATGTGAAGAACTTCATCATAATTTTTAGCTTCACACATGAAGGGTATATCATAACTTTGATTATTTGTAATTCTCACTTGTATTATCGGCAACAAGAAATCTACAATTTGTTTGATTGCAGAAGACTCAACTGATGATGGAGCTGACAATAACAAGAGAAATGTAATACAAAACATGTATTTTCTGCCATTGCTTTTGAAGATCATCATATTGGAATGATGATAATAGTAGCAATTGGGGGAAAATGTAGATGTTTTTAGGTGATGGGTGATATTCTTCGTTGTTAGAATCCTTAAATAAGAGAAATGCTCAATCAAGTACAAGAATGGCAAAACGAAGTTTTGTTTTGATGGTTATTTAATTAGTTAGACTTGGTTATAATTCAGTTTGAATTTGAAATCGAACCGAATTAATTGTTGTCTTTGAATTATATTGAAAGTAAATTGATATAGGTTAGTTTCATATTAAATTAGAATTTTTCTTCTTTCAAAAAATAAGTTATATTACATCTGATTAAAATCAAAATCATGTCGAGAAACCTTCAAGTATAATCTTAATCCCTTAAATTATTAAATCAAAATTATTAATCTTAATCTAAAATCGAACCGTAAGCAACTCTATATTTATTAGAGAGAATATAGCTGGAATTTAACTTTCATTAATTTGTTAACTTAACAAATAACAAAATCCATTTCAATCGTTTTTAAAATAGTAATTTAATAATTTATCTTGTCAATTTAACTCATATTTTAGCTTTTTTTTTTAAATATATATATCTTTTAACAAATAAAAACAAGAGTTGTTTAAATTCTTTCGAATAATAATACTAATATAGAAGATATTGAATCTTTCTGTTTGAATGTAATCAACAAAAGATATAAATTTTTTGGGAAGCTAATGATTTTTTTGTTTATTTTGGATCATGTAAAAAAATTTCTTTAGACCTTCCATAGTTAGTGATATAATTCCCTGATATATATATATATATATATATATATATATATATATATATATATATATATATATATATATATATATATATATATAATTAATCTAATAATTTAGATTTTTGGATAGTTTATTAGTCTAATGATATTTAGTGATTCATTCATAAGACCTACTCAATAAAATGAATAATTTTAATTAAAGATAAGTAATTTTTATGGGATTACTAAATATAACAATACCTATAATTACGCACTATAAATAGAAATATAATCATATAATTGTCGTAATTAATAATATTCATATAATTATATAGTTGTATTAACATAACCAATAATTATCTGACATGCTTATTGTTAATTTCATTAAAACTTATTAATTATACAGAAAATATTACTCTGGTATTAACTAAGTTTTCCTTTATAATAAAAGTTTTTATTTTCTGATTATTCTAAAATTAAAAAAAAATTCTATAATCAAAATTGTACTATAATTTTCATAATTAAAATTAAATAAATTACTTAAGAAAAATTTGCAATAATAAAAGTTAATTTTATTATTAAAAATAATTAAATAATAAATACTAAAAATTTTGAAAATAAAATAAAATATTAAATATATTTTGTAGTGATTTATTTTTTTATTATTAAGATATGAATAGTTTTTTTAATTTTTTGAATTAAATTTTTTCTTAAAAAAAAAGCAGAAAATTTGTTCTATTATTGATAAGTAAATACGTTTTTCACATTTTTTTTTTATATTTATATGAGAAATAAAATTAATTAAAAAAAAACTTAGATTTTTTAACAAGTAAACAGAGGTTGTCTTTTTTATTTTCATTTTTTTTGTAATCCATTGAATTTAAACATCTTGAAGCAGGCCACAGTGGAACGGGCTTGGCTGACTCGAAGACAAACTCACGGCCTAATCTGCCATTTTATCGGGCTGGGTTGACCGGGGCCCAAGCCTAGGACTGGGGTGAAATTCTGCGGCGTAATCGATCCGGGCCTGAAATTGATAACGTGGATTGGCTCCTAACCCCAAGCAACTTCCGTGTTCGGGACAAGAGTCCATGACTGGCTACATGCTGCTGCTTCTAGCCTCCTATAATCATTTCTTAGCCTCCCTGTGATCTGCGGAAAACTCGACTGCGGCGAGCTCTTAATACGACCTCTGGTTTAGCTACGCCGCCACTACCCCATATCATCTTCTCTAAATTCAAAACCCACATGTCCCATTTGCTGATACCTCTGCAGTCACTGAGAGCTTCTCTCTTCCCTCCAGTTGCCACAGAAACCCCACACGCGGTAGTTTCTCTAATCAATGACCCTCTGTGTAAGAGCTTCAAAAGCTTTAGCTATATCTTACCCTTTCGCTTTCAAGGTACGTCTTCTCTTTCTCTTCTCTACCTTTCTCCATAACTGCCCCTCTGTTGCTTCCAAAGACACTGAATCATTCTCTGAAACTCATTTTTAAAGACCTTATCCTTAATACCATTCGAGATAAGCCTGGGGCGTTTTGCAATCAAAATTGAGTGTATGATCAGTTTAACCCGGTAATTATTGACCCAGAGCTGCTTATTCGTGTACTGAATGTGATTCGGGAAAAACCCAGAATTGCTTTGCGGTTTTTTAGATGGGTTCAGACCCAACCAGGATTCAAGAGCTCCGAGTTTGCTTTTTCCGTGATGCTTGAGATTTGGTGGACAACAGTTGGATGAAATCGGCTTATAGGCTGATGGAGAGAGTCATTAGTATAGAAATGCACGGCATTGTGGATGTTTTGATTGGTGGATACTTGAAACTTGAGGTCTCGATATAGTTGTTGATTTACACGAAGAAATTGATGATTGAGTAGTGTTTACTGCTTTGATAGGATGGTGAGAAGTAGATTGTTGCCAGATGAGAGAATTTGTAATCGGATGCTCAAGGTACTTAGGGATAAAAATCTTTTTGTTAAAGCTAGGGAAGTTCACAGAATGATGTGTGAGTTTGGCATGAAGCCGACTATTATTACATACAATACGATGTTAGATTCCTCCTTTAAGGAAGGAGAAGTGCAGCAAGCAGTAGACCTTTTATCTCAGATGCAAAAGGGAGGGTGTTATCCAAATGATGTAACATGTAATGTCTTGATAAATGGGTTGTCAAAGAAAGGTGAATTACAGCAGGCTAAGGGACTGCTTGGAGAGATGTGGAAAGCGGGATTGAGAGTTTCAGCATACACTTATAACCCTTTGATTTGTGGCTATTGCAAAAAAGGGTTCATCGTGGAGGCATTAGCTCTTGTGGCAGAAATGTCATCTAGAGGAGTATCTCCTACAGTGACAACTCATAACATCATTATATATGGCCTTTGCAAGGAGGGAAAAATGAGTGATGCTAGACAATGGTTGTCAGATATGTTAAAGGAGAATATGATGCCAGATATAGTTTCATACAATACTTTAATTTATGGGTATTGTAGGTTGGGGAACATAGATGAGGCTTATCTCCTGTTTGATGAGTTAAGATCCAAGAATCTTAGTCCTACTGTTGTCACGTATAATACTCTCATAGATGGAGTTTGCAGATTGGGGGACTTGGAGACTGCACGAAAGCTCAAAGTAGATATGATCAATCGTGAGATTCTTCCTGATGTTTTTACTTATACGATTCTGGTAAATGGTTCTTCCATGATGGGCAATATGTTGATGGCTAAGGAATTTTTTGATGAAATGTTGCATTTGGGTTTGGCACCAGACCGTGTTGTATATACAACTCGAATTGTGGGTGAATTGAAGCTTGGTCATACAGCCAGTGCATTTAAATTGCAAGAAGAAATGCTAGCAAAAGGTTTTCCTCCTGATGTTATCACCTATAATGTCTTTGTGCGCGGGTTTTGTAAATTGGGCAATTTGGAAGAAGCACTTATATTGTTTCAAAAGATGATCAGCAATGGTCATGTTCCTGATCATGTAACATACACTAGCATCATACATGCTTACTTGAAGAATGGGCATCTCAGGAAAGGCAGAGAGGTATTCTATGAGATGCTGAGCAAAGGCCAAACACCTACAGTAGTCACATACACTGTATTGATTCATGCACATGCGCTAAATGGGAGGATAGACCTGGCATTTATGTATTTTTCAGAAATGCAGGAGAAAGGTGTCATGCCAAATGTTATTACCTATAATGCCATGATAAATGGTTTTTGCAAAGTGAGGAGAATGGATCAAGCTTACAAGTTTTTCTCAGAGATGGAAGAAAAAGGAATTTTTCCTAATAAGTATACCTACACTATATTAATAAACGAGAATTGCAATATTGGAAATTGGCAGGAGGCCTTGAGATTATATAAGCAAATGCTAGATCAAAATATCTGGCCAGGTTTTTGTACACATGGTGCATTGTTGAAGCAACTAGATAAAGACTATAAAGTGCAAGCAGCTCAGTACATTGACAGCTTAATTCAAGGTAGTGATAGAACTGTTGATGCAAACACTTGAATCCACCTTTGTCAGAGGTCTATGACTGTGTTTCTTGGGTGGTTGGTGAGAAGGCAGCTTTTGCTAAATGTTTATACGCCACTCAATACATTCACTTATATGATTCGTTAAGTAAGAATTTCTTCCTTCCAGTTCATTTTACATATGATGCATTCATGCATAATTTGTATTTCTAATAACCTCGTTATTGACTTTCCTGTTACAGATGGAGTAGAGTTGTTGATACATCAGTATAGTGATTCAAGGGATAAATGTCAGTAGCCATCCCACTATAAGAGTTGTAACAAAGTCGTCCCTAAACTTAAAAATGTAATATAAAACTCTTTGAACTTTGAAATTTTACACAGTAAAATCCTTTTAACTCTCAATAATTGATTTATAAGTGACATGTTAATGTGGACAATCCAAAGTGGCGATAACGTGGATGATGCCTTCGGTTTTTTTAAAGCAGAATCTTTCTAATGAACTGTTATATATCTAGTGTTTTATTATCTCATACGGTTGAGATTCTTTTTATGGTTAATTTATAATGAAAATCATAGCCGGTTTTGTCACTATCATATAAAGGAGAGAGAATTATTCACGTCATTGTTATTCTGGATTGCATTAACTGGCCATTGAGAATCAAAAGGATTTTATTGTGCAAAATTTCAAAGTTCAGGTGGTTTTATGTGACATTTTTAAGTTTGAGTATGATTCTATTACAACTCTTAAAGTTCAGGGACAGCCCTTGAAATTTATCTAGTGATTCAAGAGAGTTTGGGATCTATAACTTCCTTTCTTAATTGATAATTGGTAGTAATGGTAAAACTTAGATCCTTATGCTCAGGTTATTACTTAATTGAGAGGTGAAATTATGATACAAGAGTTGGCAACAGCTATACAGATGAAATTCAAATATGGATCAAGTTGTTCTGAATAATTGTTTCACAAAATATGTTGTATTTGTTCATTCTTTTTGGAATCTTGAGGAAGCGTAAAGGGGAAGGGGGTGTTGCTTCCTTTTTGCAGTACTGTAGGTGATATTAACTACCTTCAGGGTTTTGTTGTGATTCATATTTTTCCCCAAAGAACAGTCTCCTATCAGTGACCCAGAATTCCACTTTAAATTTTATAGCGCTGCAAATAAAGCATGTCCAATTGTCCATATTCAGATGATAGCATCTTGATTTTGTATAGTCAAAGAAAAGGATTATTGGAGAGGGAAAAGGGAAAAAAATGCGAGCAAATAGTATCTTCTATTGATCCATCCTTGTTTGGGATCTTCCTGTTTGTTTTGAATGTGCCTTGCTTTCTCTTTCAATTTCTCCCTTTCAATATCATTGCTTTCAACTCTGTCTTGATGGCATGCCAGATAGCATTTGTTATTATATTATTGGTCTAGAATACCAGCATGCAAGCTCTTCATCTAACAGAGGACTGAATGGGCCTTGTCAACTAAACTGAATCATTTTGCAGATAGCATTTCAATTTTTTCCAGGTGAGGATATAATATACCATGGTAGTACTTTTTTTTGATAAATTATATACCATAGTGCTTCTTCAAGAACTTGCATCATTAAGTTCATTATGGGTGGATATTGAATAAGGTTTAATTGGTCACTTCATTAATATGTATTAGTGAATAGTAATGGGTATTTGACTCATCCCTCTTTCTGCTGAGAAGTGTCTACTGATGTCCTAAGTGCAATGATGTATTTTGAAAAATTAAAACTGGACTCTGTTCCCATCAATTTAATGAAGTTGATTTTGGAATTTGATTACAGAAGTTACAAACTGAAACACCAGCACAATGTTGCATATTGTTATTTTATTTTATTTTACAAAATTTAATTAATTAATGGTAGAAATAAAATAATTGACAGAAAAACTTTTACTTCTCTCATTTTATAAAGATAACCTTTGTCTCAAATTATAATATAATTTCATTTTAAAAAGTAATTAATTTATTTGTTTTCTGATATGTCAATATATTATTATTAATAAATATACCATTAAACAATTGTAGTTAGAGTAATTAATAAAAAAATATTATGAGTTACGCATCTAGTATTATAGGAATATATATTAGAAAAAGAAAACGCAAAATTTATTATATTCATGTATTAAAGTCCCATTTATCATTGAGGTTGAGAGGCTAGAAAATTACTTTTTGAAAAAGTATATTTTAAATATTTTTGAAAAAAAGTTGTTTAATTATTTTAGAGTTCAATTTTTTTTAAAAATTGAAAAAAAAAAAGTCTCACACTGTGCCAGAGGATTGAGGGAAAAAAAAAAGCTTATAGGAACAGTGTCATAGTTATTGTTAAACTAAAAAATTTTTGAAAAAATGAAAAAAAATGGCAACTAAAAGAAAAGGGTGTTTGGGAGGAGTAGGGTGAGTGGTTGAGTCGTGGAGTTGGCATCGGATGAGCACTCTTATGAAAGAGTAAAAAATTGTAAAAAAAAAATTAAAAAGCCAAAAAAGGAAAAAAAAAAAAAACCGTCTGGAATATGAACAGTGCCAGAAGATTGAGTTTTAGTGTTTATGTATAATATTTAAGAACTCAATTGCAATCTGCAAGTCTTAATACTTGAAGATAAGCAAGAAGTGACAATTTGGCTGTCTTGTAATTGGAAGGCACTGTGTAAAGACTTGATTTTTATGTAATGATGGTGTGTGACAATGTGTTTATGGACAGGATATTGTGTTGCAAATACAACGTAGCCATTGCAACTCTCTGTTGAAAATTCCATTGATGTTGGTATATGATTCTGAAAATATACTTTTGTGCAGAGCTCCAAGAGCATTCTGATTTTTTTTTCCTGTGACTGTTTTCTGCATCTTTATTATACAAAGAAGAGGATCCTCTTGTTAAAGATTTTTTCTATTTTCTTGCCAAAATGATGTATGTGATTTTGTCTGATAATCTGATTATTTTTTATTTCTTGTCCTCCCTTTGATGTCAATATCCTAGGATGAGATATTTTAGAGGGTGATCTCTTCCTCATTTTTTATCACCTTGTTCTCTTCCTTTTATCATGGTCTCTACACTGATAGAAACAAAGCAAAAAGAACCATAATTTATGTCTCACATTTGTTGTTATTCTCAATTTTTTTTTTCTCTCGTCCGATGGACA
The DNA here is from genome assembly GCF_030052815.1 of Hevea brasiliensis. Lineage (NCBI taxonomy): Eukaryota > Viridiplantae > Streptophyta > Magnoliopsida > Malpighiales > Euphorbiaceae > Hevea > Hevea brasiliensis. The sequence goes on from NC_079505.1 coordinate 76,477,104, forward strand.
CGCATCTCTCTGTGTGTGCATGTTTACGAGACTTGAAAATCTTGATGCAACAAAGTACTTGTGGTGGAGGCTGTTACTAGCCCCAGTAGGTCCTTAGCCACAATTTACATTGTATAAATACATTTTTTTTCACTATCACATTTTTGGTACACCTTCCTTTCTTCTTTTGTCATGGTTATACCATAGAGGCGAAGAGATTAGGTTTTGCTACAGTATTCCTGCAAACAGAACCTTAAAACAGGTTTTAGCCCGGCAAAAGTCTGTTCATTCTGGTTTTTCATTAACCTATTCCTGTCATGGAAAGATCCACTGGCTTCTCTTTACAGCATTCAATTAGTTTGCAACATCTAGAAAGGACACACTGTTCTAGGCATTTTCCCTTGATGTTTCATTCTCTTGGGTGAGAAGTGAGAACCCATGTTGTTGCTGCTGGAGAATGTTTCTTAACCCTTTTCTTGTTTAGCCTTAGGTTTTGTCTCTTTCATTCTTCCTAGTGCCTTTTCATGGGGCTATATCTGATGGTAAGAGTCTTAATAGTACAACTCCTTTTGTTTGTTTATTTATTTTGGTTTGGGCAATGGACTAATGGGAAATGATTATTGGATCCAATGTTTCACCGACAGACATAATTAATCATTTGTAAAGTTCCATTCTTATATATATATATTTATTTGTCTTGCTCCATTTGGTTTAATAACTAAAGTTGTAGGTTGTTTCATTAAACTGATTTGCATGTATTCTTGTGTGTTTATGTTCTTTCTCCAGCATCAGTGTTTTCATAAGCTTAGCAATTGTGTTTGTGCATTCCTCTTCATGTCTAATTCATTCCTTTTAAAACTTTTATTATGAGGAACTGCACTGTTGATGCATCATGTCTGCTTAGTGAGTTCAAATTTTTATAAGCTTATTTGGCTTTGTGCTTGGGTAAAGGGACTTTTCTTCTTTAGTTGAAAGTGATAGTTCATCAAATTTCATTGCAACAACTATTAAGATGGATGCCTAGCTTGGCTTAATTCAACAGTTAAAGGCATATTACTCACCTGATAGAGTCAAGTATGAGTCCCATTATAATTAGTTCTGAAATCTAAATTAACATCCAGAAATACCTTAAGTATGGTGAAATTTCTTTCAATGTGGATGTGTTATTTTTATTTTGCTTCGAATAGAATTTGGATTATAATCATTGGCAACCTCTCTATCTCTCAGGACATGAAACTTGCTTCCTAGAAATGTAATTACAAATAGGAATCTATCATCCAGAGAGGAGGAAAGAAAGAGCAAATTAGAGTTGTTTGAGATGATTGGTGAATTAGACATTGACAAATTGCTGTCAGATACAATGACAATTAGTCCAATTAGAAGCATTCTATGTTATTTCCTTTGGCTTATAATAGAGACATTATTTTTTAATAATGAGAAGAGGGATTATGACATGTGAGATAATTGGTAGTTCAAACAATTGTAGTCTATAATTCCTATACACATGTTGTGGGAAAGTTGAGCACAAAACAACAATTGTAATCTTAGATTTTATAAGAAGTAAGCTTTATATAAATTAATCAATCGATAGTGAAGCAATTAATTAAAATAATGATAATAATAATAATAATAATCAAATGATAGAATCTCAAACGTTTCTTTTTAAATATTTTAATGTATTGAAAAGGGTAAGCATTCACACTTGTAAAAGAGAGAGACTGAAATATGAAATTAAAAAAAAGGCTAAAGAAGAGTAATTACAGAAATTAAAGGAATGGGGAGGTAGAAGAATCCAATATTAAAACCGTAAATTACAAAGCTGTGGGTAGCCTAACCTTTCTTAAAACATTGAAATGATCGAATTGGAACGGGATGTTCAATTCAAGCTTGTTGCTCTCATGAAAGCAAAGCCAGTGATGTAAAAGTACCGTCTTGTCATAATTTTCATCTTGATTTGCCTTTTTGTCTCCTTCACATATTCCTTCCTTTAATTTAGTTGCCATTGCTAAAAGATGCTTTCAAACTTTGGAAACCTCATTTCTCCAAACATGTCTTGGAAATATTTTGTTTTACCCACTTCCTTCCTTTCTTTCTTTTTCTTTTTTTCTTTTTAATATTTAGGGTATTCTTTACCCATTTTATAGTTAGGTGAAAAATTAATCCCTTCAAATTAAGGTGTAATTATATTAAAACATTCTCTCTTGATGATAACTCCACTGTTTAAACTTACGTCTAAACATGGAATATAAGCGCGCATTATCACTTAGTCACTCCCTTATTATTATTATTATTATTATTATTATTATTATTTACTAATACTATTATGCTTTTTTTCCTTTTTATGGTTATTATGTTGTAAAATGATGAGTATTAAAGCATGTATTTTAAAATAGGCTAAATACATAATTTTACTCTTAAATTTTACTAAAAAAATATCATGACATCTTGAACTTTTAAAATATCTCATGATGCATTTCAATTCATATAAACGTCGCATGACACATATCAATTTCTTTAAAAGTGGAATTAAGATATTTTTTGAATGTTAATCAGCAGATTATCATATTAGTATGATTGAAGTTTACACTTTTAGTTTAGGGGTTTTAACGATATATTAATTCTACTTTATAAGAATTAAGATGTGTCAGAAGACATTTTGAAAGTTCAAAGTGCTATGACAATTTTTAAATAAAATTTAGATATGAAATGATGTACTCTACCATTGAGATATGGTATGATAAATAGTACTTAATCATGGTAAATAGAATTTTATCAATTTTATTTCTTTTACAATTAATATTTTTTAACATGACTCCTTACAAAAAGATTCTAAGGGTCAAACAAATTGAAATAAATATATGATATTATATACCTCCCTCAAGTTGACAATGAGGAACAATTAAAATAAAAATCATAATTATTGGACTGACTAAACCCACAATTTTGCAAAATAGGTTAATTTAATTCAAATTCTGTTACACTATCCATAAAGCAAGAAAGGAACTTAAATTATTAAAATAAATTATTTTATTACTCTTAATTAAATTACTATTTAGTTTTTAAGATTTTATAAAAATAATAAAGTTATAATTTTAAAGAATTGTTTTGAAAAAAAATCAAATAAATATTTTGATTTTGATTTTTCAATTTTAGGAGATCCTAAAATGACCATTACTCCATATAATATCTCTAGTTTTTGTGGCAGCAGAGTAGGGAATCCCAAATTTTTAACTTTCTATTTAAGTAGAAATTTAGGTATCAATTAAATCATGCCTCAAATCTCCATTGAAATTCAACATGTCACCTAGTAAAAGCTGCTGAGCAAACCCAAAAATAAAAGTTGAATGCCTAATCAATGACATTTGTTTTAGAGTTACTGGAATCATATTTAAGATTATAAGATTTTAAATTTAAATTTTAGTTAAAATTAAATAAAAATAATAATAATAACCTACACATTATGCTATATGTTTGGGAAATTTTTTATCATAATTTTAATTAAAATAATAATTGATGATTGACCGGGTCTAAACACCAAAATATAGATAAGAATTATTTCCAATTTTCTTCTCACAAAAAACTTCCTCTTAATTTATAAATTTGTTAAATTAAATTATAAACTTTAAAAATGGGTCGGCATGCTTGTTTATAATAATTTTTTAAATTTATAAGTTAATCTTATAAGTTAAAAAAATATATGCTGAGAAATTTAATTTTTTATTTTAATACTTATAAGCTAATTTGACTGATTATTTTATTATATTATACTCATTTAGTTTTTAAAATTTTATTATAAATCTTATCTAATATCTTTTTTAATCATTTTAATAATAAATATATTTATAAGCTATTTTTTATCTAACACACAGCCACTTATAAATATTTTAACCCTAAAACGTAACTGTTTAAAATTTTAGATAATTATAACCTTAAATTAGCTTATAAATTGATTTTCATGAACTAAACGAAACATGGCCATTTTGCCACCCAAAGACCTAACAAAAACTAGTCGCTACCCACAACCTGAAGCTTCCATTTTGTAATTAGAAACAGTAATTTGTGCAGTCTTAAGCAAAGAAAAGCAAATGGTAACTGTTGAAAGTAAGAATCTCATGGGGGAATAAAGAGGGAAAGATAGGAGAATCTTTCAACTCTGATGTGGAATATGCACGCTTCTACTTACCAAAGACAAGCAACAAAATTTTGGAGCATTTGAAAGATTGAACCAAAGTTCAAGGAAAACAGAAAATAGCTCAAAGATATGTCTTTTGCTGTTCTTGGACATCGATCATGTCTAAGAAATCATAAGCAAAAAATTTGTGCACCAAGAATACATTTTTCTTGCAGCAGACTTAAGGTTCCCTTTGATATATTCAGTAATGCCATGACAAGGCCCCGCAATTTCTCGCCAGATTTAAACTTAATCCTTGAATGGTCCGCCACCTTACAATATAAGGATTTCCACGCCCATTTCTCTGTTTCAAACTCTCCTCATCTTCATATAACATCAAGAGAGGGAGAGAGAGAGAGAGGGAATGGCTGCTTTCTGTTATAGAATCACCTTCCCAATCAGGTGCACTTCCAATAGTAGTTCAAAAAATGATCCGAATAAGCTCAATTTGCATAAAATTAACATCAATGGGACCTCCTCTGCTAGGCCTCATATGATTGATTCACTCAGCCAAACTGCTGGAGTAGCAACAACTTCCGTAGCTTCTGTTGCTGAGAATATCACTCGTCAAAACATTCCCACCAAGAAACAGTACATTGATGCTCATCGTCAAGGCCTCATCGTCGAAGGCGGCGTTGCCTATAGGCAGAAAATTGTTATCAGGTCCTATGAAGTAGGTCCTGATAAAACTGCTACGCTTGAGAGCATCCTTTCTCTTCTCCAGGTGAGAAACTCTTTGAAATCTAACTAACTTGTTGAATCATCCATGGCCTAGATATGTATTCTTAGAGGTAGTTATAAAGCTTATGAACGTAGGAAACAGCATTGAATCACGTATGGTTGTCGGGACTTCTAAGCAATGGATTTGGGGCTACACATGGAATGGTGAGGAATAATCTCATCTGGGTTGTCTCAAAATTGCAACTTCAAGTGGATCAGTATCCAATCTGGTAATTTGTGGATCATCATCATCATCGTTAACCACACTGTTGATGAACAATATCATAAAAAGCATAATTAGGATTGAGGAATATTTATCTGCTGTGAATTTCTTGCAGGGGAGAGGTAGTGGAAATAGACACGTGGGTGGGAGCATCAGGAAAGAATGGAATGCGACGAGACTGGCTCATCCGAAGCCAAGCAACAGGCCATGTCTTTGCACGGGCAACAAGGTCTGTGTTCTGCAAGAATTTTTCAGCAGTAACGTTTCTTCTTCATCATGCTTCTTGTTCTGATAATAATCAAACATGAAAAACAGCATTTGGGTGATGATGAATGAGAAGACGAGGCGCCTGTCGAAGATGCCAGAGGAGGTGAGGGCTGAGATTTCTCCTTGGTTTATAGAGAAACAAGCAATCAAAGAAGAGGTCCCTGAGAAAATTCAAAAGTTGGACGACAAAGCTAGATATGTCATCACTAACTTGAAGGTGAACAAATCAATTCAAAACCAAACTAAAAACAGAAGCCAAAAAAAGAAGAGATTACAGCTAATTAATGCAAGTTTTTATGATGGTTTTTAGCCAAAGAGGAGTGATTTGGATATGAACCAACATGTCAACAATGTGAAGTATGTAAGATGGATGCTAGAGGTAATCAATACATGAACGAAAGAAAACCCATCATCAATCTCATATTATCATTTATAATTGCTTGATGATTAATTAATTAATTAATTATTCCTTAATTGTACAGACAATTCCTGACCAGTTCCTGGAGTCCCATCAACTCTCAGGGATCATACTAGAATATAGAAGGGAATGTGGGAGTTCAGACATTGTTCAATCTCTATGTGAGCCTGATGAAGATGGGATCATCAACAGTGGTTTAAAACAAGCTAATGAAATCCCTCTGCTCAATGGGTTCTCATTGGCATCTGAAATAATGGAAGGAAATGGACTCCTGGGATCACTGGACAAGGCACCGCTAAGATATACACATCTCCTTCTAAACAAAGGAGATTCTCAAAATGAAGAGATTGTCAGAGGGAAGACAATGTGGAAGAAAAAGCAGAGAATTAAGCCATTTTCAACCTAGCAAAAATTAATTTTAAATAAAAATTAAGTATGTCTTCAAGTAGAAGGGATTTAGTGGTCTGAGTCGTCCTTGTTTGAACATCATTGAGAACTTCATCCTCAAATCCAACAAGACAGGTTAGTTCTGTAATAATTTTTCAAGTTAGAAAAGGAGTACATAAGATTGGATTTGGGCTACTGTACATCCTTGACCTCCCAAACTTTTTTTGAGATGCTGGTCTTGATTGATTGGAAGCTGAATAAGACCACAGAAATCTCTTACGATTGTAATTTGTTGTGTTACTTCCAAAATGATTAATTATAAGAAATCATAATCTCGGTGCTCGTCTGTATTCAAAGCTTGTATCCAAAATATATACCAGCCATAATGACTTCAAGATTAGAGGAAAGGAAATAATAATTGATTTCTTGTTTTTGATTAAAAAGCTAGTGAAATTCAATGAAATTAAGGTTGAAAAGCCAATGAACTGATGAAATTTGCAAATGTATATGATTGCACCGGTTTCATTTTGAGAAACACATTGCAAAAACCTCCATCTCAGTTTTTTTGCCCATTTGACCCAATATTATGCAAATACTACTCAAGAAAAAAAAAAAAACATTCATTTGCATTCATTTTAAGTAATTGCAGAAAAAAAAAAAAAAAAACATCAAAGTGGGACACTAATTTCTAAACATTTTGCCACAATTTTCCACTGCATTGTATAAAAGTTCACTACACATGCAAAACTCTGAGAAACAGAAAACTGGGGTGTGCTAAAAAATATTAGTAACTCGAGTCCATGTTTGAAGCATTTCTCAATACCTATCAAGTACAAAAAATGAATAGGCTCTAATGAAAAAACTGTGATCCACTAACCTAAGAGAACAAGTATTTACAATTCTGTGAATTGGGTATTTACAACATTGATGGATACCCATAAGTTCATAAAAGGAATCAAAGAATAGTGTGACATGATATATAGCATAATCACTGACTCTTTCTCCCCAAATTTCTATGCAGTTGCCATGACCAAACAATCAGGAATATCAGAAGAGCAACTCCAGTAGATGCCCAGAAGATAACCAACCACACAGGCATTGACTTAGGGTATAGACCTGGTGGGAAAATAACATAAAAGTGATGAGACACCAAACTCGGACAAAAATAATTTGCAAAATAATATAATTCACCCAGTTCGAGAAGAAAACAATAATGTAAAGATGACAAAAGTAGGTCAAGTACCATGTCCAAACTTGATACAAATGAAAAGTTCGATGATGCATATGGCAAGCGAAAGCCAACAAAAAGCTCCAACCTTTTTTACTGGTTTCCTGAAAATTAGACAAAATTAAACAAGCAGTAGCTTGCAAGTTAGTTTAGCCATTGATCATCTACAATAAAATCAATGCACATTCAATTCAGCTAAACAATATTTTGAGAGAGAATACCTGTCTTGGAGATAAGAATTGTACTCACGAATCGTTGGTATGGCAATTAACCACCACAAGATCAATCTATACACAATCACAGGGTTCCGAGGTGGAACCCAAAGACAAAACTTAAGAAAGAATGTGTTAAGTTCCACTGTCAGGAATACCACGCAAAGGCTGAGAACTTGGATAAATCGCCATGGACCAAGCAAGGGGTGCCACTCATCTTTATCCCACTGTGCTGGTGTAAATTGTCCTAGTGTTCGTTTGAACTGATCAATGAGCAAGCATCATACAGAAGTTTAAAATATGCATCATTGTTTCATTGAAGCCTGAACAGAAGTTCCATGACATTGCAAATACAGAATTTATGATGAACGTTTTATTTCCCAGAACTAAAAAGTAAGAATTAATCAAAGTAATGCAATTGGAAGCATGAGTCTATAAACGGTGTTCAAGTAAAAATAAAACCCAAAAAAAATGAAAGATAAGACACATGATATTAGAAGTTCAAAACATGCCTTGCCCATAATATTTGGTTGACGACTTATACCAACCCACTCGTATGTTTTTCCATCAAAGTACCTAACCGTAAGCATTCCTGCCCAAATACCTGTCAAATAAACCAGAGAAATTGTCACAACATGCTGCATGGAAATAATTCGATCGTTGACCAGTTTTAAAAATCTACTACACAAATCAGTCTCTTCACTTCAGTAGCACAGGTAGTATGTGGACACCATAAATAATAAGCCTTCTCATTCACCAGCATAGTAATAAAATTCGCACCCCCTTCCACATTCCAATATGATTATGATACAAAGTGTTTTAACAGATCTTCAATTTGAATACAATTTGGGTAACTCTTCAAATGCAACAAAACCCTTAAAATAATGGATGGAGTTTTGTGGAATCATTAACAAGCAAATCAGGTTTTAATTGAAAGATGAAAACTTCTTTTTAATAAAGCGGGCAAATACAGAAAAGATATAAACTAAAGAGAGAACTATGGAATGCTATCACTAGCAATAGCAACTTTTATTAATTCAATAAAATCACTCAATATTTTTCACATACTGTTAGTCGCTGAACTTAGAGGATAATTTTATCTGTCACTAAACTTTTATTTCTTCCAATTTCATAGATAAGCTTCAGTTTCATACAGCATCTTTGCTAAAATTACTAAGATTTCAATGCTCAACATCACTTGAGCAACCTCACCTGAAATGGCAGGGTCCACTCCTTAAGCATGGCTACCGCATCATTTTGAGGTGAGGTTGTGAAATCATCAGAAAGTTCAGTGAAGAATGGTGCATCTGAAGCTTTCCAAAACGGCAGTGAAAACTAAGAGCCTAAAATAGAGGCTTGCCATTGGCTAGCTGCCATGGTTTGGATTTACAGCCCATGATTTCTCTAATATTACTTCCTGAGGTCAGTTTAAGAAGAAAAAAAAAATTGTTTTCTCTAGCCATAACATAATGCCGCATCAATTTTCTGAATGTGCTCTACAGGTGCCTTAGGGAGTATGGTCTTAATTGGAAGCCAAAAATCATTGGTCCTAAATTACTGATTAACTTTGATCAATTATATATATCCCAAGCCAATAGCAGTGGTTAACTTTGCATTGACTAACCCCCCCAAAGAAAATTGTCATATAATTAAAAACATTTTAGTAAAGGCCCTAGGTTGTAAACTCATCAAAAATACTTGAAACTTACATCTACTTAACTTGCACTAATATAGAATTAGTTAATAAAAATTACGCAACCTAAATGTTACAACCTGAAAATGGTAAAAAGCAATTACAGTAGCAGAAGCTTAAGAAATCTAACCAAACCAATTGCATATCAAAATATCAAGAATGACACTGTCCCACCAGCACTCGTTGAAGTTTGGCAGCATATGGCGGAAGGTAAACTGAAAATGCCAAAACCAAAATTAGCTGTTGTATATAGAGAGCTTATGCTCTAAGAACCAAAACCCACCATACCAAATTAAAAAAAAATATATGTAACAAAAAACACTTCAGGTATTGGCTAGTTAACTGACCTCCATCAACTCAAACCCAATAGATAATACCCAAAGAAGTGGCTGATTACGTATTAATATAGCCTTGCCCCACCATCCAAATATATGGGCTAGAACAAATTCATCAAATAGTGTATCCTAGGAAAAAAATGAAAAGATCAGAGATTGTTACATCAAAAAATCATAATAATAACCAACAAGAAGAAGAGAATATTAAAAAAGAAAAAAAATATGAAATGAGGCACATGTTGTGATAGAAGAATTCATACATAAACATTCTTAAACCTGCTTGTAGGATTCTCAGGCGTGTAAATGCGGCAATCCGCACCATACGATCTTTCAGGAAGTTCTGAATGAAGAAATGCAAAAAATGACCAAGACTGATGAGTATGCACCATGCAGTCATCATCCCTCAGCTAAGGAAACTAATATATAATAGTTATAAGTATTACCAACTCCAAGGTCAGGGTGGAGAAACTTCATGAACTGCCGAGCATTGTCGCGCTTCTGGAAACGAGATATTTAAATCGACAATCACTAATAATTTTTCATATGCTAAAAGAAAGAGAAAGGGAGACGAGAACATTCAAAAGTTTAAAAAATTTTAGTCCATAAAGAGAACATGAATATCACATTGATCACCAACCATGCAAATTTTCCAAAATTGGAAATTTCAGCTTGAAGTACCTCTTGAAAAGGGTGGTAAATTTTCAACTTATAATGCTAAATATGGCATATGAATCCCAACAAACCTAAAGAGAAAAAAAGAACAGGTGGGGGGCTGAGTGGTGGCTTGAGAGAAGGGGGTGGTGGAGAATACAAGCTCATGTACAGATTAGATTTTTTTAAAAAATATATAATAGAGACATACAGATCCACATTTAAAAGGATTATTAGCTTTGAGAAACAAAACGAATCCATAAAAGAAAAAATGCAAGTACAATAACATGACACAAAAAAAGGGAGGGATGGAGAATTCAACCTGGAAAAGCAAAAATGTGAGGGCAACTAGATAGACTACAGCCATTCCATGAACTAAGCGCCAAATTGCTGGATGTGGCCTTATAAGAACCCTATCAGAAAGTATAAATTAGCAAACATTAAAAGCTCACACAGTTAGGCAAAGTTACATTTTACAAAACCATACATAGTATTTAAAAATAAAAAAAAAATTGAAAAAAAAAAAAAACTCATGTCACTACATAATTATATGGTTATAACAATTGTGATCTGAATCATCTTACAATTCAATCTCTAGACATTATAGTGATTCCAACTCTATTACCAGAAATCACCAGCTCACAATTCATGCATTGGAAGCTTTACTTCGCTATTTACTGCCCAAGTTGACAAATGACAACTAGCTAGAGGTTTGCACCCTAAATATATTTTAGTAATTCCTATATCATAAAGTAGCCCTGGGATGTAAATCAAACAACTCCATCCAGAGATTAATACCTTCAAATCATAATGCTATAAAGAAAATACACAAATCTTCGATATGCCCAATAGTTCAAGATTTCATTTGCAAAGAATAATACACAAACAAATCCTTCCAGCAACTTACGTCGAAGGGGCCTGTAGCAAGCAATAAGCAAGAAAAACTGCAATCATTGCCCATACACCCCTGCAAGAACAAGTTTACAAGAAGCATTTATCATAATTTACAAACCATAAAATCAAAAAGGTATTCCCAAACAAAAACTCTACACAAACAAACTAACCTTTTGACAGATGTAACCATGTCACCAGCAGCACTGCTTTCAGGACTGATGACTCCACTTGCCCAACTTGATACACAATTTATAAAAAAATTATTAAATAAATTTAATATCTATGAAAATGGAGAAGAAGTTAGTTTGGATGGAGTGGTACTGTCCCAAAGTAATCATTTTAAATATCTTGGCTCAATCCTTCAAGTAGATGGGGGATGTGAGGAGGATGTTAATCATAGGATTAAAGCTGGATGGTTGAAGTGGAGATGTGTCACGGGAGTTTTATGTGATCGCAAAGTTCCCAATAAGTTGAAAGGAAAATTTTACTGTACAGCCATACGACCGGTCATGTTATATGGAAGTGAGTGTTTAGCACTGAAGGAGTCGTATATGTCTAAGCTAAGAGTTGCGAAAATGAGAATGTTAAGCTGGATGAGTGACCATACTAGACTAGATAAAATCCGTAATTAGAGCATTAGAAAAAAGATAGGAGTGGTGCCAATTAAGGATAAGTTGAGAGAAGTGAGATTGAGGTGGTTTGGTCATGTGAAACGTAGACATACGAAAGCTCCAATTAGACAAGTAGAACACATTAGGTTAGAGCATAGAAAGAAAAGTAGGGGTAGGCCTAAACTGACTTGGAGGAGAGTAATATAACATGACCTGGAAGCATTACACATTTCCGAGGATTTAACCCAAAATCGTTTAGAGTGGAAAAAGATAATCCATATAGCCAACCCCTTGGGATAAAGGCTTAGTTGAGTTGAGTTGAGTTGAGCTGAGTGTATCAAAATGGAGCAGTCTAAATGTAGACCACAAGGCATATTTCTTTGTTAATGAATTCCCTAGTTATCCCCCATATAGACAACATCCAACCATCAACAAGCATTTTGTCACTTTACAATACGTTAGAGCCCAGTCGTAAGAAATATCAAACACAAGCAGAGAATAGGAAGGTAAAAGCATTTCCAGAAGCCAGGGTCCAATAATTGGAGCATCACACAGGCAGATATGAGACATGTTCAAGTGATGTGGAAAGAAAGGAGACAGAACATTAATATGAGAATTACAATCTTTGTATGATAGGATATGGCATCATTCACTGCTTTATTATTCTTTCCAGCAATAACAAAGCAGAAAGTACAAAATTATATGCATGCAGATTCTAGAACGACTCCATCAAATGAAAATAATAATTTGCTACATCTAGACAGAAATAGAACAGAAAATCAAAAGCATTTGGAAAAGTCTTAAAAGAAAAAATAAATAAACATACAATTTCAGATAAACATGAAAATCCTACAATTAAAATTAAATAGATTACTAAATGAATTCGCCTCCCTTTAATAAGAGGAAAAGTTTATTCCCTCGCACAAGTTAGACTTAGAATTGCTTCCCTAACAAATTAAAGAAACTGTAATTAGGTGCCCTAATAAGTAACTGGGGGACAATAAAAACATCATGAAAAACAAAGATTCCACCGGAAGAAAATTACTAAGATAAACAATATTACAAATGTGCTACAAATATTTAAAAAAAATCAAACATCTACGATTTACTATCTAGTGTAGCAAGTGGTAATTGATTATAGAGCAAAGATGGATCATCTGCCAACAATTAAGACATCAACATTGAGAAATTGCTTACTGAGAAGGGAACTCACATAAGCAAGCAGGCACCAATAAGTAACAGTGAAATAGTACGAGGCTTGTACGCCCATGCAGTCCATGGATCTACATCACCAAAAGTTGGTAATGTCATATCACCATTTTGGTGAAAAAGATGCTCCCTTCTTCTCACTCTTCTGTGACCATTTGGCTCCATAGTCTCCCTTCTCTAGAGAATGCAACTTGCTCACTGAAAACCATAAATATAGAGAGAGCCAGTTAGGTTCTATTGAGTGCAAGAATTTCCAAACTTTTTACTTAATACCTAAAAAGAAAGAGATTATATAACAGAATAAAAAAGAAATAAGAATATGATTCATATGCAAAAGAAAGTAGACTTTCCAAAGATATTATCCTGCAAGTATTGGGGATCAAATATAAAGAGTGCAACAGTTCTTGGTCAAAGTTATTGGATGAACAAGGAATACAAGAAACAGTCAATTATTAAGAAATCATAAAGAGGCAATTTTTTACAGTAGTGAATTGTTCTCAGTCTGTTTCTCCCACTCTAACACAAAAGAAACCTAAACAAAAAGGCCTAAGCTAAATAAGATCAATGTTGTAGAATGGAACTACTATGCGTGTTGGAACATCTAAACAAAGTAAATATATTTGAAAATTTTCACTTCATCTTCAAATCAACAACACTTATACATCCACCACCTATGAGATTTCAGTAAATGAAGGAACTTGCATAGCTGTTGTTTTTATACAAAAATGATACAGTACCATTGCTTGAACAGAGCTGTTTGTAAGTGTCAAAATGAAATCTCCAAAACACCCATAATTTCAGAAGCAAACATAAAGTGTAATCTTAGACAATACCTGATGTTCAAGTTCATCGCCATGAATAGAACCAACAAATTGAGATAACGAATCATCAATTAAATCAAAAATGGGATCCATAAAATCCCATTGTCAAAGTCATAAAACTAGCACTTGTGTGGTGATGATACCTCCAATTTTATTTCATGGCCCCATCCTGTGTTATCTATGATGTTTTTGTTCCTTCGAATGCTATGAATGCCACAATGGCAAAATTCAATACCAATGGGACTACCAAATGTGACCTACATGATTTGATTCAAGGAGAACAGAATACTCAACATATGGAACAAGAATCGGGAGCATTCCAATAAATGTAGTAAACCAAAATACCAACCACCTCATCCTACATAAAGTCACATGGTCCCTACAAATTATGTTGTTTTATATGATGTTACAGCCATTTAATATAAGTTCTCACCAGGAAATCTCTCTCATTTCACAACTACCTAACAATTTATGAAAATAAAGCAAACCCAAGCTTTAGGTTTGCTATAGAAAAACCATCCAGCTGATTGATCTGTTATTTTTCTTGTGTTTCAGAAGAATACGTTTTACATGATGTGCTTCAACAAATTTCGAGAACAACTAAATTTCACTATGTAATTCAACACTTCCCTATTTCTAAACAGCCAAATCCTGTACTAACATAAAGCAAAGAACTGAAACCCAATTTAGCTTACAGGGACCGCAGGCATTTAATACAGGCCTACAATTATAGACTTAGAATTCAACATCCAATGAAAAAAAGAGATGGTGTATCAAACTTAAAATTACACCCAAATCTCAAATCCAAGTCAACACATTACACTTCCACACAACACATAAAATAAAACACACTACTCACATGCAGATCACACGTATGGGGATAAAATATTTGAAAAAAAGAAAGTTATAATAAATATTCGCATTACTGCAAAAACAAAGACCCACGAGAAACAAGCCAGCTGCCTTTTCTGATCATGTAAATACGAAGCAGTAAACGTTGTAGAACTTAATAGAAAAAATTGTTCTCAGACACCCCTTTACAACCAAAAATTCAGAAAGAGGCTCTTAAAAATAAAAATAACAGTAATAATAAGCTAAACCAGAATAGAAGAATGAACAGCAACAATAATGAAAAACAGTACCACCCAACAAAAATCTGGGTCTTTAGAACGCATATCCACAATAAAAATTAGAAATTATAAGATCATTGGCAAATTTGCTAATCCAGAAATGATGTAAAATTGAAAAAGAAACCAAATTGAACCATTGCATGCAACAAAAAGAGCCATAAAAAAAGCTGCAAAAAGGAAACGACAACCGCCAAAACAGAATCAAAAACGAGGAGAAGCAAAGCGAAAAAATGGTTTCAAGTAATTGTAAGCAAATAAAATTGGCATAAACAAACTAAAATGGAAAAATCCAAAATAAATAAAAAACAAGCACTTACAGTACAGTGAATGGGTGTTACAGCAGATTCAGAAACGGGGACGTATCACATATACAACATCCGTGTATAAGTATCATATATACCCTACGGTCTTCTATTTTCACAGAAAAAAAAAATTAAAAAGAAATATAAAGAAAGGAAAATAGGATAGAAAGAACGGTGGCTTTGGCAAGGCGAAGTGTTAAATGTAGCAGTTACGTAACTTAGTGGTAAGCTGACAAAGGGGTACTAACCGGACGATTTGGCGGGTGAGAGAGAAGGAGAAGATCGAGGTCGTCCAATCAAGAGAGAAGCGAGAATCGAAATCAAAGGAAGGAAAAGCAATCGAAACCACTCAACCTGAGGATAAGAAGAAGAAGGAGAAGAAGAGTGAAGTAATGGAAAGAGAAAAACCGAAAAGTGGGTATTATATAGAGAAAACTTGAGACGGAAGTGTTTGTTTATTGAAAAAAAAGGGAAATCTGAATCTGATAAGAGTAAGAAATGTGTAATGAGGAGTAGAGAGAGACAGAGAGAGAAGGGTTTTATTAGTTATATTTAGTGTTTTGCACAGCGGCTTAAAGGTTATAAAGAAGATGATGATGAAGACGATGATGAGAAGAGGGAGAAAGAGAGAGAGAGCAGTACGACAGTCAAAGAGAGATTTGACGGTGTTTTTATATTTGCTTCTCTCTCTCTCTCTCCTGTGTGAATTCTGAAAGAAAACGGATGGTTTTTTTTTTTTTTTTTAATAATTTTCGTAGGTTACCCTTCGAGGATATTCTATTATTACAAAGGCTAATATGCTTTTCTTTAAAAAAAAAAAAACTTTTTCATTTTTTTGAAAAAATTTAATTTTTATAAAAGATTATGTTTTTCAATATATTTTTTAAATAAAGAATAATTATTTTTGAATACAAATTATATTTTTCAGTACTTTTATTAAGGAAAAGGTGAAAAATTAAAACTATTTTTTACATTAAAAATTAAAATTTGAAATCTGAAAAATTAATTTTCTAATTTACTATTTAAAAATTAACATATATAAATAAGAAATTTTATTGTTTTACAAAAAAATAAGAAATTTTATTTCTTAATTTTTTTATTTTTTTAATAAACTATTTTAATTTTTTACAATTAAATACAACCTACATTATCATAATTATTATTCATAATGGCCAATAATATAAAATTTATTCTTTTAACAAATGTCACTTGTCAAAGTAAATGTAATATATTGATATGACATGATTTTAAATTTCATTGATTTGATATGATTTTAGTGTTTTCATTAACTACCAAAGTAGGTGTTTGTTTGACTACTAAATCACAGTCGGCTTTAAATAGGACAATAAAAAGTTTAATCTGCCTGTATTTATTTAAAAAAAAAGTTAATTAATTAATTTTTTTAAATTAATTTAAAATTTTAACTCAATTTAATTTAAAAATTAAAATTTACATGTTAAATTTTTTAATTTAAATAAAAAATAAATAAATTTAATTTTTTAATTTTGAGATTAAAAAAAGTTAGAATGTCTAATAAATATGATATAATAGTTAGATATTAAATTTTTAATTGAAATTTAAATCTATAGTTCAAAATTATAACTCATATAAAGTTAAATATTTGCTCTACTTAGTAATTATATTTAAATATTTTAATTTTATATAAAAATGATCAAATCTTTAAAATTGAGAATAATTATTTTCGATTCTTAAAATCTATAATAGAAAAATACATATTAATTTTAGGATCTTAAAATTGTTTTTTAAAGTTTATTTTGTTATTTACACAAAAATTATTGATTATAAATTACTTTTTAGCTTATTTTTATAATAAAATCAAATTTTCTTAAATTAATTTTGAGGTTTATACACAAGTGCTATCAATATTAAAAATTTAACTCCTTCTATCCAAAATTATATATATATATATATAAATAAGTGTTTATTCAAATTCTTTTTTCTCTTTCTATTTTAAATGTATTTAAAATAATTAATCTCTTAATGCTATAATAAATAGCTATTATTATTGGGTAAGTTACAATATATTAACATATATTTATACCATATATCTATAATTTTATATATTACATGTATATAATTTTTTTCCTTATGCACTATCTTTATACTGTTTAGATTATTAATATTATTTTTAGAATATTATTAAAATTACTAAATGAAGATAATATTTGAATATACTATATTTCTTTAACATATTTAAAAGATATAAAAAAAAATTTTACATTTAAAAGTAATGAAAATGATTATATAATTTAATTAATCTAAAATTACTCTGTATTTTTAATCAATATTTCCATTATATTACTATAATTTTACTATTTTTATTACAAAGTTAAAAAAAATTAAAGCTAAAAAAGTTCAATATATATAAAAAGTAATAAAAATAAAATATAAAGTAATTAATAATAAATTTAAAATATTATTTTATTTGTATATTTAAATCTGAAAACATATAAATTAAAATTATTTTTAACATGCAAAAGCACAAATAATTACCTAATATTTTGATAAAATTTTTAATTAGCCAAACGTTTACTCTTTCCACTCCAATAGCTCTCTCATAAAATACAAATGTGAAACTATCAAGAGAAGAACAATAGGAAAAGGGATGACCTAATTGAAATTAAAAGGTGACCTAAGCCTTATCATTAAATGAAATCTTAAGATCATCCTATAATGATGAGACTAGATTCTATTTGACCAATGCTAAAAATCCCTTTGATATTGGAAAGGCACTTTGCATTTCACATGAAAAGCCATCATTCTATCACTAAGAACTTTAACTCAATGATATTGAAATTAATTATGAAATTAAAATTATAAAGTCTCAAATTTAATTTTCAATCAGAATTATTTATATAAAAAAGCCATTATTCTACCCATATAATAGAGGTAGAAACTGTAATTAAGAATTTTTTTAAAAAATTTATCTAATTAAAGAAAGTTAAAATTTGATTTAAGGGTAAATCTAATAGTATATTATAGTGATAAATAAATTAAAATTGAAGAGAAAAATAAAAAAATGTAGTGGGCTCATTATATTATATTGAATGAATGTTTAGGAGGCATTTATACAAAGTGTGAGAAAAAAGGTGAAAATGGAGAGTACACAGTCAAAGAGGAGTCTGCATTTGGACTCTTCATTACAAAGCCAAGGTGTTAATGGAACCATTCGAAAGGGATTGTGAGGGACAGAGGAGAATATGTGAGTTATTGGGCGATTTAAATTTCTTATTACCTCTCTTTTTTAATGCAATGTATAGCACAAATTAATGAGTAATAAAAAGTAGAAATGAATAAAGGGACCACAAACACACACCAAAGACCAACTATTCAAGCCACAAGTCTTTTAAAATTCCCAAATTCTTAAATTCAGTTTATGGTAAAATTTTAATAAATATAATTGAAAATGAGTAATTATGAGTTTAATTTAGTTAAATATAAAATTAAATTAAAATAAAATAATAAAAGTTAATCTAATAATTCAGATCAAAATAATTATGAATCAAATTAAAATATAAATAATTTGATTCGATTTATTAGATTTTTAATAGAAAAATTAAAGAGAAATCAAAATTAACATAGGGAGAAATAATGAATATAAATAGTTGTGAGAAGTAGACTAAATTAAATGGTGACAACAAACTGCCACCCCAAAAGTGGCCCAAAGTGAAGAAATGAAAAAAAGCCGAACGAAGAAGACACACAGAAGAAGACAATATTGGTCAACCCAACAACCTCATCCTCAAACTTCAATTAATGCAACATGCAAAGTATTAATAGTAGTACTATTACTGCAGTAGTTTTTTTTTTTTTATGTAAATAAGGTGGGGCCATAAAAATTTAATAACGAATAAATTAAATATTTATATATATTTTAATTAATTTTATATAATTTTTAATATAAATATTCAATTTAATTATTATTAAATTTATTATTATATGAGATTAAGTTTATATAAGATACACTAGTTTAATAACAGCTGTTAAAATTTATTTCATATATTTTTTATATTTATTAAGGTTTATTTGATATAATATTAAAAATAAATTTTAATGATAAATACATCACTAATATGAGAAAATGTGTATTTATCATTAAAATTATAATTTTTCATGTTAATAAAGTGTATTATATTAATTTTAATGGGTATATATTTACACCCATTAAAAAAATCATGATTATTATTATGGTCCTACAGTCATATTCCTATTAATTAATTTTTAGATGCTAAATTTTTCTGTGTATAGGTGTACAGTACTGCAAATTGAGTTGGGCACAGTGTTGTAATCTTACCTGAATAAATGATGAATATCAGGAAATGAAAATTTGTTGGAAGAACAATCCAGCTGGGGAATTGAAGTTTTGAGTTGTTTTGCATTTAAAACCTTACCAATAACAATTATGAAAATAAGGGCTCCACCTTTGGTCTTTTTTTGGTGGGTGTCTCTAATTAGGTAAAGGTTCTTTCCCTTTATTTTTTTTTTAATTTGTTTTTTAAATAAAAAGGCAAACACGCATCTTATCAGTACTGTTCGTGTGTGAATTATCCTTTTTCCATTTTTAACCTTGGAAAATGAAATTGCAACAACTGTTTGATTTTATTCCATAAAGATGATGATCATGTTCATGTATGTCTATTCTGGCTTTCTGCTTATAATAATTAAAATATTAAAAAATTTTAAAAATAAAATAAAATTTTAAATACATTTTATAACAATGTTTTTAACAATGAAAGATATTAATAATTTTTTTTTTTTATCTTTTTGAATGAAAAAATTATTTTTTATTATTTATAGGTGAATATGTTTTCTTTATTTTTTCTTGTTTTGATTGAAGAAAGAAAATTAAAATTTTTTCAAAAAATAAATAATTATTTTCTACAAGTAATTTTTTTTAAATATGTACAACTGACTCTTATTTAAATTTAAATTTAATATTTCTGAAAACAAAATAAATATCAAAGAGCATATAAAAAATTTAATTTATAGAATAAAAAACTAAATATATTGATATGGTATAACTTTTTTAGGGAAACCAAAGATTATTATTAAACAAAAACAAAAAGAAAGTATGAGGAAACTAACAAAACATAGTGGATAATTAATTGATTGATTATGCATAGATTATGAAAATTAACGTTTTTAAAATTAATTAAATTTGATCTTTAATTCACCGATTTAATTAATCTCGAGCTATCTTTAAGTCTCTATTCACTTGATAACCTCAGGTTCAAATATCTACTCTCTCAATGCTCTTAATAATAATTAAAAAAACTAAAAGAACTTGCATGAAAAAAATTGCCAAGACAATTACAAAATTGAAAGGTCCCTGCTAATAATATATCTCTTGAACTCTCAACCACACGAAGATCATATAAAAAAGGTGGTTCCTTCACCTCAAGCACAAGCACAAGCACAAGCACAACACATGACTGTTTCATTGTATTTGTGGCGTTCATGACACGAGTATGTGGCTCCCCTGCCCCTAAAAGCAACTCGTCATGCTTACTACTACCATTATTATTATTATTATGCCTTTTATTCAATTCACAACTTATCTTAAATAAGATTGTAAATATTAATTGATGATGGGTATTTTCTAGAAGAACCTAGAAAATTTGGGGGGGTATGATTGAGACAAAAACATGAGTTAAAATCACAAGAAGAAGCCCAGCCATAAAACCAAAAACATCAGACAAAAATTTCACCGTTGGCTATGCTTTGGCTTGATGGTTTGAAAGCAGAACATCATATCACATCTTGTAATCTATCCCTACAACAGAGCAAGCTAATACTATCAAATATTTTAATATAAATTACTTTGTTTTCCCCTTTGTAGAAGCACAGCAACAACCCCACTTGCCCCATATGTTAAAAATTTCCAAGAAACATGATCCCAACATTTTCTATGCCTATTTAATTGTCATGGGATTCACAAACCATTGATTTTAAAACCAAAACAAAGAGTGGCCCAAAGGAGGCCCTCTCCTTTGCCGCAAATTGAAAATCATCCACAAATCACAAACTCAACAACAACATCAAGGGCTGCCTCCCCTAACCCTAATGTCAATTCCAACTGCAGAAACTGCGGTAGAATTCACTGTCAATGGACCGACATGCCGGCAACTGTACCGAGTGGCGACGGAGACGAATCGGGCAATTGGCTGGGGTCACATTAAGACTTAAGATCAATTGGGTAAGCACTTAGCAAAGTACAATTTTGAGATAATGAAATTCCAGACAATAACACATAGTTGCCTGTATCTACTTTGTGACTTAAATTTTTCTTGTCTAATATCACCTAGTAAAATCTTTTAATTGAGTTAGGCAAAAAGGAAAAAGAAATATTGTTACAGTAGTATTATATTTTTTCTTTCTATTTATATGGAATCTTTGACATGAAAGAGCAGGACCTCACCCAGGCTGTCTGGTGAGAAAAAAAAAAAAAGAAGAGATGCCACTCCTTTCAAAATTATTTTACCTAATCTAAACTTGGCCTACTTCCCCGACAGCTAAATCAATGTCGAATTTCGAGGATGCCTATCATTTTTTTTTTCTTTTTACCTTCATCCTGATTATTAAAAAAAAAATGGGGTAAAAATATTAAATTCTAGAAACAGATACCATTTGGTGCGTTCGTGACTTGGTTCTTGTTTCATAAATTAAAAGTTTTGTCGTTTCATATATATATATATATATATATATATATATATATATATATATATATATATGTTAAATTTTTTAAGGGGTATTTAAGATTAAAAGAAAAGATTGAGCATAATACAGTTTTCTTTTTCTAACTTCTATTGTTGATGGCTTTAATTCGGAAGGTGCATTCACATTACAAACGAGTTTCAAACAAGTTGGAATTCGCGTTTAATATTGCTTACTTTTAACTTTTAATCTAAAATATAATTTTTAATTTATAAATTTATTTAAAAATAAATAATTAATTATTTAATGAAATTATTTAAAATTAACTTTTAAATAATTTAAATATTTATTTTGAATATACTTAAAAAAAATTTAATTTATTAAAATGATAAAAATAGATATATCACTGAGTGTTGCAATTGTTAAAATAAGAATAACGTTGACATTTTTTAAAATTATTAAGATAATTTATTTTTTTACTTAATTAAAACTTAGCTTTAAAATAACTAGATAAGTTATAAGTAAAAGTACTTTATCTATTGTTTCTGATTTATTTTAAGCAGTTTTTTAATTTATAAATCAAAATAAATACTAATTTACTTATAACCTTTTACTTATAAGTAAGTTTGATCAATTTATAAACTAAATCAAACAATCTCCAAAACTCAAATCCAACTTAAGTTGAGCTCAAATTTAATAAAAAAGGTGGAATTGAAACTATTTAAATTAAGTGAGGCTTATTCATTTACACTGTAATAACCCGATTTTTCATAGACTCTATTTCTTAAATTTAAAATATCATTTTTAATAAAATATTTTAATTGGATGTTATTTTAATAAAATTATTATTATTTAGAAATTTAAATTAATTTTATTTCTAAACATACCTTATAAATTATTTAATAACCTTATTTAAATTGGAATGGTTAGTTTTATAAATTAATATTAAATCAATTATCAAAATATAAGTATTATTTCATTATTTTTAATCTTAGTTTTAAGGTTTGATTCAAATTATTATTATTATTATTGTTGTTGTTGTTGTTGTTGTTGTTGTTGTTGTTGTTGTTTAACTAAACACATAATTGCATTTGGGACCTAATTTAAAAAGAATTTTGACTTATTTGAATGAACTTGAAAAGTTCAAGGACTGAAAATGTAATTAAAAGTAAAAAAAACAAAAAAACTTCAAAATGCAGTGCACAGCACCCCCCCCCCCCCTCCCCCTCTCATCTCTCCTGATCACCCTCTTCCGTCCTCCATTTTTGCTGGCGACTTGCAACTGACCATCACCGGCGCCACCCTCCCAAACCCATGCCGGGACGACGATAACCACCCACAAGATGGCTACAGAAAGCAACAGCTGGCGAGGGAAAACGTGAGGAAAGGGGAGGTGCGATGCAAACTTTCCATGGCCACCTGAGCCATTTCCGGTGACCAGCGATGGCGAGGTAGGTGTCGTTCAACCCCTCTCACTCCCTTCTCTCCTTTTCGACTAGCAGTGGCACTAGTGGTTGCCGGAATCACACAAAATGATGAGAGAGAAAAATAGATATTTTTCAAGCTTTTTAGCCACTTTTCAGGTGATCCAACCGTTGGATCGAAAATCCGAGACCACCGATGGACTCGGGGCGACAAAACCTTCGAGATGAGACTGACCCCACTCCGATCAGACACCGTTTGAAAAAGTCATTCATCGTACGATCTAGATCAATTGGTGAGATTTTTAGACTTTTTTAATTCTCAAAAATTAAAAATAATTTTATGATAATTATTAACAATTTTTTGGCATAATTTAGATCTTCGGAGTCAAGACCGAGTTTTTGGTCAGATCTAGTTGCCCGACAGCCTGTCCCTAAACTTGGTCAATATTATAGTCGATCCTAATATTTTCAGACGTTTCGAACGCATTTTAGGTGTCAGATTTGGCATAAGTAAACCCGAACTATAAGTTGCTCAATTTTTGCTTGATGCCAGGTTTAGAAAAAAATTCATGAAATATTCGTGGGTGACCAGAAAATTGTGATTCCTTTCACAATAGCTTTATAATATTGTTAAGGATCATGGGATGAAATTTTAGTATTTTTAGAGCTAGTTTGAATGACTTTTGCAAAATGTCTGTCTTAAGCCTTATGATTGAATTGTTGGATTGTGTGAGATTTGCCTGAGTTGGAGGGCCAAGGAGAGGCCATGTGTTGTGTTTAGATGATGTGTGGCTTTAGAAGTGCTATTTGAACCTCTTTGCAGGTTGGGTAGGTCCTATATATAGGGAAAACTCTGTCAGATTTTTTGCATAAATTAGAGCATCTTTTGCCTCTTTAAAGCTTTGTTTTGAATTTAATATTGATCAGTTTGTAATGTAATTTTTTAGGTGAGCCAAGTTAGTCTTCTTCCTTCGCTCAGTCTTCGCAGTGAATTGTGAAGTACCATGAGTAGATATTGATTTTACTTATAATTTCAATATTATTATGTATTCAAAGCATATCCATGCATCACTTATAGATATATGTACATAAATACTTGCTAGGCACACCTTGTTTTGCATTTGTATTTGATGAAATTGTTGTAATTGTTGCTTTATGGTAGTCTGGAGCTGCGTATGTGAGTTGATGTGTATATGGTGTGTATATGGATATGGATAGGACGGGTAGACACGGCTAGAGCTTGACTCGTTGGGATTCGATCCTTATTATGGATAAGTCGGGGTAGGCACAGCTTTGAGTTGATCTCACTGGCCTTCACATTTGGATACCAAGAGAAAGTCCGACTTGAGTTGATCTCGCTGGCAGAGGTTAGAATTAAGAAAGTTATATAGGGGATCAGCTCCCATATTTATATGTGTGATTATGTATTGACACACGGGTGTGTGAGTGCTCCAGATTGCCTTTGATGTGATTATGACTTGACCTGTTTAAACTGTGTAAAGGTGTTGCATTCATTCTTAGGGATGCACTAGACTTAGGTAGTTATAAAAATTATATGTAAAATCAATATCTTACTCTATGAGTCGAAGGCTCACTCCTGTTTATCCATTTTTCTAGGCCACAGGAGGACTCTTTCTTGTGTGTAACCTGCTTCCTACCTCGCGGGTTTATTAGATATTCTATCTATGTTTGTGTTGTAAATTTAAAAATTCTTGAACTCCGCATGTGTTAGAAGGTATTTTATTTGACTTGGGACTATAATAGATTGTTATTTTGAATCTATAACTTATTGATTCTGTATATGTGGATTTGTGAACTAAATGGGTTATATGGATGAGGGAGCTGAGCTTCCAGTGACCATATTGAGTTGTTGATGATTGTAAGGGTGAGCTGAGCTACCTAAATGATTTTATTTTGTGATCATAGGTTGAGTGAGCCAAAAACTCCTCGTTGGATAGTCCAGTTTATGGCCAGACTCTATCCGGTTGATTTCTTGAAATTGGGCACAAATATGGGCTTTATGATTGGGCTAGAGAATAGTTAGGCTTATTATGGGCTTAGGGGGTCTTATACAAACCTAAGTCCTAGTGCTGATCAGGCCCAGAATCTGGGTTGTGACAAAGTTAGTATCAGAGCTTAGGCTCTAGATTCATGGGAAGTGCATATCTAGGGATTTGAAAAGGATCTTATTAGGAGGTTACATGTGGAGTATATGATCCTATTTTGTCTTCTTCTGTAATTCCTTATTTCTAGCTTTTGCATTATTCCTTGCGTAGTGTAAAAGTGCTTCAATTTAGTGTCTCAATTTTCATGGAGTACATAGTGATGTGAACTGGAGTTAGCAGATATGTTGAGGTCTGCCATGAAAATACTTACTATAAGAAATGCTGTGTTTTATCTGTATATGGTTAACTAGCGTGCCTATCTAATGCAATGCATAAGTACTTAAAGGTGAGTTATGATAGCATAGTTGCCCTAGATGAGAGTGAGGATACCACTGCTGGCACTCATCAGTGAATAGCCCAGTTAGAGTAAGTTTATGATATCAGTGGATTCTAGAGAGATAAGAGATTGAGAAAACTAGTTTGTTGGGATGTACCATAGTAATTATGCAATATTCTCAATGTTTATGTTGTAAGCTATAGATTACAGTAGCGACATGGGATTATTGTGTAGAGCTGCGTGTATCCCCATGGTGCTCCCTAATGAGGGTGTTTGCAGACAGTCTCTATTTTGGCACAGTTACATTAAGACATATTTCTATTTTTGCAGGGGAGTTAGGAAAGCTCCTAGTTAGGATTTAAAACCCCTGAGATAGGATATCAAAGGTTGTAGTTGGGTGATAACTAGAGTCAGTGACTCAGTTATCCTAATTTGCGCACAAAGTTATAGCATAAGTGGCATGAGACTAGAGGTGTTTAGTATGGTTGCAGTGTAATGATGACACCTAATTAGTGGAATCAACTAGTCTCCGGTATGAGATCATTGGCAGTGTTGGTGTTACAGTGGATATATTGCCTAAAGTTTAATAAAAATAGCACCTTCCTTGTGTGACAGTGGAGCGTAAGTATGGCTTTACTCCCTAAAAGAGATTGGAGGTTATGAATAATACTCGTAGCCTACGAAATGGCATTCTAGGAAAGATTAAAAAATAAAAAGAGAGTAGCTAGCCTTATATAGTTGTGGTAATGCGATAGATGTGGTACTTCTCTTGGAGTCAGTGATGCTGTAGAGTATGGTGATGTCTTCTCAGGAGAGATAAAAGAGTACCACTAATTTCATTATATGTGGTATGATGTCCTAAATGGGACTGTGGAGTGTGGCGAAGAACAGTTGGCTTAGGTATCTTGGAGAGGGTATAAGTTTCATTGTAGGAACCATAAGTGATTAGATCTTGATGGATGAAAAGCCCATGAATTGAATGACGGGTTTTGGTACCCAGTACCATAAGTTTTGACTAATTAAGTGGATATAAGAAAATAGAATCCCTGTAGATTTCTTCCTTGAAGTATTAAAGGGTAGTTTATAGTTAAGCAGAGGAAAGGATAATGACTGCAAGTCAGCGAAAATAAGTCATAGAATATCAGTAGATAAAAGGAAATATGAGAATAAAAATTTGGATAGTTGGTTTTAGATGTAACGAGAGAGAAATTCGAATGATAGTGGAAGTGCTAATCAGTGTCACACCCTACTCCTCCGTAAGATGTAACATGATCCCGTAGTACACCTAATGAATTACCGTACTTCGCCTACCGATAACACATTAGATATACTACAAGAGATTTTAAACAATTTTCGAGAAATTTAAATCATCGCTTAAAATTTGGTATTATAAAAATTTTTCAAAATTTCAGTAAAGTGCTGGGTGTATTTTGAGAAAACAGTTCTTCAAACCTAAAAAGGAAAACACTCCCAATATGTTTTCTCAAATACAACTCCAGTAAACTTCATTTCATCTCATAATTCAATCTCAATAATCAAATCATTTCATTTTCAAACCAACCTCATGATAAAATAAATATTTCATCGATTATAAGACTCAAAAATTAATATTACAAAACTATACAGGTAAATGAAATCTCAAATTTACATTACAATAATTTACATTTAATTACATACCAAAATATTTTACAAGAGTTTTTATACAACTACTCAAATAATTTACATACATATTATTACATGCATACATCAAAACCTGTGTACATGGGTATACCTGGAGCTGATCTGAATGTCTCTTCAAAGAAGCTTACTAAATTGCTCTATGCTCTTTTCACCTGCGACAGCATACAAAGCTATTGCTGAGTGGTGAACTCAGTAGTGCACAACTATAATTTAAAACATAGTACTATATACCTTAACAAAAATTACAGCAAATAATTTGAAAATCTGGATACTCATCAAATTCCAAAAATCAAATTATTCATTGCCAATAACATAAATCATTTGTATGAAATGACTTTGATCAAGAAATTCAATTTATCAAATCACAACCAAACATTTAAGGTAATTCCAACAAAATCAATTATATATAAATCATAATTGAAATCACAATTCTTTACTATTCAAAAGCCATTTTTTATCTCAAAAGCCATTTTTTATCTCAAAAGCCATTCTTTATCTCAAAAACCATTCTTTATCTCACTAACTATGCAAGACTAATCCGAAAGGGCCATCTTCGGGGTGATTCTAACTCCCTATGGTCGGGGAGGTCGAATCATCGTGCACAGTATACATCATAATAATGAATCTTCTGAAAGGGCCATAACATAAAACTTAGATCTAACCTCTAATAAGAGGAGAATCTAAGCCTGTGCACGTACCATGATAATCAAAACACAACTAACTCCATTGTCTTCTCAACAAATGAGAGAGATGGGTAATAACCTAGTCAAGCATCTATAGTGAGATATAAAACAATATCATCAATCTCTTTGTCCTTTTTGTGAGCATAAATCACAACACAATTCGATTCAAAGTCAATTCCAATATTCAATAATTTTTATGCTCATCACAAATCAAAACATAAATTTGAATTTTTCCATGCAAATTGCCCATCACAATTCAAAACATATTCTATCACAATTTTCCAAAACATAATTTATTCAATCCACAACAATGCTTAATACTTGTGGAAATACCATTTCATAAAGCTAAATTCATACATACTATAACAATTTCAATAATCATTGAATTGAATCCAATGCTTGTTAAACATAATACATAAGAAAAATGTCATTTAATCATATGAAATATTCAGAACAAAATCAATTAAAAACTAGTTGTGCACAAACCTGATTTGAGTCGCTCCTAGGCCTTGACTCAATGTTCTTTATGCTTCTCAATATCCTTATCAACTGAAACACACAATTTAAAGTGTTTCAGTACTCAATGAATTTGTTTCCAACCATAAAATCCAATATCTAAAGTTTCTTGGTACTATTCCCTTCAATTCATTTCATTAGTCAACTATAATATTGACTCTTGATGCACTCTAAGTGAGTCAATTCCAATGTTACCAATATGTCACATTTTAGAGCCTTTTAGTGTTGGTATATGTTACCAATTTCATTTTCAAGTATATTGCATTTTATTGCAATTTATTGGATTTCGGTGTACTATTTTGACCTAGCCGGACGACCTAGTTCCCTCTGTTTTCGGGTTCCGGTCCAAACTACAAACTTGTAGGTCTATGTCTTATTGCACGCGGAGCAAAATTTCAGGTCATTCTGAGTTGTGTAGACCAAGATATGGTCAATTTACCAATGCTGGACATAATGCACTAAAATGGTAGGCTTAGGTCATTTTTAGGTCACTTTTGGTTCGGCCAGTTTTGGTACGTGAACTTGTGCAAGCTATTTGGCTTAGTTCTGGCCATTTCTGGGCTTTGGTGTCTTCATAAGAATTGTAGATCTATGTCTAAACTATTCATGGTAAAAATTTCAGGTCATTTGGACCTGTTTTGAGTAAGTTATGGTCAAAATACTAGCTGCTGCCCAAATGGTCAATTTTCAGGCTTTCAAGTCACTAATCCGGATTTGGTCATTTTTCAAGTTACTTTCTAGGTAGAATTTAGGTAAACTTCCTTCATAAAAATTGGCACTTTTTGTGCCTAGTTTCACCTCTAATTGGTCTCATACCAATTGGAGTCACACACTTAAGGTTCTAAGCTAAAACATATACTGCCGTACTACACATTCTTCATCACTTACCAATTATACATTATATACTTACCAAACTAACTCTTTCATGCCAATTCTGATTTGGTACCATACCATTAACATACTTAACAACACATTTTGGTCATTTTGGACAGCTTGTAACCATTCTCAATATATACATTATAACTCAGAATTTTTCAAAGTCCATTTACATAATTTAACCACATGAACATACCCCATGTACATGTCTAAATCCAAACAATTATACATATATACATGCTGCCACCATAACCAATATAATTCAATAAACCAAACCATGAAACAACACATTTCAACTACACTTTAAAAGTTGCCGAATTACACATCTCTTTCAAATAGCTTCCAAGTTTCCAAAATCATTTGCACTATCACACATACACTTAGTATACATTATCTAAATTATTTCTATACACATAAACACTTATACCAACATCTTAAACTACCATTAACAAGTAAAAAACAAGTTACAAATAGTGAGTTTTCATGGCTGCCGAAATGGTGGTTCTCCATTAATCCATCAACTTCAAAATTTCTTCCACAAAACAACTCCCTACAACATCCACTCAAAGTTTAATGAAGCAAGATTGAAAAATACACATTTACCTCTTTTGGGCTTCTTCAAAACTGCACCAAAACTTATCTTTCTTGCTCCAAGTATACTACCCAAGGTGTATAGACCAACTTTAGTGAAGGATAATGGAAGAAAATTGGCTTGGATCATGGTGAGAGAGAGCTTGGCCATGGATGGCCATGGATGAATTTGAGAGAAGAAAAGGATTCGGCCACTTGAAGATTTGAGAGGAAGAAGGAAATGAAATGGTGCTACACCTGTCCCTTAGTGTTTTTAATCTGTCCATAGTGCTCCACTAACTCCTACTTATCATTTAAAAAACGCAAATCTTCCCCTAATTGCGGTTATGCCCCAATTTTTCACTATTTGCATTATATGTAAATTTTCTTATTTTCATGACATTTTCCATGTGTAATATCATTTATTTTTAATGGACATTTAGGTCAAAAGGCAACTTGAGATGTCAAATGACCACAATGCCCCTATTTAGGTTGCATTCCCGATTTTTTGGTAACACCGAGTTTTGTCGTTTTTTCGATTTCTCGTTTTTCTTTGTACTAATTAATTAATTTTTCTTTGATATTTCTAAGGACATTTATACTTCAACAAGTCTTTAATTATGTCTCGAAACTAAATTCCGAGGGTTTCCTGCAGTCCTGGGGTAGGCTATTGCCTGCACCGTAACTTCCCCATGCGGTCACCCATCGCTGTGATACTGGCTCGTTTAACTTAGTTTCATTTCATTGCTATTATTTTTTCTTCATTTTTCTTGTATTTTCTTTTCTTGTTTTTCATTATTTTATGTCTCCTCACTAACATTTAAATGTAGTTCTAGGCATCCTAGCTGTTCGGACAACACTGGTCACCGGAACAGTAGAACGCACTACCGAACATAGGGGTGTTACAATCAGAGTGGTCGAAAGATAAATTCTGAGTAATACAATGGTGAAAATGACCTAGCAGAGACATTGAGAGGTACTGTTATCTAGCGTAGCTGTCAGGTCAAGAAGAATAATGAAGCTAGGGAATAAAGCAATCAAGCTTCTATTCTTGGTAAGATAAAAGAGATGAATTAAAGAGTAAATTGAATAGCCAAGAATAGGACAAGATTAGAAAGATCAAAGTGAGATATAAAGTACATAAAGTGCCATCATAAGCAAGGTAAATAGGATGAACTAAAAGGCAATATTAGAAAACCTAGAACGAGAGTACATGAGTGAGGATAGTTGTCAAGATATAAAATTCAAAAGTATAGGACTTAGAGCAGGTCATAGTTCGGACAATGTCAGGAACTAAAACATGGGGTTCAGATTTGCAGGATATAGATCAAACTTTGTCTATTCCTATTCCCAAGAGGGAGTAGGTAGCAATGGGATAAGTCCATTTACACTTCTAACAATATAAAAAAAAGTTAGTTGAGATATGTAGTCAAAGTAAGCAAAAGTTATAGGATATGCAATGGTGTCTTGGACTGTCCTATCAAGCAAAGGAGTGAATTAATAAGTAGTAAGTTAAATAAAAGTAAACCTAATGGTTCAAATAGACATGGTGAGCAAAAATGGATGGTGAAAAATGGCACATAGGCTTAGGTCATGAATAGAGATGTGAGATAATAGTTATGGGGTCTGTGATCAAGTGTTGGGTAAGCAATTTCAGTATGACCAATAGGGTCACTTTATAAGGAAACATAAATGAAAATAAGTGACAGAACGATAATAGGAGACAGAGCAGGAAAAGATATATATGAGTGATAGTCACAAGTCATTGAGAAGTACAAGGATAAGAGATATGACAATAAGTATAATTGGAATCAATTCCAGAAGAGTCTGTTAGTGAGAGGTATCTTTTAGGATATAGTAAGATATAGGAATGCAAGAAAGGAAGGGTAGGCATAAAAGGTAAAAATGAAGTACAAGTAAAGATAGTAAATCTTAAGATGGTGTGTCCTGCAAATCGGTGGTACAACAGAAGGATTGTTGTAGCTGATATCTTATAGAAAGAGATGATAAAATCTTAAGAAGAAGACTAAGAGATATGGGTTGAACATTATTCTATAGACAACAGTGTGCTGATAATTATCAGAAGAAATTTCTCTTTCTCTTCAAGTTTAGCTCGTGCTTTTGGCTCTAGAAGACTACATAAGTAAGGGAAATTATGTTGAGGTGACCTAGTATTTAAGAATTTTGTAGACACTAGTTCGCACACATTTTTCTTAAAAGGAAATGACGGTAAGCGTGTATCTAATGTTAAGTATGAAAGGACGATTAGAGTAGTGACAGGAGTTAAATTGAGTTAGTTACTAGGGCTTGCAACCCTTTTAAACTATAAGCTGGAGGAAGTACTATTTACGGATGAGTTTCAATACATGAAATTGTTACTAATGGGTAAATTTAAGGTTGAAGTTTGGGAAGCTGTGGGCAATAGATGTGGCTATATTAAGGAGAATGAATATGTGAAACATCTTGTCTGGAATTATAGCATAGCACATATTTCCCATAGCCATGTTAGTTCAGGTAGAACTTATAGTTTCAAGGGCTCCTATCTAACCATGATGAGTGATTTCCTATAAAGGGTAATAGGGAATGATAACTTCTGATGGTCAAGTTGGGAAAGGAGCTACAAGAAAAATTTCTATAGTCAATTACAGGTGCTACATAATGTGAAGGATATGCTGGTATGAGCCAATCGTAAGGTTAGAATTCTAGAAGTGATGGAACTAGTAATCAAGATAGGACTAAGAAATAAAAAGAAGGCTAAAGTCAATGATGAGATGGACGTCATTGACGGAAAAAGGTATACGGGTGAGAGAGTTTAACGCCCTCACTTTAGGTAGTCCATACATTCTACTGTTCTGATGACTAACGTATGTTCGGAGTACCAAGATGTCTGAAACTACACTTAAACTAGAGTGAGGAGGCATAAATTGATTGAATAAAGACCAAGTAAAACTAAGGAAAAATAAAAGAAGCAAAGTGCAGCTCAGTTAAATGAGCCAGAAGTCACGGCAATGGGTGACCCTAATGGGAAGCGACTGTGAAGACAGTTGTCAATCCCAGAGTCATGGGAGAACCCTGTAAGATAAATATTGGGACTTAATTTAAGGAGTTATGAGGTTTGAATGGCAATGAAAATGTCAAAGAAAATCCAAGAAAATTTAGCCAATCGGTAAAGACAAATATAACTCGATAAGTTCAACGAAGGGTATTTTGGTCATTTCACCCTTAGTGTTGAATTTTGACCTAAATATCAATTAAAATGAGAGAGAATAAAACCATAAAATAAAATAAAATTATGAACTTGTATTATGGAAAAGGGAAAAGAAAGAAAAGAAAAATGAAATGTAATTATGACCTAAGCATGATGTTAAAATGACATCATTAAAATTTTAACCAATTAAATTAAGACAAGCATATATAAATAGAGAAAAACTTAATTAATTAGCCAAAAATCTATCATCTTCTTCCTTGGTTTCTCTCTTGGCCGAAATGCCATAGCCTTCCTTCCACCATTTTTTTTTTCAAGTTTTAAGCTTGAATTTCTCCCCATTTACACACCAAAACCCCTAAGTGTCTTCACTAAAAATTCATCCTACACCTTGAGGAAGCTTTAGACAACAAAAATTTGAAGAAAAATTGAAGTTTTAATAAGTCCAAGTTGGTCCTAATTGAGGTTAGTGCACTATCTATATCTCACTTTCTTCTCTAAACATGATAAGTATGCTAAACTAGGTTAATATTTCATGAAATTAAAAGAAATTTGTGAATAATTGGGAACCCTAATTTTGACAGCTATGAAATAGTGAGAAATTGATAGTTTTAATTGTATTAAACTTGTTAGTGATGGTATGTGATGAGTTTGTATATGGTAGAAATCAATTTGCATGGAGTTTGCATGAGTTGTGAAAATTAAAGTTAGGGTTTTGACCTAAATTTGGAGATTTTGTGTTGTGGCTTGAAATTAATGTTGTTGAGATTGCTTGTTGACTATTTGAAGTACCATGAAAGCAACTGAAGTTTGGGAGTTTGGTAGAATTGAAAAATTGGGAGTGTTGTTTTCATGCAGGAATTCTGGACCTTGAGTCCAGTGTGCTTTCATGGCCATAAGTTGAGCTATGTTACTCTAATTGATGTGAGGCCAATTGGAGATGAAACCTAGGACAATTTTCCACATTTTTCATGTAGAGACCCTGCCTAGAAACTGAACCTAACTTGGCCTAAAATTGGCTTGAATCCGGGTAACCATATGCTGGACCTGGAAAAATGACCATATGAACAGTAAATGTTCAAATGGCCATAACTTACTCTAGGAAGGTCAGAATGACCTGATTCTTGAACCATTGGAAAGGTAGTCATAGGAGCACATTTTTCATGAAGAACACAGAGCCTAATTTTGCCTCTAACTCAACCAATTTTCTAGAAAAATTTAGGTCAATAATTCTGACCAGAACCAAAATTAACCTGAAATTCTGGACTTTGACCTACCCGACCAGTTTTGGAAAAAATGCCATAACTTGGTCCACAAAACTGCAAATGTAGTGAAACTAAAGCTAAAATTTTTATAAGACTTATAACTACAATTTTGGTGTTTTGAACAAAGCCCAGAACCTAATGGAACTTGGCCAAATTGTTAGAAAAATTCAGTCACCCAAACCCTAAAATGGAACTAAATAGCCACTTGACCCCATAACAATAATTATACCATATCTCCCACTAGGAAATTCCAATTGGAATGAGCCAAACTATTCTGGAAACCTAAAAAATAGGGCTATAACTTTTATTTAGGAACTTTCCTCAAATTTTGAGTGTGAGGACCTTAAAATGGGAATCAAAGACACTGACCTGAACCTGAAATCCTAAAGGTATAGGGTTTATAAGTCTAGATCAGTTAACTAGCCATAACTCACCCTACATTACGTAAAAAATTGTGATTCTTAAACCTGAGTGACCCTACGACATAGGGTAACAACTCATATGAAGGACATTAGGCCTAAAAATGAGTGTAGCATGCCTAAATAACTAGATAAAGTGTGACTCCAGAATCTGCCTGGTTCTAGAACAGTAAAGAGTCAATGGACCAAACTTGGATAATTGACCATAACTTGAGTTCTAAAAATGCAAATGATATGATTCAAAAAGGAAAATAAAGATAAAACATAGAAGAACAACTTTTATGAAGGAAGTGTGGCCAAACAGTGCCTACATCTTGGCCAATTTGATAGGTAAAATTAAGGCACCAGTTCTGAACATAAAGAAAGGTTCATGAAATCATTTGATACATAAAATGTAAATTACCTAAATTATTTGCTAAACACATAAGTCATATGAAAATACACTTGGGACCTATGGTCCCATTATAATGACATGAAAATGGTATAAAGCATAGATAGTGCATGAAGAGAAATAATGACATGTTATGAACTCTTAATAATACATAGCATGAAATAATGAAACTATAAGTGCTTAATAATACTCATTTGCCTATAGTATACCTAGACTTATGTATATAGCTTGGATCGATTGGTATACCAATTAGGGACTCTAGATTGTAGTACTGCCCACAGGAATGATCATTGATAGACAACATTTGTCTGATATGGTTGTTCTTTAGGCTTTATGCCTGCCCGTTGGCTATTGTGCCTGATTTGATTTCTGGTTTCATGCCTATCCGCTGGCCTTGTGCCTGATATGACCGATGTATACATGATAGATATACGGATGTCTAACTAGTATACTCCCGTGTATCCAGTCTTTATAGTTTGTTATAGGTTACTTGGGCACAGAAATGAGAAATGAGTTTTAAAAATTAAATAATTATATAAAGAGATCACTGATATGAAATTAATAAGACTGAATATGAGATAAATGAGCAGAAAAGATCCTGATAATTATAATTGCTCCCAAAGTTCATTAAATGTATAAATGACTCAAACTTTATGAAATCATACATAGAATCATTATCTTAAATTATTTAGTAATCATTATCTTAAATTATTTAGTTATTTTTATTTTAAATTATATACTACTAAGCAATTCGCTTAGTGCGTTGGTTTTACCACGCGTAGGTACAGGAGACCACCAGCAGCAGCAATAGCAGCAGTAGTGCCTATATAGGATTTTGGATCAAATATGCCATTGTGTGGGTGTCAACTCAGCATTTTATTTTTGGTAGGGCCCATGTATACTTAGATTATTGCATTTTGATCATTGTACATAAATGGGATGTAATTCATTTTGGGATTGTAAATAAATTGTAAATTGTTATATATAAATTTTATTATTGTAAATGGATTTTATATGAATGGAATGAAGAATGTTTACTTGAAATTTATATGAGCCATGATGATAAGATATGATATGGAAAAGAATGAGATGGATAATATGATATACGATATGAGATTTTTAACAGGTAAATATTGGAACTCGCCATACGCTAATATAATAGATGAGACTCTATCTGGGTCTCCAAGAAAATAAGAAGTGATAAAAGAAAAAAAAAATTCAACAAATGGGATAATACAAATACATGGATTTAAATTAATACAGTATAAGACAAGACAAGATAGGGTACTCCAACACCGAATGTGGCACACCTTGCTCGGCTACACTGTAAACGGGCAAGGGGTGTCACATAGAGGATAAAGGTTAAAAAATAAGTATAATAGGTTGAAAAGATATCAACAATAGTAAAAATAGGGAAAAGGAAGTGGATAAGATCCAAACAATAATAGAAATAGGAAAAAGGAAGTGGATAAGATCCAAAGGACAGGAGAGAAACTCAATAGAGTTGGTTACAATAATGAGAATAAGAAGGATAAGTATGCTAGAGACACACTAAGGGATGTTTATAATGAGCTATAGTAAATTGGCATATTAAAGGAGTAGTAGAGTCTTGATCTAAGTGCTAATGTATCAGAAAGTACGACACACAATAAAAAGCTTTAGGAAGAAGTCAAGATACTTTTATTTCAGAGAAGGAGTGAGGAGTGATTAAGTCGCATTAACTGGGTTGTCATGGAATACATAGACTTGTGTCAGGTCAGAGAAGAGACCCAGTCCACTTTCTAATATTGACAGACAGAATATGGATGTTCAACACTTGGATGGAGGTTTACATGACTAGTTACATAAGATGAATAAGAGTTAGTCTAAGGATCTTAGTAATTACATAAAGTAGATTGGAAATTCGAAGTATCATGGGAGTGAAAAGATGCATAGGTGTTGACTATTGAGGTCATAAGATAAGTAAATATTTCGAACGAGATGCCTATGATAGGTGCTACAGGAGAGCATCTCATAAGATACTATAGGATAAGGAACATAAGTCATGTCTTTAAGGAGCAGAGATTGTTGAAACAGAGGAATGAGGACTGAAGTCACTAAGAGACACGTTAGGGCACAATGAAAGAGAGGTAAGCACCAAAGTTGATTAAAGTTATGAGATATCAAGTCAAGCATGATGGAAGTATAGTGAGTACTTGAGATGTCAGAAAAATGGTCAATGAATAGTTAGAGGTAAGGATTCCGCTACAGAATAATGATGATAGCTAGGACACTATAGAAGAGTTAGAGAGCAGTAGAATGTGATCTATAGTATGCGAAGAATTTGAAAAATAAAGTGTTTTAATCATATTTGCATAGCTGAAGGAGTAAATGCTCTCACCTATCCCAATAACCTTCTTTCCAATATCCCTTGTTTATTTAAAAATTCGGGGACAAATTTTTTTAAGGGGGGAAGAATATAACAATCCGATTTTTCATAAATTCTATTTCTTAAATTCAAAATATTATTTTTAATAAAATATTTTAATTGGATGCTATTTTAATAAAATTACTATTATTTAGAAATTTAAATGAATGTTATTTCTAAACATACCTTATAAATTATTTAATAGCCTTATTTAAATTGGAATGGTTGGTTTTATAAATTAATGTTAAATCAATTATCAAAATATAAGTATTATTTCATTATTTTCAATCTTAGTTTTAAGGTTTGATTCAAATTATTATTATTATTATTATTATTATTATTATTATTATTATTGTTGTTGTTGTTATTGTTGTTGTTGTTGTTGTTGTTGTTGTTTAACTAAGCACATAATTGCATTTGGGACCTAATTGAAAAAGAATTTTGGACCTATTTGAATGAACCCGAAAAGTTCAAGGACTGGAAATGTAATTAAAAGTTGAAAAAAAAACCAACTTCAAAACGCAGTGCACAGCACACCCCCCCCCCCTTCTCTCATCTCTCTCGATCACCCTTTCCTTCCCTCCTCCATTTTTGCCGACGACTTGCAACTGATCATCACTAGTGCCACCGTTCCCAACCCCCATGCCCAGACGATGATAACCACCCACTGGACAGCAATGGAAAGCAGCAACTAGCGAGGGAAACCATGAGGAAAGGGAATGTGCTGCTCAAACTTTCCACGACCACCTGAGCCATTTCTAACAACCAGCGATGGTAAGGCAGGTGCCGTTCAACCCCTCTCTCTTTTTTGACCAGTAATGGCACTAGTGGTTGTCAAAATCACACAAAATAAGGAGAGAGAAAATGAGTATTTTTCAAGCTTTTTAGCCACTTTTCCGGCTATCCGACTCTTCGATCAAAAAACTGAGACCACTGATGGACTTAGAGCAATGAAACCTTCGAGATGGGACCGGCCCTACTCTGATCGGACATCATTTGAAAAAGGTGATCATCGTACGATCTAGATCACTTGGTCAGATTTTTGGACTTTTTCAATTCTCAAAAATTAAAAATAATTTTATGATAATTATTAATAATTTTTTGGCATAATTTAGGTGTGATTGGATAGACAATAGCTCATTGGCATCGGGACTGAGTTTCTGGGCAAATCTGACTGCCCGATAGCCCGTCCTAGAACCTGGTCAATATTATAGTCAATCCTAGTATTTTCAGATGTTCTAGATGCATTTCAGGTGTAAGATTTGGCATAACTAAACCCAAACTCTAAATTGCTCAATTTTTGTCTAATACCAGGTTTAAAATCAAAATTCATGAAATATTCGTGGGTGATCAGAAAATTGTGATTCCTTTCGCAATAACTTTAAAATATTATTAAGGACCGCGGGATGAAATTTTAGCATCTTTAGAGCTAGTTTGAATGACTTTTGCAAAATGTCTATCTTAAGCCTTATAATTGAATTATTAGATAGTGTGGGATTTGCCTAAGTTGGAGGACCCAGGAGGGGTCATGTGTTGTGTTGAGATGATGTGTGTCTTTAGAAGTGCTATTTGAACCCCTTTGTAAGTTGGATAGGTCTTAGGTATAGAAAAAACTCTACTGAATTTTTGACATAAATTAGAGTGTCTTTTGTCTATTTAAAGCTTTGTTTTGAATTTAATATTGATCAGTTTGTAATATAATTTTTTTTTGTGAGCCAGGTCAGCCTTCTTCCTTCGCCCAGCCTCTGCAGTGATTTGTGAAGTACTGTGAGTAGAAATTTCAATATTATTATGTATTCAAGGCATGTCCATGCATCACTTATAGATATATGCACATAGATACTTGCTAGGCACGCCTTGTATTGCATTTGTATTTGATGATGTTGCTGCGATTATTGCTTTATAGCGATCTGGAGCTGCGTGTGTGAGTTGATGTGCATGTGGTGTGTATATGGATATGGATAGGATGGATAGATGCGGCTGAAACGTGACTCACTAAGACCCAATCCTTATTATGGATAAGTCAGAGTAGGCACAGTTTTAAGTTAATCTCGTTGGCTGCCACATTTGAATACTAAGAGAAAGTCCGG
Source organism: Hevea brasiliensis (assembly GCF_030052815.1). NCBI lineage: Eukaryota > Viridiplantae > Streptophyta > Magnoliopsida > Malpighiales > Euphorbiaceae > Hevea > Hevea brasiliensis. The sequence continues at coordinate 76,516,998 of NC_079505.1, forward strand.
CTTGAGTTGATCTCGCTGGCAGAGGTTAGAACTAAGAGAGCTGTATAGGAGATCAGCTCTCATATTTATATGTGTGAGTATAGATTGACACACGGGTGCATGAGTGCTCCAAATTGCTTTTGATGTGATTATGACTTGACCTGTTTAAACTGTGTGAAGGTGTTGCAATCATTCTCAGAGATGCACCATACTTAGGTAGTTATAGAACTTGTATGTAAAATAAATATCTTACTCTATGAGTTAAATACTCACTCTTATTCACCCATTTTTCTAGGCCACAGGAGGACTCTTTCTTGTGTGTAACCTGCTTCCTATCTCGCAGGTTTATTAGATATTCTATCTATGTTTGTGTTGTAAATTTAAAAATTCTTGAACTCCGCATGCGTTAGAAGATATTTTATTTAACTTGGGATTGTAATAGATTATTATTTTGAGTCTGTAACTTATTGATTCTGTATATGTGGGTTTGTGGACTAAATGGGTTATATGGATGAGGGAGCTAAGCTCCCAACGACCATATTGAGTTGTTGATGATTGTAAGGGTGAGTTGAGCTCTTCAAATGATTTTATTTTGTAATCCTAGGTCGGGTGAGCTAAAAACTCCCCGTTGGGTAGTCCATTTTATAGTTAGACTCTATTCTATTGATTTCTTGAAATTGTGCTCAAATATGGGCTTTATGATTGGGCTAGAGAATAGTTAGGCTTAACACAGGCTTTGGAGACTTTATGTTGATCTAAATCCTAGTGCCACTCCAGCCCAAATTTGGGTCGTGACATACACCATAGATTTATCTGATTGGCCTATTATCATCATTACTTTGTAGGTAAACAGATAAAGTAATAATTTATCTAATGCTGCCATGAGTCCTTGTATTAATACTTGGATCTTGCAAACAAAAAAAGGTGTGAGGTTGGTGGCCTTAGACAATCACTTCGACACTCAAATTAATATTGTGATTGAGAGATTGAAAGCTTAAAGAAAGAGTAAATGCATAGTGATTTTTAGCATAGTAAGCATGTCTGGAGCTATGTTACCTTATATAGGCTAACTATGGAGCCGTGTAAGATGTTATGCAACATTTCTGAGATCCTGAGACATCTAGTCTTAATGTGATATTGGATCCCAAGATTCTAGGCAAGAGTATCTCAAGTCAAGTTAGTTAATGATTTTCCAAGCAATTGCCTATTCATGAGTGAATTAAGCTGAGCTATCCGATTGTCATTATGGCTAGCCGTGCCAAGCCAAGCCTAACTTGGGTGTTCGGGTATGTGACTACATGGTTTAGATTCCAAGTAACTGAAGATCCAACGCTTGAACCATGTATTAGTTTAGTCTTACAAGTATGGTTTGGACTCGTGTATAATTCCAAATGTTATGGTCTGGATATCATGTCATGATATTTGCCTAAATCGAACAATAAATATACTAATAAACTCTATGTGCTAAATATAAGTATGCCATTTAATTCGTGATTCTGAATTATACTTGTATCCGATTTCCTTTAATACGTGAATATTCTATTATAATTATAATAACAATATAAATCTATCAAATGCCTAATCCAATACTTATATAAGGAGTTCCACAATCAAGTACGTTACATTATTCTCTAGTCATCAATTTTATTCTCTCATTCTCAAATATCATTGCCGACTTAAGTATTGAAGAGATTGTCTAAGCTAATCCATGCAATATCCTTTCTTTTATATTACAGGCCCATACTCATAAAAAAATTTCATAAACAACACACTATCATTCTTAAAACATAATGATATTTCTAAGATTTTAATTTCCATCTTTTATAATAATATTTACAACATTTTACGGTATGATATTTTTTCATAACATACAATTAAATTCTTCATTAATATATTAGATATGCCGGCATATTTTTGTGCTAGTGATAATGGATATACATAAAAAAATCCACTCATTTTTAAACAGCAAATTTTTTATTGTAATCCTCTTTACCTCATCATTCCTCCTTACTCTTCCCTTCTCCCATCAGCCTTTCTTATCCTTTTTTAATTTATCCTTTTTCCAACCTTATTCAAACAGAGTTTAAACAACAAGTTATTTTTTAAGTAGTCATTATTTTATTTTATTATTGAATCAAGAAGGTAAATTTTCCTTTTGGCAAAAATATTTTAGACTAAAAAAAATAAATTTCATTAATAGACTCAAATATTATTTTTTTTGAAAATAATAGGGATAATATTAATAAAAGTCCTCAGACAGAGCCTGAACAATAAAATCTGGTGGATGGTCAATCCATTCACCCACATCTGACATAGAATGGGTCGCTCTAGCTAACCTATGAGCCACACCATTCATAAACCTGTAAACATATGCAAAAATAACTGAATCAATCTCAGACAATTGACACTTACAATGCAAAATAAGCAAGCCAAAAGAAGATGAATCCTAATAAGAGGGATCCTTGAGAGCCTGAATTACTCCTAAAGCATCAGATTCAATTACAACTTGTGACCAACCCTTGGAAAGCACCCAACTGAGTGCCTCTTTGATACCAACAACTTCAGCCTCCTTTGCCATTAAATTACCTTGCAATACCATGTTCTTTGCTGCCAAGAAGCTAACATTCCAATCCCGTGCTATGAATCCCACATTAAAAAAAAAATCCGGAATTGTCGTGGTAGCATCAACATTAATCTTTAGCCAATCACGAGAAGACTTAGACCAACGCCTGATCAAAGACTGAGAAGCAGCAGGAGGACATTTGGTTGAACAGCTTGCCATTCATGAAAAGCGAAATTTGCCCACTGCCAAACCTGATATGCTGTAAGGAGCATACCATTCCAGACTTTATCATTCCTGAAATTCCAGAGTGACCAGTAAATAAACAAACCCAAAGCTATATCCACAACCCCCTTTCTATTTAGAAAGCTTGATAGCCAACCAAAAAAATTATCAGTAGAAGGATTAAACCACCCCAGTGGTGAGGCCATCCAAACTGACATAGAGAAAGGGCAAGAAACAAGAATATGTAAAATAGTCTCAGAATTGCCATGACACAAAGGGCAGATATCTGTCACCGAGACATGTTTGGCCAAAAGCGAAGATAGACATGGCAGCACATTATTTGCAGCTCGCCATATGAAATTCTTCACCTTCGGAGGAACATGCATATTCTAAAGCTTTTTCCACAAAAGTCGAGAATCATTCGAACCTCCTAATCTAGAATCCCAAACAAGAGACTTGTAAGCACTTCTAATGGTAAATATACCTTTTGACTCCAACTTCTAACAAATTCGATCTGGGGGCCAGGAAGATGACAAAGGAATAGAGAGGATTAAGGCCCTATCCCATTGATTAAAAAGAGAATTAATGAGAGGGACATTCCAAGACCCATGGTAAATCAAATCAGCAACGACTTGCACACCAGAGTCAGCCATAGCTGAGTGGTAACAAAACCATTATCTGGGTCTCTAAGCCAGGCATCTGACCAGATATTAACTTGGTTACCTGTTCTAATATGCCAACATAAACTAGAACATATAAGAGATTGAGTAGCATGGATACTACGCCAAATGTAACTCAGCAAAGATCCTAAGGGAGCTGTCAAAAAAGAAGACTCTAGATAATATTTTGCCTTTAAGAGCCGAGCTACCAAATAGTCAAGATTCACAACCAATGACCACACCATCTTACCAAGCATAGCCAAATTAAACTGATGGAGCTTTTTAAAACCAAGCCCACCCAAAGATTTATGGTAACACAACCGATCCCATCCCAACCAATGGATGCACCGCTCATGATTAATCCCTTTGCCCCACTAAAAAGCCATCATAGTACGCTGTAACTCCTCACACAAAGTCTTTGGCAACAAGAAGAGTTTCATGACATAGTTGGGCAAAGCTTGTAACACTATTTTCAACAAAATCTCTTTACCCACCCTAGAAAGAGTGCGACGACTCCATGAATGTAACTGACACCAAACTTTGTCCTTTACAAATTGAAACACCTTCTTCTTATTCCTTCCAACAACTGTAGGAAGCCCTAAGTAATTACCAATATTGTCATGCTCAACAACATGTAAAATATTAGTGATAGAATCACACACAGCTGGAGAAGTATTAGCGCTAAAACATAATAAAGACTTGGAAAAATTGATAAGTTGGCCCAAAGCCATAGCATAGTCAGAGATAATAGAGTTTACCACACCTACTTCCGCACTAGTAGCTTTAAAGAATAATAGACTATCGTTTGCAAAGAATAAATGGGAAACAGAGGGTGCACCTCGACAAATTGATATGCCATGCAAAGCACCCGAGCTAACATGATACTGAATATAAGTAGAAAGCCCTTCAGTACATAGGATGAATAAATAAGGTGATAAAGGGTCACCCTGGTGCAAACCACGCTCTGGGTAAATAGGGTCCAGAATTCTAGCCTGATGCAAAACTTTATAAGCTACAGTAGACACACAAGCCATAATCAAATCCACAAAGCGAGTCGAGAAGCCCATAGTAAGCATAATATCTCGTAAAAATGACCACTCAATGCGATCATAAGCCTTGCTAATGTCCATCTTAAGAGCTGCCCAACCTTCCTTGCCTCTAGTTTTCTGGCGAAAAAAATGCATAACTTCATAAGCCACAACACTATTATCATGGATGTTATGACCAGCAACAAAAACATTCTGATTAGTAGAAACCAAAGAAGGCAAAATCATCTTAAGGCGATTAGCTAACATCTTCGAAACAATCTTGTAGATCACATTACATAGGGCAACTGGCCTCAAATCAGACATAGACTCAGGCAAAGATTTCTTTAGAATCAAAACTATTACTGTCTCATTAAGACTTAGAGGAATCGATATACAAAGCTGAGATATTTCAGGACCCACAACATCCCAATAATGTTGGAAAAACCCAGGATTGAAACCATCTAGGCCTGGTGATTTGTCCGCCTTCATACTGAAAACTACTGCTCTGACTTCCTCTACCGAAAAAGAGTCCAATAGCATAGATTTCTGCAAATCATCAACTTTTCTAGGAACATGAGAAAGAACAGAGCACTACTAGCCGCCTGAGATCGAAAAAAATCAGTAAAATATTCAGATATGACAGAAGCAAGATTGGAATCCCAATTCTGCCAATGACCAAAATTATCTTTCAGTCATTCAATACGATTCTTTTTTTATCTAATCGTTACCATGGTGTGAAAATACCGTGTATATTAGTCCCCTTCACGAAGCCAGAACTCCTTGGCTCTCTGACGTCAGTACATATCTTTCTGGGTCAATAGTTCAAAGAAACGATTCCTGGCAGCCAAAAATCAATTCTTATATACTAGATCACTAGCTCCACAATAAAGTTTCATATCCCTTTTACAATTATCAATATCAGCCTTAAATAGATTATGAAGTGATTGCCCCCAGCTATCGAGCATAGAACTACACTTTTGAAGCTTCGCCAACACATCCCATGAAGAATTATCCAACCAACACTCCTCCACTAGATGTCTACAATCAGGCTCCCGATTCCACAGATTCTCATACCTGAACAGACGAGCTTGCCTACGAGGAGCAAAGACCTTCAACTCCAGATAGATTGGGAGATGATCAGAAGACGTAACTTTAAGGGAATAAGTAATAGAATGTAGAAATTTGCTATGCCAAGAACTTGAAACGAGAAACCGATCTAACTTTTCCTCCACACAACTATCCGAATCCCTACCATTCTCCCAAGTAAATTTGTAACCACTCATTGGGAGATTAAATAATCCAGTATCCTCAACTGCTTGCCGAAACCCTTGAAGAAGCCAATTTGGGTGAGGAAGTCCACCTTGCTTCTCTTGTGAAGCTAAAAGATCATTAAAGTCCCCCATCACAACCCAAGGGAGAGAGCATTCTAAAGCTAAATTTCATAATAATTACCATGATTCAACCCTTCGACTCCTATCCGGCTTGCCATAGAAGCCAGTTAGACGCCATGGCCCAATACCTTGAACATCGAGTGTGACATCAATATGAGAAGAAGAGGAGCTGAGAAGAGAGACTGAACTCGTTGATTTCCAAAAAAGGGTTAGGCCTCCACTATGGCCTATAGCATTAACACAAAAGAAAGAATCGTAGCCCAATAACACTTTTATTTCATTAATTTTAGAACTAGCACAGAGAGTTTAAATAAGAAAAAGAAGAGAAGGCTTTTTATCTTGGACAATTTCTCTCAGAGTCTAAACTGCTCGAGGGTTGCCCAGCCCACGACAGTTCTAGCTTAAACAACTCATTTCTTTCGGTGGGCCTAGTGTCTAGTGCCCGCTGATGTCAAGTTTTTTGGATAAGTTCCACCCTCCTCAGATGAATTTGCTGTATGGGCCATGTTAGAAGCCTGAACCTAAGCCCAAACGTTTTCTTTTTGGGTCCATTAGCATAACTCCATCAACAATATCTTTAAAAGGTATCAAATTCAAATTTGAACTTCCTCCTAAGTCAGAAACATGATCACCTCCACTATTATCTCCCGTATCCCTCCAATACCATTCAAAATCAGCAGATTTTTAGGCTCAAAAGACTCACGGTTACCAAACTGAGCAACTTGACCGGAAATAGCCTCCATCTCCTCCATAGACGGTGGTTCTTCCCTAAGCCACTTTGCACCAATATTCATCTGTGATCAGCGAGAAACAGCACGCAACTCAGGACCATACAACTGCTGCAAAGGAACCTTGCTCCGTTCAACAAGTTTTGGACAAAAACGTTCTCTATGTCCAAGAAGGCCACAAATAAAGCAATAGGTAGACAAATGTTCATAGCAAAAAGTCACAGAAAACCATTCATCACCTTCTTATTTAAGCCGAGTTCCTTTATGCAAAGGCCTTTGAACATCATGACGAATTCGAACCCTCATATAAGACCTGCACAACCCAGTGAAATTATTAGGATCGACACTTACAAATTCACCCACATCATTGCCAATCCTTTGAGCACATCTTGCTGACATAAATCCACTACGTAAACCATGGACCTGCAGCCATAGATAAACATGGAAAAGAGGAACCTTTGAAGGATGCCTACAACCCACCACCTTTTCTATAATTAGTAATTGATTGTTAAATGTCCAAGGGCACATATCTAAGACCCTGTTCATATCCACTTCATGGAAGAACTGAAAAACATAAAGCCCGCCTTGAAGGTCCTTCACTGTCATGCCCAATGTTGGATGCCATAAAGATGCAAGCGTCTGTTTCATTGCTAGAAAATTAATCGCTCAATCCGCAAGAAAATGACCAACCAAACAAAGATCATTAGATGTCACATCAGGGAGAACCTCCTCCACAGGAAGAACCACACCACCATCCAACTCACCTTTCACAGAGAGATTGGCCATGTCAACCGAAATATTATCTTCATCCATTATAGCAATAACAGAGTATCAAAAACAAAAAACGAAAACAAAGCTTGTAAAGAACAAGAGGAAAACCTAACTCTCAGAGAGAGACATGACCGCTTCAACCGAAATATTATCTTCATCCATTGTTTCTACAAAAGTTTGTTGATAGGGACATTTTCAGTACATAAGAATTTATATTCTTCCTATTCCATAAAAATAAATTTACTTTTATTTTAATATAATTTTAAAAAATTGTGGTTAATACAATTAAATAAATTTTATTAGTTTTTCTAATATTCCCTTCACCCATGTTACTTCATTATACATTAGGCAACTAATGTTACTAATTTATTCTTTAAATTAATAAATTTTATTTTTAAATACATATTAAATAAACGCATATTAATAAACTAATAAATAAGTTACTATTTTAAAATAAAAAAAATATAAATTAAGATAAACAAAACAGAAAAATAAGCCTATTTTTTGAAAGAAAAGGAGTAATTATATAATTTTAAATTTATAAATGATATTGTTAATTTTTTTTTATTTCAATTGGACATAAGATTTTTTTTAATGGAAATTCACTAGAAATTTAATTTTTTTATAAAACTTTAAAATTAAATTAAATATTTTTTTAATAAGAGAATTGAAAATTTGAGATTTAAATTTATATTTATTAAGTAAATAATATGCTTTCAGTTAAAGAGCCAAGCTATGCTAGACAACTAAATAATATTATTTTAATATTAGAGACTATTAAGATTTTACTAAAACTTTAAATTTTAAATTTTTTATAAAATTCATAATTAATTGTTAATATAATTAATGATGGTTAAAATTCACATATATTCAATTGAGTAGAATGGGAATGAAAATCGATATTTAATTAAATTTTGATTTCTTAATATTTTCTTTAGTTACGTTATGATAATTTATTTTAAAAAATTAAGATATTATTTTATAAATTTAAATATTTATAGATATAAAGTTACATTAAAAAGTAAAATTCATATATAAGATATAACTATAATAAGTTAAATATATTTATAAATTATATTTTTAGTATAATTATATAAAATTATATTGCAAGTACAAGTCCCCAAAAACTAATCATTTTAGTAAATATAATAATTAAAAATTTAATCTCAATTCTCCCATCTCCCTAAATTATAGTTGGTATTAATTTCATGTATTAGTAGATAAGCATTATTTAATTATTTAATTTATTCAAAAAAATTAATTATTTAATTTATTAAGTAAAAAAACGTGTATATATATATATATATATATATATATATATAAAATAAAAGAAAAAAATTATTAAAAAAAAAGGTTATGTCTGACTCATACCGAGGCTGAAATGAAACGTCAGCCACTGTGAAATGTGAATGGAAGATCCAAACCATGATTCCACCGCCACCGCTACCAGCGGCGCCACCGGCACAACAACCGCCGCTGTTAACTGGGACGATCTCCCTGAGCATCTCATCCTCCACATCCTTTCTTTCCTGCCCACCCTAGACACTATCACAACGAGTTTGGTCTCCAAAAAATGGTGCCCTCTCTGGTCATTAATTCCGTCCCTAAACTTCTCCTACTCTGATTTCCCTCCCTACAATACCCCCTCCACCACCCGCCAATTCTTCGCCGAATTCATTGACCGCACCCTCGTTTGCCGCTCCCATTCGCCTCTCATCAAATTCCGCCTCGAATTCATCTATGAAGATCGCTACGGTTTCCATGTCGATTCCTGGATTCGTTATGCGATCAAGAACGGAGCTCAAGAGCTCGTTCTTGATTTCTTCATCGATAAAAGTTTCCATGTCGAGGAACCCCATTCGTGGGATACTTACGATTTTCCCTTCTCCACTATGAGAAATGGGAAGGTTCGAGCCTTGAAGCTGACTCGATGTGATTTGACATTGCCAACTAACATGTCAAGCATGCGTCTTTGGTCGATGAAATCCATTTGTCTTGATCAAATTTATTTGACTGATCAGATGGCTTTGGATTTGATTAGTGGGTGTCCCAATCTCGAGATTTTGGAGCTTGCGAACTGTTATGGCATGGATACTTTGAAGGTTTGTTCTGGGAAATTGAAGGAGCTGGAGCTTAAGTACTTTATTCGTAACGAAATTGAAGTGAATTTGGAGATTGATTGTCCTAATCTTATTTCGTTAAGTATAGTTTGGTTCGAGGTTGGGAATTGCTGTATTAAGAATTTGTCTTCTTTGGTTCATTTTCATACTTCTATTGGGCATAAAAGGGACGAATACTATGGGTACTGGAATAAGATTGTGAGGACGCTTGATCAAGTACCTCATATCAGGAGTCTTGCGGTACAAAATTGGTGGTTTAAGGTATTGAATATGTTCTGCTGTGAATTTGCCATATTTTCTTTGTTTTGCTTCATAACTAAACTTGATTGTGTTGCTTACATATATATGCTTCCACACAATATTTGGAGGAGACTAGTAACCTGTCAAAAGAACTATGTGCCCACGAACATTTGATCAAAAGATAGGAACATCCAAGCCTAATCAAATGTTCACTTACATGACATACATAGGAGCTTCATGAAAATTCAAGATCATAGGAGCTTCATGAAAATTCAAGATCGTCATTGTGCTTTCAATGAGCATTGTATTGTTATCAATGTTTATTTTCTGTTGCACAGGCAGTTTGATTTTTGGGAATTTTCTGTGAATTCATTCCTAATAACAAAATAAACGCAAAACTACAAGTAATCTCATTTTGATTGTGTCTCAATGAATTCACTTCTATATGTATAAGAAGTTAAGCAATATTAATGTGTTTAACTAGTTGATAACATTATTAACTGCATACAATTCTCTTATTGTGAAGATCTGAGTCCATATGTGCTATATGGTACATAGATTTATAGGTTTGTTGATTTTGTATGTTATACTGATTATCATGTTTTAGTTCGGCTGCAATTAAATTCTAGGAACTCACTGTTTACCCCATTACTTACTTTCATGGACCAATCAACCAGGAAACTCATGTCTTTGTATAGTATATTTGAATATTAAGGGAGATTCAGTTTGCGGTTTACAAGTAGAAAACATTATCCTATTTTTGTTTGCAATCAAGTTCTAGGAACTCACTTAGTGTTCCACTGATCCCACAGCTACACTTGTAGACCATTTGATAAGATACTTAGACATAAAGAGTGCTCAAGGCACAAAAATTTCCACAATTATTAACTCTTAAGAGGGTTATATTGCATTGGACATTCTTTTCATGGCAGAACGCAATGATACTCAAAGGGAAAAAGAAATAGAGTAATAGACTCTCAAATTTGATTAATTCTCAATTGTCAATAATAATTTCTACCAAAATACCTAGATTGCTTAAGTATTTATAATATCCCAAAATAATGAACGCTAAATCAACACAAACTCCTAAATAAGTAAAATAATATTACTTAATTAAATATCCCAAATTTCTTCCTAAAATATGTAGGTCTTGCATTAGGATGACCTACTAAACTGTTATCATACAAGGCAAAATTGGCCACATCAACAAAAAGAAATGCTTCTCTTTTATCTGTGGTGCTTGGTTGAAACCCTTTAATAATTCCTGATATCTAGAGTTGCATAGTTAGAAATGGATGAGAAGGGCATAACGGTCACTTTCAATATAGCTTAATAAAATTAGACCATATCAAGTGCAACAGTTCTATTTGTTCCAAAATAGTTGTCAAAATAAGTACTTTTCATATATAGTTTGAATCATTTATTATGATTTTTTTATGTATATAATTCCAGATTAAGTAATCTTATAGCATCTGGATATTTACTAACTGTTTCATCCAAAATATACAATATCATACTGTTAATTTTAAGTTTTTGGCTGCTAGGATTGATAATTTGCAGCTAGATTGTTATTGAGATTCAATGAAATTTATAAAATAATCATTAGCTTCAGGATTGCATAACTGGGAGATTTTAGCTGCCTCTCAACAGGTTGTGCCTGATAGATTAATCAATGTAAGAAGCAAGTTGACTTGGTGGTCTTTCTGGAATACTTATTGAAGGTTGGTAGGCTAAGTCTCTATGGCTATTGAGCATAACAATTTCTGACTTACTTCAACCTTGTGACTTTGTTCATTGTGTTTTATCTCTTAATGGATATATTGACCGCTCAATATTTTATTTATTATTTAAAGGACACCATGCCATTGTGATTGTGGTTGTCAATCATTTACAGCTAGAAGTGTGTTTTTTGGGTAAAGTAGCAGTTCAAATTTTATTTTAATAATCTTTCCTTGAATGTTATCTATGTCCATAGTTGGTGCCAAATGAATTTTTTTCGGAAGGCTTTCTGTTATACAATCTCAAACATTTAGAGTTACAAACGGGATACACGCAATATGATCTTCTTGGGATGGCTGCATTGCTCAAGCTTGCTCCCAATATTGAGACAATGATCCTTGATTATCTTTTCAAGATTGACAAAGATGTGAGTACTCTTGCATTACTTTTACCTGGACCGCTAGTTGCAATAGAGGTTGAGTTTGTTGAAAATCTTAAATAATTGTTTTTTTGGTTCTCCAGGAGAGTTTGTCAGAGGAACTCTTAAATAAACCAATTGATCTCAGCATGCCTAGTCTCAAGGAAGTGAAGATGAAACAATTTACTGAAACAGAAAATGAAGCTCATTTCTTGTCACTTCTAAAAAAACAAGGAGTGGTCTTAGAAAAGATAGTAATAGTTCCTGCAAAAGTGGGTGATATGCAATGTCCTCCAATAGTTCTGCGCAAAAGGTCAAAGAAGATTGAGGTCGTAGAATGATCATATCCAGAAATGGAATTAAAAGCCTTGCCAGTGTACTAGCTATTACTTGATGTATGGTCTGGAATATATATATATATATATATATATATATATTTTTTTTTCTTTTTTCTCTTGGGGTGGGTGTGGGATTTCTAGTTATATGGCCATTTATGAACTGCATCAATATACCAAGTCCTGCCTTTTCTACAGATTCCAGGAATTTCGTATTCTTATTGGATGCCTATGGTTTTTGTGAATAACAATGAGAAAACCATTGTTGTTAGGGTACGGGTAGATGTGCTTTTAAAATTAATGTAAATTTGAATATATTATTCAAATGAGCAATTATAGAATTTTAGTATAATATTAAATTAAATATTTTATATTTAAAATTCATATCTACATAAATAGAATCCAAATAAAACTCAAGAGTTCAGTGCAGTGCAGTGCTGTGGTGGTGGTTTTCTTTTTACCCGCTATCTGTACCCTTAAGAAAATATAATTCGGTTAATATATAGCCAAATAGCAGAATTATTTCTTCATTAGACAGCTAAATGCATCCCTTTCACTGCAGACCTAATGGCTAATCATATATAGCCAACCGATCAAAACCTGAAATATCCAAACTACTCAAATCAAATGTTCTCGAATCTAATTCCACTCAATAGCAACTGTACAAAAATCAATTTTGTTTTGAATCAGAACATCTTTTGAACATGAAAAGCATGTAATATCTAAATTAAATACCATATTGAGGTCAGTCAATCCGAGCACAAGCTCTCATTGCTTGGCCATAATCAAGGTCAATTTGCAACAGAAGCAAGCCAGCAGCCAGCACTGGTTTTATGAGGAACTTCCTGTCAGCCATCAAATGCTCCAAGACCAGCAGCGCCAAAATAACGAACGAAACAAAATGCATGGAGATCCTTCACGCTATGGCCTTTAATAACAATAAAAGAGTTGCATACTGTTAGCCGTTCACCATTCAACCATTACAATATACAGACCTCTCAGGTCTCTAGCATCACATTTATACACAAAAATCAATTAAAATCTAATAGACTCGAAAGGGTTACAATATACTCCTATTCCTGTAAAAAATCTGCGTACTGTATACTTCCATGCTATTCCAGAAGGTCTGCGTGAGATGAATGCGTTGCCTGTATCAATCACGCAGCTTCAAACATCAACAAACTGGAAAGCAGTGATGAGCACCAGTTAGTAAATACTAAATAGTCAGGTTTAACTCCATGTCTGAACTCTGAAACCAGGTCAATTAATCCAAATTAACTTGAACTAGCATGAGCCCACAATTCTGGTGCCAGATTGCTATATCACTCCATTTGCTAAATGCCGTACCGGTACATCAAAGCAAGGCTAGGCTTAGTAAAGTAATGTTGCATTCCATTCTCTTTTTCCTCAAAGATGGAGAAGAGCAGATGGACCCACATAACAATGCGGCTACATGTAGCCTGATCAGGCATGGCTAAGCACATACTATGCTTTTTAAATTCAGGAAGAGCTGTCTTATGGGATGCTCAAAAATGCTAGTTCAGTAGTGATCCTTCTTGCTTTTCTTTAGCAGCATTGACATTTGATTAATGTATTCATGGCCTGTCTGGGCCCCACCCATCAGTGACTGCAGGGCCTCAGCCGCTGCATCCTTCTCTGCACTCTTCTTGTTGTTGCAAGGCTGCCCCATTACTTGCATTCCATTAAACTCCACAGTAGCTCGAAATTGGTTGTTCTTCAACTGCTTTGTCTTGTATATTGGTGCAGCATATCCTGCCCTGGTTAGCAATGTTTGGAGCTGACTCTTAGAGTTATCACCTCCAGGTCCACTTTCAGTCCTCGACACTAGAGCTGGCCGTGTTGCCATAACAGAGATCTTTGAGGGTTTCAGAACTTGACGACCAAATACAAATTTGCCATCACTTTTATCCTCTGAAACCAGTAAACGTATGGCAGATAGGAGCTCATGATACGTGTGTATATCCATCCTAGGATTCAAAAGCTGCCCATGTTCATCATGGACAATTAACAGATTATTTACTCTTAAACAGTATTTTAGCCAAACCCAAAACTATAATGTGCCAAAAAAATTATCAGAGATTATAATAAATAAATAAAAAATTGCTTGTGTAAACAAATATATTGGAATCATATCAGTTCAGGCAGAACTATTTTCCACCCTAAGCTTCACTTACTTTGGTCTGAATCAGCTCATCAAGTTCTCTCCTCAAACTTTGATACATTTCAGCTATAGCAGGTTTCATGAAGAATTCCAAATATCCTCCCAGCATCTTCAAATGTCCATCCTGTCACAGCATCATGCATTTGTTCCACACCATCAACCACATGCTCCAGAAATGGAAGAAAAAGAAAAAGGAGACTTACAATGTCCCCCTTAGAGATGCTTCCACCAAAAAGAAGCAACACTGAATCAGAAACAGCTGTTGAATCCCGAAGGAAAACAGCATTAACCTTTATCTTCTCATTGAAAACCAGCCATGGATAAGGAATTTTAGATTCCCGAGCATTGACCGAGTTCTGGGGGGAAATCAGGAGAAATTAAGACAACAGGAATTCAGAGAATTTATCGTTTTGGAAAACGAAATCTCAGATGAGAATATGACAAGAAGAAAGACAAGACTCACAGAGTACAGAAGTACTTGTCCATCCTCCATAGTTTTCAGAGAAAACGACTTTTCATTATGCTGTATGTGAAATTATGTTAGCATTCACGAAAATCATAGAGAAACATATTACAGTATTTTTTTTTCCTTGGGAGGATTGGGTTCCAACATTTTAAACACAAATATATGCAAGAAATAAATAGAGCATTCAAATTAAATGTATAGCATTATCTGCACTAAACAAATAACAAAATGACTCACCACAACAGAGGAAATTCCCGGATAGAGGCCATAGCAAATAACTGCTCGAATGAGATGCTCTTCATGACTCCATGCATTGCAGGTTATAGCGTTGCTATCAACCAGGCCAGCATCCTTGAGCAAGGAGAAGAACTCTCTCCGAAGAGAATCAATTGCTTTCATAGATTGCATAGATAGAAAATTTTTCCAACAATAGTCATACCCTGCAAAATCTCTCTCAGCATCTTTCCAGCCCTCATAGGCCCGGACAAGGGCAAGGTGGTCACTATAATCATTAGAAAATTGAGATTTAGCAGCCTCTGCAAGCTGCATGGTAGGAAATATGTACATATATTAATCTTTCTATTCCAAGCGTACAAACAAGACATCAAGGTATAAGTGCCGCATTATATGTATACACCAGAAATGCTTTGCTGAGAAAAATCTTAAATATTAGATTCAAATGTCTGCTCTAGTACTGAATGGACAGAAACTACAGAAATTAATTTCATTTGAATGCATAATTACAGAATCAGGTGGTACTGCTCAAACATAAAACTTCAGTCAATGACAACAGTTATTTCAAACAACCATTGCCACGGTAGTGCCTCAGCCGGATTGCTCTAATACCAACAGTAACATCACGCAGAATGATTGTTGTTTTAACAGATGAAGATACAGCGCATAACAGAAAAACGTTACACACAAAACAGGAAGAAAAAGACAGTAATAAGCATGTGAACATTTGTATAGAAAGCTCAACAAATTGAACTCTAGGAAATAGCCATAGAAGCTCTCTTTCTCTCTGGCAAGAAGTGCAAAAGTGAAAACACTGGACTTCCATTTTGATCACTCAACTTCCTTATTTTTCAACAAATAACCTACAAGGGGGAAGAAGCAAAGTTAGTAAGTTCAAACTTTTAGAATAGATGAAAGAACAGGTTAACGAAATTAACCTTCAACCTTACAAAAGGAAACCATATGTTGAGATGAGAGTATTATTATAAACTATATGTCTAAAAAGAAGTTTTTCGGGTCAAAAATGGCTCAGTTCAACTAACCTTTAATCTCAATCTGATTGGGATTGGCTATAAAGATCATTTTTCTCCATTCTACTTAGTTTTAGGTATTATCCATATCACATGGATGTGAGAGTTTCATGCCAGTCCTATGTCCAGGCTTGGGACCAACTATGTATGAACCAATAGTAATTATAATGATAATCACTCAGGTGGAGTTGGACATAAATGAAATTAATTAAGGAATTAATTACTGCTTGCTAGGGAAGGGGGAATGAATGAGCCAACTGCATAAATCGTAACTTTATAGGATACAATTTCTGAACAAGTATCTATCTTCAAGAATTTTTTAGGAAACTGGCATATATGAACCAAATGAGGCCATGAAATACAACGAAAAAAACTACATTAAAATTCACCTAGCGAACACAGATGGGGTGGCTAAATGCAAAATGGGGCGTGGATTGTGGATTTACGCATAAAATTGGCATTGGATCTTCTATGACAGGATTATTGGAAATTAGCATGGCTTACACTTCCTTGGAGAATAGGAATTAGGAAAATGATTTTGTAGACAGATTCTTTTAGAGCTTTAAACCTCAAGAAGGAAGATGTGGACCCAGATAATCCAAATATTGACATTTACAAGCACAAGAACGTTATAAGGAATCAGTGGAATGTATGTATGGAAGAACTGTATATGCAGTTGTTAGCAAGTTTTGCCTAAGGTCTAAACACAAGAATTCAATATTTTAACTCCCCACCAGGGTTAGTGGCAGATATCAACCTTAGCACCAGTCAGGGGTGTCTTCACCCAGATTGGTTCAGTGTTATCACTTGTCAGAGCTCTTAGACCTTCTAACAAACAAATAGATAAACAAAATTACAAACTTCATCAGATTAAGTTGACTCTTCTGCTGCTATCCTTGCTGAAGCATACAGAGGATGCAAGCTTCATCAAGCAACAAAAGATTGGGAACTGACTTACTTCCTTCTTATCCATTGGTGTTAAGAAAGGATCTCTAACACTAAGGCCAGCAACAACAGTTAATATTGGATCCAGGCAATTGAAGATAGCACCTAATATGAGCATCTTCCCAAGTTTAGGCTCCATGGGAAGCATAGTCAAATATTGTCCTGTCAAGTGATAGACAAAATGAGGTTAGGACAATTAGCATAAGTCACAGGAAAAATTAAAAAAAAATAAAATAAAATTCAGATCTACCTAGAACAGTCAAATTTTCATTCTTATCCAAGGCCCCAATGATTTTTAAGTATTCAATGGCATTTTGAACCTACAGAATTTAAATTCAGTGGAAGAAAATGAGTTTGACACGGGGAAATCATTTGCATGAACGAGAAGTAATGAATAAATTCTCTGAGGAAAATATGAGATAAAGCAAATTCAAATGAGCCACATAAATATGGAAATAAGTTGGAAACATATTAAATTGATGCTACCGCCAACAACTCCGGTGACTGTAAAGCCCTTGAGAGAAACTCAGAAATACTTCCAAGTTGCAAACTTTTGATTTGCAGACAAAGAGACTGCAAAGGCGTCCTCAAAATTTCTGGTAATTGATACTCTGCAAAGGCTTCATAAACACATCTAGGATAGAGATGGTAACATTCTCCTGGTTGAACACGGCCAGCTCTTCCTCTCCTCTACATTACATGCAGTAAACAGAAAAGTAAAATATAGTCAATTAACATCTGGATACTGGATGGTACAACCCAAATTTTAAGAACAAGTCTATTACCAATGAGCAATCAAACACACACACCATAATAAATATCCTACCACGAACTAAAAAAGATCTCATCCCCCCCCCCCCACCCCCCCCTGGGAGAGATTTGTACCTAATAGAGACATTATATCTCTGTGAGAGAAAGAGGAGTTATTCTTCACGCATGCTTCTACTACTTCCTTTTCCTCGAGTTACTAGCCCCCAAAAATCCAAATCTTTAGTTGGATTTTCAATTTTGGACTCTTTTCTGTCTTGTTTCAATTTTTGGCCAGACAGGGATCCCAAGGTCTGGAACTATGGGTTGTGCAAACAGTGCTTACTCGCACCAGCCCATGCCACATCAACAGCAGCGCCTGTAGACACTGGATTGAATGGTGCACTCAGACATGGGGATCCTAGAGCAGCCAAAATTGACTCAAAAGTGAACGTTGGATCACACAGTTGATAAAAAAGGACCATAATTGAAAATCCTCCCAAATTTAGGGCTTATTCATTTTTAGCCGCTAGACCTTCTATTTATTATAAGAATGGACTCAATATTTGTTTTTCCTCTTTTCTTAAAAAAGAAAAGAAACTATAAGACTATTATCTTCAAATTTTTGGGGCAGAGTCTTAAGCATACAACTTTGAGTTTTGTCTACCCTCTAATTGATAAAAGTACCTATAATTTTTAACTAATATTTTGTGTTTTAATCAATTTGTTAAGGGACTCATTGATAGTTGACTTAAAGAGGAAACTACTCAAAACTATGAAATCCTTGAGCCATTTTAGCTAGTAGAGCGGGCAACTAACGTGAAACTCTATGACTACATAGATTTAGAACTACACGACAGAAGCTAAAGGTTTTGATCATGATTGAATGAACACCCAAGCCATCCTAAAGTTGCACCAGTTCAGTCCAACTCTTAGTTCATTAAAGTCTGCAATTAGCACTGCCATTTAAACAGTCTTGCTTCATGCATGATTATATATGTTGTCTGTCGCGTCCTCTTTTTGTTTGTTAGTTTATCGGTCGGGGAAATGAAAGATTTATTTAGGATCAGTAAATAAATTACACGAAGACTGTTCTACAAAGAACAGGTTAAAAATAAGAGAATAATAAGTGAACTTAATTGTTTCGAACACACTTAGTTGTTGATCTGACTATATTTTTCCTCTTACAAAAATGGGTTGCGCCTAACTTACCCCCAAAAGCTAGCTCAGGGGGAAGGAGTGCCTAAGACTTTATAAGAGGCACATTACCCCTATTTCAAACTGATGTGGGATATTAACACTCCTTTCACGCCCAGGACTGCACACCTGTAGTATGAAACACTTGTGGAGGTCTAACATCAGTTAGGGAGGCTTTGATACCATTTTAAAAAAATGGGCCAAGCCTAACTTACCTCCAAAAGCTAGTTTAAGTGGGGATTAGGCTTTCAAAATAAAATTTCTTTGCTTAATTATTATTCTTATTTATTTAATCATATCCCATGTTCCCACTTTTTAATCTTGTTGTATTTCTGTTTCTACCCTAATAATCAACATGACTTGGTACAAATAATATATTGTTAAAACCATGGAACCTGCACAAATTTGACTAGATGCCCACAACCACCTAAGAACGTGTTTTTTGTGAATTGCAAGACATCTGAGAAAGAGTTATATTATAACAGGAAGTAAAAATCACAGTTGCTGAAAAACTTAGGCTTCATTTGGTAAAACATGATTATTTTGCTCTAATTGCTTTTGCTATTGCAAAACAAAGCAACTTTATTAAACGAAGCCCTTCAAATATCCTGCATTACCATATATTTCAAAGCCATGATGTGCATATAACATTAAGGATCCACAATAGAGAACAAGATAAATACTGCATTTTCAGAAATTCAGATGCATCACACCCTCCTAAGAAAACAACGCATACAAATTAGACAACTTCAATGGTATCGGGGTACATGGGAGGGAGAGACCCCCACCTCTATATTCAAATGAATCAACCATTCCTTCAACTTAACTAGATCATCAATGTGATTAACTAGATCATCAATGTCATTGCGACTTGCATGTCACAAATAAAAACTGGAATCCATCTTACAGATCAAAAGTCAAACAGAAGAAGACCTTACTTGTTGAGCAGAAACCTTAGAAATCCAAGAAGGAAGAAGACAAGGAGTGTTATTCAGTGCATCATATGAAGTCTCCTTTGCCTTTCCACAGTCAAGTACAAAAACAACATCATTGATTGTGATACTTGTCTCAGCAATATTAGTAGCTAGCACTATTTTCCTCACACCATCTTTGGGCTCATCAAATATTAATCTCTGTAGTCCAGGTAAATCTTACTCAGAAATTATTTCAAAAAGAAAACTACAGAATAAACAGGATGAATTGTTCAATGCAATAATAATATAACAAAAACACCAAAGCAAGAAGCGGCAAAAATATGCACTGCCAATTTGCTGTTCCTTCTTTTGCTGCAGATAAATATTAGTTATGCAAGCATTAGTTGATCAACTATTTTGTTAGACACATCCCTAAGAGTAACAAACAACTAAGAAATCAATGAAATTAACAATTACAGAACTAAATTACAATAATTTTACCTGCTCTGAACTAGCCATAGAACCATGGCAAGTGAGCAACGACACTCGACCTGGATCTCCTAAAATAGGATGTGATAGGAGCTTATCCTTCAGAGAACTAATGTCATCCCATCCAGTCATAAAAACTAGAACAGAACCAGGCCTCTCATTCTCGCATATATCACACAAAAGACACTCTATGAGATTAAAACCAATGCAATCAGGATTCCAACATGACAAAGACTCTCGAGTCTGGGGACTATACTCCTTGAAATCAGCAGATCTTAGTGCTTCCTGTTTGGATATTTCCAAAATGAGAAAATAAATCAAGAGTGAATGTTGCCAAAACAGCAATCATATCCATGAGAATTTCATATACCTCCACAGCAGAAGCAATTTGGCTCTTCCTCTTTCTTGGAGCTTGTTTACTTATCCTCCACACCCTATCTTGGCCATAATCATCAATTTGGTTGTATAAGGTTAATCTGTAACCCGTCATTTCCAGGATATTTTCCAGAAACTGAGTTCGCACTGGGTATGTGAAACCCTAATTGGACCATAAAACCAAAAAAGAAAGTGCCCCTGATTAGACCACACTTTCCATCCTCAGGATCCTGATATAACTTCTACCAGAAATGAAACAAAACTAGAAGCATACATAACAAAAATTTTAAATTGCTGAAACTTATAGATGCTTTAAATAAATAAGCTTTACAAAAATACTGTAAGAACCCAATGGAATACACATTGCAAGATAAGAAATTAATTTCAGGAATAACTTTTCTATAAGCTTAAATTCATTACATCTCCAATACTGGTAGAAATGGCAGAAAATCACAAATTCATGGGAAAAGTTTCCACATCAACAGACAATGGTTTAATGAAGACTTAAGCATATCAGCACAAAGACCAAGCTCCAGGCATCCCACCAACAGAACAAAATCTTTACACATTTGAGCATTATAACATTAAAGCATTAGCTTTGCAAGTAAAGCATGTGTAGATTAAGGAGCTCAATTCAAATTTGCCTGGAGATCATGAGTACTCACTGGAATATGAACCCCACCCCCTACCATCAATTGAAAAAAAAAAAAGAAAGGCACCTTCATTTACACTTACTGGAATGCGAAGTATTGGAGCTCCACCAAAGTAGGATGAGAAAAGCTCTGCATCGAGGGTTGCACTCATCAGAATCAGCCTCAGTTCTGGCCGACGAGGAAGGAGATCTTTAAGGACAATAAGCAGAAAGTCTGGCATCAAACACTCATGGTAAGACTTAAAGTCCATCATCCAAATTCTTTTTTTTGGATGGAAGAAGAAAATTCTGATTATGAATAAAGAGAAGAAATACAAATTGGAGGAGAAGATATTCTCCATTCACAAAAAATAACTCAGAAACAGTTTACCCTCATTCATTCCACGTTCGTGAATCTCATCCACAATAACATGAGTTATGCCTTTCAAATTTCTATCAACAAGCAATCTTCTCAGCAAGATGCCTGTGGTGCAAAAGAGAAGGTGGGTATCTCTTCCTTTTATACCTTCAAGCCGAACTTTATATCCAACCTTTACAGATAAGAAACAGAAAAGATAATCTTCAATTATCGTTCAACATTTTATTTACAGAAAGTGGTAATCTGGGAAAGTATCCCCAAACAATGTTTGAGACAGAACTCACGCATTCACCCAATTTCTCTCCCCTTTCTGAAGCAACTCTCTCAGAAACAGACATAGCAGATATTCGTCTTGGCTGTGTACATATAATACTACAAGAAGCTCCCCGGACAGATTCTATCTCTGATTCTAATATGAAATGGGGAATTTGTGTGGTCTTGCCACAACCAGTTTCACCAGAGATAATGACCACCTGTAAAATTGAAAATTCCAGACATCAAATAAATCATGGATTGATACTTGCATAATATTGACTATAAAAGGACCGTATCAATTTCATCTGGACAATTAGGGCTGTGCAGTTCCGGTTCCAGTTTGGTTCTTTGTAAGAACTAGAACCATAACTGTATTTCAGTTCTTTCATTTTTTGGAACCAAAAGAGAAACCAAGTTTCGGTTCCAGTTCTAGTTCAGTTCTAAATGTTTTCGGTTACAATTCAGTTCTAGTTTCAGTTTTGTTTTCGGTCTCAGTTTTGGTTCTGATTCGATTCAATTATTGGTTCCTACACTTAAAATTATAGTATTATTGTATTCCTTTTAAAAGAACAAAAACAATTATATATTTCTAACATCAAAATAACAATAATAATATCAAAATAAAATATCAATAAAGTAACATAAACACAATAACTTACTCAAGAAAAATATTAAAATTAAATTAATAATTCTCACATAAAAACACAAGATAATACCAAATATTCATAATGTTGGCACTGAGTGGGGATAGCTCAGCGGGCCAGCATTCTGCTCAGGTCCCTTCCACCCATGACGCTTAGGTTGCTATGCTATAAGAGGTTAAAATT
Source organism: Hevea brasiliensis (assembly GCF_030052815.1). Taxonomy (NCBI): domain Eukaryota; kingdom Viridiplantae; phylum Streptophyta; class Magnoliopsida; order Malpighiales; family Euphorbiaceae; genus Hevea; species Hevea brasiliensis. Next base: position 76,539,843 of record NC_079505.1, read on the forward strand.
GTGCCTCTGCTAAAGGTTCAAGCTTCTGGCACAGCGGTAGACGCTCAATTCTACAATTGGTATTACAGTCAAGGTAATGGGTTTAAATCTTTGGCAGGTGTTGGGAGTGGATTATTGGCAATGAATGGGGATAGCTCAGTGGACTAGCATCCTACCCAAATCCCTTCGGCTTATGGCGCTTGGGCTACTATGTTATTGAGTTGTAACTCTGCTAAAAGTTTAAACTTTTGGTATAATTGTAAGCACTCGATCCTACACATAATAAGTCATATAATATTTCCATCCAAATTACAAAATAGCAGCAAATCAACGAGTATAATGTGAGTTAGGATTAATGTAACCTAAACCAATAGCATAAAACTACGTAATTTTTGGTTTTAGAGAAATTTTTTATTATATTTTCGTTCAACTATTTAAAGTTAAAATTTTGTTGTACAATATATAATTTTTACTAATTTAAATTTTAATTTAGAATAATAAGTATTAAAAATAAATTTAATTTTAATATAGTAAATGTTGTTTATAAAAATTTTGTAAATTATAATTAAAACCTTTTCAAATTAAAAATAATATAACTAATGTAATATTAAACGTAGTGAATTCAATTATTAACACGGACTCTTCATTATTGTTTTGGCTCATACTCAATGCTATGATCACATACCTCACAAAATATTTTATTCGTATTGCAACACTAACATTTTGAGTGGGTCATAATCCAATCCCATGAAATAACACATATATCAATTAAGTCACTTCATAACATATATCTTAATAAATATATTCTCTATCTTATACATATTTTTTAATTTTATAATTTTTAACAAGAAAGTATGCTACATGATGAAAATGTGATTTAATAAGATAATTAATGACTGTAAAGTGATTTAATATATTTATGATTAAAAAAAATAAAAATTAATATTGGGTTACATATATATACTTATAATTAATAACAAATTAAGTTTTATATATATAATCATCTTAATTGTATATAATATATATAATTTTATTTAAACTATGCAATATATCTAAAATATATATAAAAAAAATACATATGTATAAAATAGATTCTACGGTTCGGTTCAATTTTGGTCTGGTTCCGGTTCGATTCTTGATGAAGAACCAGAACTGAACCAAAACAGTAAAATAACTTCGGTTCAGTTTGGTTCGGTTCCTACAGTAACGGTTTTTTTCCGATTCCGGTTTGGTTCAATTCGATTCTTCGATTCAGTTCGGGTGCGCAGCCCTATACACAATGACAACTGACATATTCATTTTCATACCGATAAACTAACACGAGATGGAAATGAATTCAATTAACTATATATAGGTTCCATACCCACCATAATGCAAACAACAAAAAGCACACTTGAACAGTCCAGCACACACCAAGTTTCACCGAGTTATCTTAAAATATAATATGTTGAACAAAAACAAGAAAATAAAATCAAAACTATCAATTTACTTGTACAAGACAATTGCATTCACATAATGGGAAAAAAGGCTTAATACTAGAAGGAGATAACAATAGATAGAAATGTAGGGCATGTTTGGTTCAGTGGCCAGTCATTTGTAAGCATTGGTTTTAATTGATTGTAAAGTGTAATCGATTGCAATTGGGGTAGCGGTCAAATTATAAAATTACTAATAGTGACTTATTTTTGTTACATATTTTGTGATGAATTTTACTTATTATATACAAATGAATTTTCTCTTTTAAATTAACTTTCTAGTAATATAAATATCCAAAGGGTGACTTTGGTGTAATGGTAAAACTTACTCCATTTTTGACCTAGAGGTCATGGGTTCGAGCCACGAAAACAATCTCTTTACAAAGTAAGGGTAAAACTGTGTACATCAACCCATGCTAGAGCCCACAAGTGTGGGATGCTTCATGCACTAGATCATCCTTAGTATGTACTCATCTATTTAAATGTATGTGCATATTAAAAATTAGGGCTAAGCAGATTACGGTTTTAACCAAACAACTGAACCATCTAATTCGGTTTTTTGGTTTGGTTATTCGGTCAATCAGTTCAGTTTCAATTAATTTTTTACGGAATTTCAGTTTGAAAACTGAACCAAACTGATGAGTAATACACTGTCGTTTTGGTTAGTTATATAAGCCCTCCTTTGCCTCTTTCTTTTTAATAATTTGTATTGTAAAATGTGTAACTTTTTAGGATTATACTATATGTATGTATTATAAAATTAAAAATTGTTTTTTTATATGATTTCCTTTTAATGAACATTTTTAAATAGGTATTTTAATAAACATTTTTAAATAGGTATTTCTATGCATATTACAAACAATCATAAATAAAAGTTAAAGTTAAAATCAGTCATTAATAAATTTACAGATGAGCAGCCTTATGAGCCAACAAACAAGCCAGCTCATAAGCATAAATGAGCTGAGCTTTACAAAGCACAAAATTGGCACATTTATCAGATGAACCTTAGAAGTGAACTTGAGTTGAGTCTGGCTCATATTAAGTCAAGTGAACTTTATCAAAATGAGCTTCAGGTAGCACACAAGTAGGTTGGCTTATTTATAGCCCAAAGGCAAAAATATAATGGACCACAAAAAAGAATACAACCATATAATATCCAAATCACAATCAGCTGCATTCAGAGAAAGCTCAAGCAGCTTAGAGCAAAGCAAGTTTGAGCTCCTAACTCAAGCTTAATGCATTCATTTCTCAAAAGAATAGTAGCTACCTGAACTCAACTTAATCCTTCCTAATAGAGATGTCCACAAAAAGTTGGCATGAGAAACTATTGACAAAGAACAACATAATAAACTTTTCTACCTGACTTTGTGAAATGGCTTTCAATATTGCATCTTTCTCTTTATATGCAGGGAGACTTTTCCGAAATTCCAGCATTTTTCTGCCTTCTGGAGAATCCTAAAAATAATAATAAAAGAAATTGCAATAATTTGCACCTTACTTCAAGATTAGCAATAAAAAAAAGAATGCTAGAAAAGGTTGAGTCATTTAAACCTGAAAAGACACCTTAACATCCAAGTTTGCAAGAAATAATATATTTAATAAGATCATGGAAGGTTAGTTGAAAAAGCATAGGCATACATATACAATTATACATGTTAGAACCATTAGTAACCAGAAAAAAATTGAAAAATTGCTGGTATACAAATAATTTTTATATTATCCATTAACAAAAATCCCAAATCAATCTTTCCTTTCTCTACTTGACAAAGACTAATTTTAAATAGCATTTTATTCTAAATACATAAAACTTTATTAATCCATAAACAGCTATATACTAGTGTGCAAAAAGAATTTTTAGATGACAATAATGCATTAACTGTGGGACATGATAGTGTTCATGCCTTCTTTGCAATGCCCTTCATTTGTTTTTTTAAGAGAGTTTTTTCAGTAGATATTGTTTCCTCCATTCTTTCAATATGAATTTCATAATTTATCAAACTAACAAAAAATAGTGAACAATAAAGAAGTTTGTCAAATGTTAATACACATGCAAAATCTTACATTTGGATTTTGGGTTATTTAAGATTTGTAAGGAACTATGGGAAAATAAAAAGGAAAAAGCAACTCTGATTTATTTTAACTTGTATTTTAGTTAAAAACTAATGAAATACTCATTAAATATTTTCCTGGCAGTGCTTTAGACGGAGATCGGGAGATGTAAAGCCAAAGCAATAGAGTGCTTTAAGCTCTACCTTCCAGGTTGGAGGTCCAAACCTCAACTGCAACATTGTTTTCAGTAAACTCGACATTATGGACGACATACAAAATATGTTGTTTTAAAACAAGAAAGAAAACCAGCCACTAGCTTCAACCCAAAGCAGTTCAACCAGTTCAAGCTGAAAAGAGCATCAGCCGGTTTTCTCTGGTATTTTACTTTAGGCAGATAACGAGGTGGTATCAGACCAATTACCAAAACCAGTTCTCTGGTAGGACTAGCTAGTCCAGTGATGAGCCAGTGGATCATGGCCTAGTCCAAAGGCCCAAAAGGAAGACTTGGAAGGTTTATTCAAGAAGGAATAAGAAGGGAGGAGATCCAGATGTGGTGGGGAATACTGTTGGAGTGGAATGAGGGCACTCTGAGAGTGAGAAATTATAAAAGGAGGTCCATCTGCATAAGGAAGGCATGCTTGATCTTTCTTCTGCTGATTTTTCCAGCTTTATGCTTGGGGGGAATTACTTGGTGTTTGGCAGCTAGTCTGTGGGAACAGGGAATATCTATTTGTATTTTGTCTTTCATTTCATTGCAGTACAACCTGCTAAGAATTCTCAAATTAAATTGTTCCTTGGATATTATCCATTAATATTTGATTATCAGTCCTTTTGGTCGCATTTCTGTTTTCTTACTATTGTAGTTTCAATTCTGCTGTAAATTATCTTCTCCCAGATTCTTTACTTCACCATCCAGTCTGCTTTTTAAAATACTTAAGCGACAAAAAACAGTAGCCTTCCACAATTTCTAAGCAATATTAACCTACCAGATATTATTTCCCAAGATAGAGCTTGTTTCTGAATTGAAAAAAAAAGAGGGATACGTTCAGAGAACAACAGAAATATGATATAGTTCCATATTTGTCAGGGTAATATGAACCTGCCAAGCACGTTGCTGATCGCACAGTTGCAAACTTCGCCGCCATAGAATTTTCTCCATTACAGCCTTGCTGGAAGCCAGTGGCTCTGGATGCTCAAAAAGTCCTTCATCAGTAGCCAGACTACTGCTGCTGCTTGATCTAGAAAAGGAAATATCTGGAAATCTTTCCTTAATCTTGGACTTTTGAAAGAGGTACTCTCCAAGATAAGCATCAATTCTTCTTTGCAAACCAAAAGGCAAGATCACCTGCCAATTTTTGAAATATTCAATTAAATGCCTATGAATAATATATAAGAAAGTTACAAAAGTTGGAAATACAGAAAATACATATGGTTCCCAACCCAGGGGACAAATAAATTTCATGTAAATGCTCCAAAAAAAACAAGAAAAGGGAGGGGGGGAGGGGGGGAGGGAAGAGAGAGAGAGAACAGACCTATAATAGAAGGGCATTTGAAACATGCATGCCGGGTTTAATAATGAATTTAAATAATAAATTTAAATGATTGAAGTGCTTGGAATTAATTGAAGCATAAAATATTGTCAAGTGAAGAGGTGGAACACTAAGAGTAGACAGTTTCCACAGGGCAAAAAAGAATATAAATAAGCGTGTCTGTGATAAATATAAGAAAATTTTGAAGTTAATGGAAGGCATTACTTTGGTGTATGACCAAATTTTGTAATAGTACTAGGAGACAATACCTCCCTCTGCGGACGCTTATCATCCAAATCAAATCTGTAGTTTGGCAGTGGGACCTTACTAAATACAACAACTTTTACATATAGATGGCTGCAAAAATAATTTCAACTGAGATTATCAATGGAAAACAACAACAGATTGAACCATCAATTCTGATGAATCACAAGATACCTATACAAACCCATTCTGCTTGCCAAAGCTGCTATTTGTTCAAAATCACGTCTGTCCTTTTTTTCCCTTGAGACCAACTCTTGCTTCTCATTGTCTCGCAGAAGCATGGTTAGCTTCCGCTTCCACTCTTCAATGTTATCAGAAAGGGAAGCACCCTGTCAAACACAGTTTAAACGGCACAAAATCACCACAACCAAGTGTCAAAATAACATCTACACATTTTCAGAAAATACACATATCTTTCCAACAATAAAGAGAACCCAAGAAATGTATTCAATCAGTAAAGAGCCCAAGGGCCGTACAATATTGCATATCGTTAAAAATGACAATGACCAAATTGTACCTAAAATACAAACAGGAAGTGAGATAGAGAGCCATATCACTGACTGTAGACCCTTATTTTGTGATGAGTATGTGCAATAAGGCTGTGGGAACCCGATGATGAAAAATTATATGACTGTAAGATGTAATTAGAGGCATGAAACTGAATAATTAATTCCGTGGCATGATCTTGAAAAAAAAATAATAATATGTTTTTTTATTGAAGCGAATTTAATTAAATTTAAATCAAATTTTGTTTTGTTTAAATTTAATACGAGTAGTTTTTAAATGTACCTATTCAGTTTAATTGGGATTCATGAGCCTAAGAAAGCCTAGTTAGAAATTTTAAATACGACCCATTTAATTTATTTTTTGAAAATTAAAATAAGAAAATATCTTTTTCTCTATCCCTCTCCCATACAAACTCTTTCTCTCCCCCTTTGGCCCCACTCTCTTCCTCACTTCCTATTGGTGCCACCCCCTTTCCTTCTCTTCCTATTGGTTGGAACACCTCACTCATATCTCAATCTCACCCAAATTCCTCAATCCCAGTTGTTTAAGTTATCCGAACCATATCACACTAGAACTTCAAATCCTATCACACCTCTTCCTCACTCTCTATTAGTGCCTTCCCCTTCCCCTTTCCCTTCCCCTTCCCCTCTCTTCCTATTGGTTGAAACACCTCACCCATATCCCAGTCTCACCCAAATTCCTCAATCCCAGTTGTTTAAGTTATTTGAACCTTATCACACTAAGACTTAAAACCCTACCACACCTCTTTTCCTCACTCCCTATTGGTGCCTTCCCCTTCCCCTCTCTTCCTATTGGTTGAAACATCTCATCCACATCTCAGTCTCACCCAAATTCTGCAATCTTAGTTGTTTAAGTTATCTGAACTTTATCACCTTAGGACTCCAAATCCTATCACACCTCTCTCCCAAAACCCTATAAATACCCTACAGGAGAAGGAAAAAAAAAAAAAAAAAAAAAAAAAGAGGAGGAGAAGACAAAAAAAAAAAAGAAAAAAAAAAATTTAACGAGAGAAATAGCCAAAATTTCTTTAAGTTCTTTCTTTCTTGCGATATTTCTTAAAAGTTAGTTCTTTTATTTTCTTTTCAAGATTTATGCCATGTAATGTTTAATTCTATGTTCCTTGTTTTTAATTTATTTTGTATGTTCATATAGATCATGTAATCATGTTTAATTTGAGGGGATACACAACTCCGCACATGTTCAGTTTTCTGTCTCTCATATTTTTATTATTTTTTGTTATTTTTTGAATCTGTAAAAAATTTGTAATAATTATATTCATATTCTACACGAAATTTTATTAATTTTAGGCTCAAGAATCACTAAAAAAGCTTTAATATTTTGTAAGTTATGGCTATTTGAAATTAGGGTTCATGTAAAATCCGATTTGCAGGATACCCGATTTGTGGAGCCCACATCTCCCTTGTTTCTTAATATTTTTGTGTAAATCTAGTGTCTAAAATTAAGTTTGAAATCTTATTAATCTTTTCCAATTAGTTTTGCATTCATATCTGTTATGATTGGTAAATTATGAATTTTACAAAAAAGTAGTGAGATTCTATTACTGGAAAAAGTTACGATTTGTGTAGACCATTCGGCTAGGATTTTGTTTAATCTATGAATTTTATGATGTTGTATGATGTTTTGGCTGTCTTTTGTAATTTTTTTTATGATTTTTAGGCTTGTCTAACTATTTTTCAAAAATCAAATTTCTTGCTACTATCAATCTGCCAGAATTTGAAAATTGTATGTTTATGTATGTTCTTGTATTTTCTTAGGTTCCAATTGATATTTGATCTATTTTTCTGTACTTTTTTAATTCAAGAAGTGTTATGAAGTGTTCGAAATATGTTAGAAGATGTGGACTCTTAGGTAGTTGAAACTAATTAAGAATCTTAACCCTTTAGGAGACCAGAGTTAGAATCCAATGTAAATTGTTATTAATATTTTCTTATTTTCTTTAGTTTCTTTAGTTTTTATTACAAACAAAATTAGTAAGTAGCCCTAAAGTAAGTACCAAAAAGGACATTTGTGTGGAGCTTACATGGAGCTAAACGGGAGTAAGCCAGGGATATCATTGCCATACTAAAAGAGAAAACCCTTTTTTAAAGGTAGCTTGCCCCAATGGCAACTGCATTTACCAACAGGTAAGTAGCCCTAAACTCCTTGAATAACCATTGGCATGAAATTGTAGTAATAATAGAATTTTTATTTGGTAAATTAAAATTAACTTTGTTTTTAATTTAACTGACTTTTGCATGTAATTAATTTAAATAAATACTTTGTAAATAAAAAATTAATATTGTTTGTAAATTAAACTAACCTTGGCATATAAAATAAATTTAATTTAATACTTGATAATTGTAAAATAAATTTACATGTTAGAAATCTTTATTACGTTGTGATTGTTTGGGCCTTATATGATATTAGAATAAATTGCGTGTGTAGGATTAGAATTACATTTTTAGGATAAAGTTTAATAAAGGAATAATAAATAAGACTTCTAGAAACATTAGTAGAGAACTGGCACTCGAATTAACGAGGTTAGGCCAGGCATGAGGGGTGCCTCACACCTTCCCCTTACTTACCCACTGTTACGGAGCAGAGTTCCCAAGATCCCCAAACCTGCAGAATAACAAAGGAAGAATATCGAGGAAGAAGGAGAGAGGGAGTGAGAGAGAAAGAAGTAGAGAAAAAGAGAGATAGAGAGAGAAGTGTTTTGTATTATTCAATTCTTGGCTGACCCAATTAGTTACAGTGTTAACCTATTTATACAATATTTTTCTCCCATAAATTCTCACATTCCCATTCCCCTTGTTATCATAACATTCCCCACTTCTTGAAATCATTCTTGCCCTCAAGAATGAAAAGGTTCCATGAATAAAAGAAAAATCTTCTATGCAAGCATCTTGAATGCTATGGTGGAGCTGCACTTGAATGCTAGGACTCAATTGGCAGAAAGCATTTTATCCAAATGATATTGCCCTTCCAATTGGAATGTTGGTGTACCAGAATGTTCTGTACATACTTTCTTAGAATCAGCCATTGTACATTCTCCCTCCGATGACAGAATTTAAATTTCATTTTGTTTCTTTGCCATTTCTCGTACTCATCCTCTTTGAGAAGAACAATCTCATAGGAAACCCACTCCAAAATATAGCAATGAAATTCAAAATCAACCACTTCATCAACCTTAACTACCCTTGAGTCGTCTAGGTTATGCCATGTCTTTGGAAAGGACCATATTTAGCAAAAGTAATGCCCATAAATGAACAAAACTTGGTCAGTTTTTGGCACCTCCTCAGGAATTGAAACAATATCTCCCTATTGTTTTTCTAGATTTACCAGCTCAAACCACATCTCATCCACCTTATCAACACCGGAAATCATCATGGACTGCTTTTTTGGAACATCAATATTCACTGATTCCAACGTCAGGTTAAGGATATGAGCCTTAACATCCACCTCTTGGCTACAAGCCACTTCAGAATTTTCTTCCTCAGTAGCTAGTGAAGCATGAATTTCCTCGTGTTCCTCATCTAAGTTCAACATTTGCACATTAAACTTTTTTGCATTGTGATCCTCTTCTACCATATCCACATCATTAATGGGCACTTGCTCCTCTATTTCAAATTTCTCTATTTTCCGAGGATTTAACCCAAAATCATTTAGAATGGAGAAAGAGAATTCATATAGCCGACCCCAAACTCTTGGGATAAAGGCTTAGTTGAGTTGAGTTGAGTTGAGTTTCTCTTGAAACAACATCTCCCACTTCTCCCATATATTATCCAGCCTCTCCTCATATCTTTTAAATGCCCTGTCAACAATTTCACAAATGCCCTGTTCCAAATCCCTCAACTTTTGTTCCCAAGATTGCTCTTCCATAATCAGAAATTACAGAAACAAGGAAAGAACGGTGAGTAAGAGTCAAGATTTCCAAGAACGGGGTTTGAACCAAGGAACTATTTCCAGAACCTAAAACAGAGTTTCAAAGCAAGAAATGGAAAGACTTAAGGGAAAGGGAAACGCTGGAGTATAGATCTAAATTTGGAATCCTAACAGATCAAGAAAGAAGAAATGAGAAGAGGAATAGAGAGAAACTGAAGAAATCAGAAGAAGAAAAGATAGAAAGAGATAGAAATGGAAAAACTGAAGAAGAGATTTTATTTCAAGTAATTCTTAGAATTTCAAGAAGAAAGGATGAAGAAGAAGAATAGGGTTCTGTTGAGAAGAAAAAATAGAAGGGAAAGAAATGGATTAAATTTCTAGGAAAGAAGGAAAAGGAATCTCAGATATGAAAAAAGGAGAAATAGAGAAAAGAAGAAGACGAAGAAAAAGAAGAAGAAACCCTAATTTCAGGGTTACAAGATCTAGAATAGAATAAATTGAAAGGAATGAGGGAAAGAGATAGAAAAACAGAGTCGGATTAGAGAGAAGAAAGAATTAGGGAAAGGGACAGAAGAACAGAGTTGGATTAGAGAGAAGAAAGAGAGGAAAGGAAGAAAAAGAAGAGAGGAAGATAAGAATAGAAAGGAGAAGAAGAGAGGAAGATAAGAACAGAAAGAAACCTAGTATTGGGAGACTATCAGTGATCTGCCATTGATGAAGCATTCAAGTTGTTGTCCACTGATCCAAGGGCTCTGATACCAATTGTTACATAGCAGAGTTCCTAAGATCCCCAAACCTGCAGAATAACAAAGGAAGAAGGAGAGAGGGGGCGAGAGAGAAAGAAGTAGATAGAAAGAGAGATAGAGAGATAAGTGTTTTGTATTATTCAATTCTTGGCTATCCCTAACCTAGACATTGGGCTATAGTAATGACGGTTGTGGAAACTCTGCAAGGAGTAAGTTGCCATCCATGACCCTCGGAAAAAACACTGAAGATGTCTTGGTTTTTACCCGGGTAGCGACTCCTGTCTATCTATGCCTTCGTGGCATAAATTCTTAATACCGTGGTACTGTTATGGGAAGACGGTACTTTCCAGTGATTTGATTCTATTAGGATTGTATGAAGTGCATGTCTAAGAAATGCTGTCTAAGGAGGTGGTACTTAAGTGAGACCATTGTGATTCCACCATCTTTCCTGGGCATTACCTGGTGCATTTTATATAATTCTAGTGGATGATATTTCGCCTCACGCCCCCGCCCCTACACTGACACAGATTCAATGAATAAGATTCATTTTAAATACCTTTTGATATATCTCCAGAACCTCTTAAATGTGTCTAAAATTTGAACAAAGGTGCCTCAAGCATAATGGTACACTTAGACATCACATAAGTAGGATATGTCTAGTACATGCCTTGTACCAAAGGCATGTACTAATAGTATGGTTCTTTCCATTCTATAGTTGGATACAATAAACATTCACCATAAATCATACTTCCCACCATAAACCTCCAAATCCACTTTCTGGAAAGACCCTAATTGAATGGTTAAAAGATATAATACCCAGTCTCCCACATGAGATGAGATTTAAACTCCCCTCTAATATTGCCCCAAAATAATCTTGATTGAATACTCTACAACCTCATTGCCACAAACCTGGGTATAGAAGTACAACACAAAGTAAATCAATAGGCTGGAAACAATAAACTCCCACCTTCAAGAAGTAGTTCATTTCTGTCAGTTAGCTTCCTTTCAAACCTATCCAACCTGACTCCCTATTCCCCAAAGGTGGAAACAGCAAGAGACTTCACCTTATTCTCCAAAATGCTAGCCAAGAGTTCCCATCCACACCTTACCCAAGAGGGTTTTATCTATTTTCCAGATGTTAATTTTAAGGTTTATGCCAAAACATTGCAAGATAGCAAATAACACCCCTCAACTAGAGAATCTACTGTGCCTCTAAACCACAAAAATTGTATCTTGGCCAATAATACAAAAAAATCATCATCCTTTTTTCCCATTCAAAATCTCATTCTCTGTAGCATAGAACATTATTTTTAAGCTACTGTCACCTACATATAATATATTGTATGCCTTCTCCATATTAAGTTTGCAAAATAACTATCTTCACAAATTCTACCACCCACCAACTAGCAATCACAATTGCTTTTAGAATTTTTCTCCCTTCATAAAAACATTTTGATATGGCCCTACCATCTAGCCAATCACTTTCTTTAATCTCACTACCTAAACCATGGTAATCAATTTCGAAATACTTCTCACAATGCTAATTGACCTAAAATTTTTCAATACTAATGGCCTCATTACTATACAATTCTGGAAGCTCCTCACAGCCAATCTCCTAATTCCACCTTTACTCAATGTAAGATATTAGTTTTGGACAAAGCAAAAAAGGAATTTAGGCTAAGCACAAAGAATGTGAATAGGAATTTAGGATTTTGAACAATGATGCCACTTCGCTGTAATTCAGAATCAACTCTAAAAGAGGTAATGGAATTGGCCGTCTCAAGGAATTGCTCAAAGATGAGTAACTTGGCTCCTCTATATTCAAACATGAAGAACATAAGAGTATACCAAATTATACTTTGCAAAAACCACAATTTGAACCATAAGACACCCTGAGGGATGCCCATTACCAGAGTGTTGGGGAGGGAAGAAAGAGAAGAGAGTGATCATCCATTCAAGGTTGCCATGTTTGCTAAAAGCTTGTCAGAGAAAAAGAATCGCAAGAATGACTACTGTTTGCAGGGAATCGGCTGCAATGAAGTATAGTTCATGGAGTAATGGTGGTTGGAAGAGATGAAATGGAAAGAAGGTAACATAACAACAGAGATTGACGCAAAATAGTTAATACCAGAGCATTGATCAGACATGAATATTTTCCACCTTTGCACTGAGCCTTAGGCTAGTGTCATAGCAACATATAGAGGAAAAGTCGCAGCGAGAACAGCATAAATGCCCTTACCGGTAATCATAGCTAACAAAGAACAATAACAATTGTGTGTGTGGAGGGGGTTCTTACAGGAATTTAGTCGTGTGAAGAAGAAGGTGCAGAGATGCGAATAAACAAGAAGTTAATGGTGTTAAATTTTGGATTAATTTGATCCATTTTAAAAAATTGTAAGGTTTTGTTTGACTGCAAATTTAGTTCAGGGGCTAATATTTATGACTATCCGGAAATACTTCAATTCATGGGTCGAAGAGGCTTATGCCTATATAATTTTGAGAATATTAATTTACAACTCCACAAACATAAATCCTACTTGTCCTGGATAATTTATCATTCGTCCATTTGGAACTTCATAAACAGGAATTTTAATTTAAAAAAAAAAACAAATAATAATTGCTTACGAACCCCAGTGCATGAAAAAATAAAAAAAAAAAAAAAAAAAAGCTAAATGCACACAAGCTAAATTGAATAGATAAAGGTATTAAAACAAATTAAAAGAAAATGAGAGTAATGTAAAGAATTAATTCAAGCATAATTAGAAAACTAGCAAAAACTAAAGAATCACCATTGCCAAAAAAAGGAATTCACACTTCAAAAGCTAAATCCCAAGTGAAATCAAATCAACAATAAAATTCAATCAACACCAAAAAAAAAAATTATATACATATATATGAATCACTTACGGGTGGAACCATAGAGCACTCCATCTCGCAGTCGGATCCCTCCTCAGAGACCCCATCATCGTAGGCAGAAATAAACTTATGCTTATTATTATTATTATTATTATTATTATTATTATTATTATTAACGTGATTACTATCACCAACACCGTTCCTCCGAAACTGCTCTTGCTGTTGTTGAAAAGAAGGTACAGGTGAGCTGTTTGTAGGGTTTAAGACGGGGCTTTGATTTTTAGAGTCAATTGAAGAAGCAAAGCCAGCGGAGAGAGAGCTATAATTCGGGGTGGTAATGGCAGAGCGAAGACGTTGGTGCGGAGGAACATAAATGGCACTGTACGAGGAAAGTGGCCGGTCCTTCATAGCTAAAAAACGTAATGGTGGAAGAGGAGGAGGAAGGGGAGTGGGAGAATGAGGGTTTTGGAATGTGAAGTGAAAGGAATTTGGAAAGAAGGCAAATTAAGGGGAAGAAGAGGGAGTAGAAATTGGATTTCTGATCGCGGTGGTTAATGGCAGTGTTGAGTTTCGAGCAACTGAGGATTCAGAAATGGTGGGGGCTTCTTCCTTTTGAAGGAGATAGTGTAGTCTTTTTCTTTGCTTCTGCCCCTTCTAGTACCAGTCACTATTGTGAGTTTTGTTCACGCTGCTATTTGCACGTGAGAGGTTTATGTAGGACTAGGACCCACTAAGTATTTGAAGTGGGTCCTTCCTTTCTTTATTGTGTGTTTTAGGCTTACGGCCTTTGACTTGATTTCGCAGGCCTGCAGAGTGCAGATAAGACTCGAGCACACTCGATCATTAATTTTTTTTACATAGATATGCCAAACGAGTCAGCTCGGGTATGTGCTGGGTTACTTTGAATTGCGAGTTAATTTAATTGACCCTTTAATTTTCGCCTGTACAGTTTTAAGATATTAGGGTTATGGATGTACATCAACTTTATTGTTAAACAGTCACATGTAAATAGAATTATATTTGTAATTTCAGAGCTAACAAAACCAAATGATCCGTGCAGTAAAATCCATACGAGTATCAGCCATTTTTATAGTACTTATTTCTAGAAAACGAAATAAGTAAATTATTCCACAACAAATTGAAACTAAACAAGTAGAATATACCCAATATTAGTATTCGATGCAAATCGAATTAAATCAAATTAAATCATTAAAATTAAATTAATTAAATTATTATATTTTAAAAATTAAATCAAACAAAAATTAATAAAAAATTAAATTAAATTATTCTATTTTAATTCGATTTAATTTAATTTGAATTGATTGATTTTTTAATTTTAATTTTAAAAAATAATATAATCTATATAATATAAGTAAAAGGTAATATTAGAAAAAAAAAACAATTTATTGCTTTAAAATAAATAAGGAAAAAAACAAAGTGGTAGACTTAATGGCAATCACCAATTAAAATAAAATAGGCGTCATCAAACGTCCTCAAGAAATTTCCAGAAAAATAGTTATGAAAATAAGAATACATATCCTTTCTCTCACTAAACCCACCTCTTCATAGGTAAAAACTTTTCTTTCTTTCCACATGTATTATTCAAGCCTCTAGTCTTCAAGACTAGGGGGAAAGAAAATTAAAAGGCTTATCTAATGCTACATTTCCTCACCAAGCACAACTAACGTGTAAGAAGAACCAAAAGAAAATATAAAATACACTGTAATATAAGTCAAGAAGCATTTTCATCCTTGAAATGCTGCTTAATAGGTATAGCCCTTGACGAACATTCCCTTCTTAGCTTCCTCGCTTTCACCGTCGGCAGAATACTTTCCAAGCTGGGCCAGGGAATTTGCCTTGGCACGCACCAAAAGTGCCTTCTGTGCAGCTTCCACATTCTCTGGACGCCCTTGCCATGTCTTAAGCACAGTGTTTTGCAGTGCACGTGCATATGAGAAGGACACATGCCACGGGTTGGGGCATTGGTTCATTGCATTGAGGTTAAGGGTTGCTTCCACTTCAGACTGTCCTCCCGACAAAAACTGAGAAGTGAATAGAAGTTACATCCGTTACTCTTAAACCAAAGTATTAGCAAAAGATTCAGTAATGTTCAAATTGAAATCGACAACACTTGCAATAGAAAAATCACATCCAACAGCAGCAACGTTAAGATGCTTAACAAAACAACTAATTTACCGTATTAGACATGGTCCAGTGCTCCAAACTTTTCAGTTTTTATCTCATTTCAACGACTTAAGTTGCTAAAAATTATCCTTTTTCCCATCATTTCACCTAAGGAAGAAGTGATTAAGAATTTGACCCGGTCTATAAAAAAAGGAAAATATATTTTTTGGCTGCAGGCACTTGAAAAGATTCTCAAGATTTAAATTCACTACCGCGAGGAGGAATGCTGATGTATGAGCAACATTATATCACTTTAGATCCCTCACAAAGAGTGATTCAGCTATTCATACCATGATTCCAGGAACTGCAGGTGGCACTCTTCTCTTAAGCATTGTGAGTGTGTATTTTGCTATGGTCTCAGGACAGGCCTTCTCTTTGTGTTCGGCTCCTGGCGTTACCATGCTGGGCTTAAGCAGGATACCTTCAAACACAACATTGTTTTCTGCCAAGTAGTAAAAGACTTCTGCCCAGACCCTTTCTGCAACTTCAAGTGTTCTCTCAATTCCATGATCCCCATCAAGAAGAATCTCAGGTTCAACTATGGGTACAAGACCATTGTCCTGAAAGTAAAAAATTAATGTAAACAAAAAAGCAGAACCTATAATTATTGGCACACGCATGCTGAGAAATCAATCCATAGTATCACTGGGAACAAAAAGCGGAGAGCCTAAATTCTACTCCCATGTATATAACCAGACAAAATGATTAAATGACTGAAAGACAAATATCTATTCATTTAATAGGGAAATGGATGACCTCAAGATTAAAAAGTTTCAGAGACTGAAATTTCAATCAATTCACCAATATTTGAACTTTCTTATTGCTTCACAAAATGCATCAGATAGTTCGAAGATGTTTTAATGCACATCCACAAGCACCACTCCCCACACATTTCTAACAAAAGAGTCAACGAAATAGGCATGCATTTCTAACCTTGCTGAAATTTAGAATTTAGCCAACGTAAGTAAGAAATAGATTTTAATTTTAAAGTGAAACAATACCTGAGAAATGGCAGCATAACGTGCAAGTCCCCATGCAGCTTCCCTAACAGCCAAAGCAGAAGGACCACAGGGAATGCTGACAACTGTCCTCCTGAATATCCCATATGAACATGGACAATAGTATCAAATAATCAATAAAACATGATATTTAATTGCTAGGGGGAATAAATTATCAACAAAGGCATAAGGAGAATATAAATTGGACTAACCATTTGGCAAAACGTGCACCTTGCTTGTAGTACTCAGCAGATCTTGAGGCCAAGCCATCCAAGCCTTGGCACCAAGACTCATTGTTTGATCCTGGAAGAGGTACCAAACCCTGATGTGCAAAAGTAGCATAATGACACATATATAAACTTGTTTAAACGTAGAAAAATCTCAGGTAATGCAACTAACAAAAACAAATCCTCAAGGATTGCAATTTATAAATTCTTTGAACAATATACCTTGTCAACTTTGATGCCAGGTACAATATTCTCATCATGCAAGCAGTCTACAAACTTCTTTCCATCAGTTGTAGACTGGTAGAGTGTTTCCTCAAAAAGAATGGCACCAGAAATGTATTCACCAAGGCCAGGAGTGGTCAGCAACAGTTGTCTGTATGCTTGTCTGTTGACCTCAGTGTTGTCTAAGCCAATAGATGCCAACCTCTTCCCACAAGTTGCATTTGATTCATCAATGGCTAGGATCCCTCGACCAGGTGATGCAATAGATTTCTACACCATTGAGAACAGGCCAAAGACAATTAAGCTCAATAAACTAATAATGGAACGAGGAAATGTCACAAATTGTTTGCTTTAACTCCTCCTTAGCCGGCAAAAAGAACGAAACGTCATAAAAGTAAAAAATCACTAACCAAATTATATATATTCATTGGCAAAAGAAAAAATTTCTAAGGCAGCACATTTAAGAAAAGTTAAACCAGGGACTTGAGGTGCCTCATAATAGAAACTGGGATGATTGGAATGAATTACGATCCCAATACATTATCAACTGCATGGGGATCAGAGAAAGCGTTTTTCCCGCCGTTTTCATCACATCTCCTCTTTGCCTAACAAAAACACGTGATCTGAGATATGGAATTGAAATTGCAGTGGAATCCTAAAGACCTTATTTAGCGATGCTTAAAATCTTCGTTTCAAAAGGGTAATGAATCCCATTATCAGCCGCCATGATTTCGTTAAAACTGAAAAGCTAAAAAGCACCAACTGATGGAGAAACCGAAAATATATAGAAACTTGAAACGAAATACTAATCATACTTATGGAAATGCAAAATAAATAAATAAATAAATAAGCAAGTAATTAATTCAAAATCGAATTATATTGATGGAGCTGAATTTTGCAGAAGCTTAGTATCATAACTGAACAACTCAATCAGCTAAGAGAGCATAAACTCAAATTCGATTCTTTTAGCCAGCAAATATAATAACAAATCAACAACAAAAGGAGATATAAAATCGGAAACCCATAGCAGGCATCGAAACAGCACATGAGATTAAAAGAAAGAGGAGGGAGTTAGAGAAACTAACAGCAGTTTGAACAAGCTCGTCCTTGTAAGAGCTGGCACGGATCGGGAGCGAGACTCGGCGAGTGGTAAGAAGAGTTGAGGAATACCCAGGACGCTGACCAAAGGACTGTTGGCCGATCCAAGAGGAGGACGCTGCGTTTAGTTTAGCGAAGCTCGCACAGGCCATGGCGTGGAAAGTAATAATTAGATGAAGATCGTGATCGATCGAGAGAGAGAGAGAGAAGGAAATGTATTTGACAACTGACGTCCAGGAGAAAATAGCCTTCTCGCAGTGTGGTTTTCAGTTCTTCTGCGATTCTGTATGGGTTAGGTGGGTTATAAAAACGACAGCGAACTGAGAAAGTAAAGTGATGGCTTTTGTTTTTCTCGGAGAGTCCGCTGGGAGAGTTTGGTGGGAGAATTGTGACAATGAACGTGCGGCGATACCAAACAGCCCTTAGATTTACTCCTAAATTACCATATTACCCTCAGTGATTGCGTTTCGGAAATATTATATTAAATTTCTTAAACTTGAAAAATATTATATTAAATCTCTCTTAGCATAATCCGATCAAATTAATATATATATATATATATTATAAAATTAAAATATACACATAAATCTATAAATAAATATTATTTATTTAAATAATTAATTTTAAAATATATCATTTAACAATTAATTATCATTATAAAAAATATCATTCGATAAAAGATATTAATTAATTAATATACCACATACCAAATGATATTAATTAATTAATATATAAATAAAAATATAGAGACAATAATTATTTAAAATTTACTTGAAATAGTTTATCTTTTTAATTTTTAAAATTCAAATCAAATAAGATATTAAATTATTGTCACGACCCAACCTATGGGCCGGACCGGCACTAGGACCTGGGCCAGCTTAAAGCCCCCGAGGCCCGTAGTAAGCCTAACTGTTCATTAACCCAACTCTAAGGCCCATTTGGGCCCAATTTCAAGAAACCAACCGGACAGTCCGCCATAAAATGGACCTTTCAACGGGAGTTTTGACTCACCCGCACGTAAACAAAATATATCATCAATTGGGGAGCTCAGCTCACCCTCCACATACTCATATCGGCATAAAAATAAATGGGAGCTCAGCTCCCTCATCCAATCCATCAAACATGCATATAATTTTACAGGTCCACATGACAATTTATATTACAGACCCGAATTATTTAAATATTTCTAACACATGCGGAAATTCTAGGAGTAAATAAAATTACAAAACTATTGATAAACAACCTGCGAGGAAAGGAAGCAGGTTAACCTCAAAAATATCCTCCTGTGGCCTGGAAAAATAATGAACAGGAGTGAGCGTTCGACTCAGAGAGTAAAATATCAATTTTAACCATAATCTCTATAACTATCTAAAACTAATGCACCCTGTAGAGTGAAATGCAACATCAACAACATTTTCACATCATAACATCAAAAAGGTAATTTGGAGCACTCACACACCCTGTAGTATCAATCATAACATATGGGAGCTGATCCTATACGACTCTCTTAAATCCAACTCGTGCCGTGAAGAACTCACTGACTTCCACTTAATAACCAAATCGAGGGTCCCAGCGAAGAACTCAAGCCGTGACTACCCCTCGAAGGATCGGGTCCCAGCGAAGAACTCAAGCCGTGACTACCCGTCCTATCCATAGTTCACACCACATCACACGCACGCCAACACACGCACACTGCTCCAAATTACCACAACAACATCCATGGCACATCAACCGTTATGAATGCAACATAAATCGTGCCTAGAGTTTAACTACATAAATATATGCATATAAGTGATGCATGGGCATGCTTGAACATATAATAATATCGAAATTACAATTAAAATTAATATTCTACTCACAGACTGGACAACGGTCACTGTGGCGGCTGGGCAGAGGAAGAAGGCTGTCCCGGCTCACCTGACAATTACAGTACAATCATTTAATAAATTTGACTCTATACAAACAAGGAAAAAGACCAAATACGTCCTAAGTCGTGCCGAAAATCCGGCAGAGTCTCCCCTATACCTAGGACCTACCCAACCTGCAAAAGAGCTCAAAACACACTTCTATATCCACAATCCATATATCCACAACTCAATCATATCACACAGCCCCTCCTGGGCCCATCCAAACAGTCCTCAATCACAATATGTAAATTTACAATTTAGTCCTTATAATTGATCATTTTTGCAAAAACTGCCCAAATAAGCTCTAAAAATTCTAAAATTTTGCCCCGCGGTCCTTAGCAATATTACTAGGCTATTGCAAAAAGAATCGTAATTTTCTAAGCTACCACGAATATTTTATGGATTTTTAATCCTATTTAAGCACTAGAAAATTACGAAAAAGCAAGGTTCAGGTTTACCTTTGCCGATTCCGACTTCGGGAACGTGCTCGGGATGCCTGACAATGGTGGGGTAGCCAAGACCTCGATCCAATTCGGAGACTTTTCCATTAGCTGATCTGTCTGGCCGGAAATTCACAGATCCGGACAACTGTCGAATTTCCGCGAATTGAGGATACCTACACGAAGCCCAATAATAATATATAAAAATCGTGGGTGTTACATTCTTCCCCTTACGTAAAAATTCGTCCTCGAATTTTACACAAGGCGTAATAAAGTACATGATTACACATTGAGCAGATAAGGGTACTTGCTACGCATGTCCCGCTCGACTCCAGTGCACTCTTCCACCGATCGCTCCTCCACAAAACCTTAACCATAGGAATCTGCTTTTGATCTTAGCCGTCTCACTTGGTAGTCCACTATGGCTACTGGTTGCTCCTCAAAGGTCAAGTTCTCTTTTAGCTCTATTACATCCTGCAAAGACATGAGAAGGATCAGAATGTATTTCCGAGCATGGAGATGTGAAACACGGATGAACGTGAGAAAGGTTGGGTGGTAGCTCCAACCGGTAGGCAATCGCTCCAACTCTATCAAGAACCTCAAAAGGTCCGATATACCGAGGTGCCAACTTGCCCTTCTTTCCAAATCTCATGACTCCTTCATTGGAGAAACCTTCAGAATACATACGCCCATCGCAAACTCCACATCCCTCCGTCTGGGTCCGCATAGCTCTTCTCTCATCGAAAGCCGCCCTCGATCGTTCCTGATTAAAGGAACTACCTCTGAAGTGTACTGCACTAGGTCTACATCATGCACCTTCGCTTCCCCCATTTCTGTCCAACACAGAGGAGACCTACACTTTCTCCCATATAGTGCCTCATAGGGTGCCATCCCTATGCTGGAGTGATAACTGTTGTTATAGGCAAACTCCACCAAAGCTAGCTGCTCATCCCATTGACCTCCAAAATCCAAGACACTCATGCGAAGCATGTCTTCCAGTGTTTGGATTGTCCTTTCGGACTGTCCGTCTGTCTGAGGGTGAAAAGCCGCATCAAGTTCAATCAGGTGCCAAGTGCCTCCTGCAACTTTCTCCAAAACCGAGAAGTGAACTGGGGCCCTCTGTCAGATATTATGGAAGCCGGAACTCCATGCAATCTAACTATTTCTCGAATGTAGAGTCGGGCATACTGTGCAACAGAATATGTGATCTTCACTGGCAAGAAGTGAGCTGATTTAGTTAAGCGGTCTACAATTACCCATATCGAATCATATCCTCGCGTGGTACGGGGCAACCCAGTCACAAAATCCATAGTAATCATTTCCCACTTCCATTCTGGGATAGGGAGCTCTTGCAGCTTCCCTGACGGTCTCTGGTGTTCAAACTTCACCTTCTGACAAGTCAAGCACTTGGACACAAAGTCTGCTATGTCTCTCTTCATGCCATTCCACCAGTAGCTATCTTTCACATCATGGTACATTTTGGTGGAACCTGGGTGGACATTGTACAGTGTATAGTGTGCCTCTCGCATGATTTCATTCCTGAGGTTGTCCACATTGGGCACACATATCCTAGAACCTTGCACTAGGGCGCCATCATTGGCAAATCCAATCTCACCACCTTCACCTTGCTGTACTCTTTCTATGATCTTCATTAATTGTTGGTCTCTGTGTTGGGAAACTCTAACTCTATCTCGCAAGTCTGGCCTCACTGAAAAATGAGCCAACAAGACCCCCTCATCTGAAAGATCTAAGATTAAACCTTGATCCATCAACTCATGTACTTCCTAAATCAACGGTCTCTTCTCTGCTGAAATGTGCGCCAAACTGCAAGAAGATTTTCTGCTTAAAGCATCTGCTACTACATTGGCCTTCCCAGGGTGGTACTGGATGGTGCAATCATAGTCTTCCAGAAGCTCCATCCATCTCCTCTGTCTCAAGTTTAAATCCCTCTGTTGGAAGATGTACTTCAAACTCTTATAGTCGGTGTATATCTCGCACACTTCACCATATAGGTAGTGTCTCCAGATTTTTAGTGCAAAGACTACAGCCGCCATTTCCAAATTATGGGTGGGATAGTTCTGCTCATGCCTCTTCAGCTGCCTTGAAGCATAAGCCACTACTTTTCCATTCCGCATCAAAACACACCCTAGGCCAACTCTGAAGGCGTCACAGTACACGGTGTATCCTTCACCGCTCATAGGTAGTGTTAACACAGGGGCAGTGATTAGACACTCCTTATCCTCATCATTATAACTGACTCTATCGAGCTCTCTTCCTGTCCTTTGCATCTTATCCACTTCCCTTTTCCTATTTTTGGTATTGTTGGTATCATTTCAACCTGCTGTACTTATTCCTTAATTTTAGTCCTATCTCATCCTTACACCTTTTCCTTCAAAGATGTCTATCCCATCATCAACTTTAATTTTCTTTTTATTTCTTAGTCTTATCTTGATTACTAGTTCCATTACTTCGGGAATTCTAACCTTACGATTTTCTCCTACCAGCACATTCTTCACCTTTCGTAACACTTATAATTAACCATAGAAAACTTTTTTTTTTTTTTTTCTTGTATCCCCTTTTTTCCAACTTAACTATCAGAACATTATCATTCTCTATCAGCCTTAGTAGGAAATTGCTTATCCTGGATGAATATGAGCCCCATAAACTATAAGTTCCATCTGAACTAACACGGCTGTAGGAAATATGTGTCATGCCTTAATTCCAAACAAGATACTTCACGTGTTTATTCTCCTTAATATAATCATATATCGCCCATAGCTTTCTAAACTTCAACCTCAAATTACCCATCAAGAACAATTTCATCTATTGAATCTCAACCATAAATAGTACTTCCTCCACTCATAGTTTAAAACAGTTGCAAGCCTTAGTAGCTAACTCAATTTAACTCTGTCATTACTGTTCGTCCTTTCATACTTAATACTAGGTATGCACTTACTGTCATTCTCATATCAGAAATTATGTATGAATTTGTGCCTACTAAACTCTCAATAACTAGGTCTCCTTGACTCATTGCTCCTTATATAACCTTCTAGAACCAAAAGCACAAGCTAAACTTGAAAAGAAAGAAAATATCCTCTTATATTCAACTACACCCGATTGTCATATTATAACGTTTCACCTAAGTTTCTTGGTCTTTCTCTCCAAATTTCATCATCTCCTAGCACAATTATGCTCTACCTATAAGGTATCATCTGCATGAACCCTTTACTGCGTACCATTTTCCTTCTTGACATAATATTTTATAATTTATTAACTTTACTTATACTCGACCTATGATTCATATCTATCATCGCTTTTATCGTGCCCTTAACTTTTGTTGATTCTGAAAGATTTCTCTCACTAATAAATTCTTCCAACACTAATTCCACCCTTATCTAGGGTCATTAATTTGATCCTTGAACTTTCTAGTGATTTATAACCATCCAGACTTGTCACTTTTCGTTCTACCCCTACTATTGTCCTGTCGTTATTGCTTCACTATAAAGTGATTACGTTGATCACACTAAAAATGTTTGCTCGACATTCATAACGAACCTCTAACTACCTTCTCACTATCTCAAAAGTCTAACCTAAAACCTATGTGTCATTATCTATCATTCTTTTCCTCTCATCATACCTATTTGATCCCTTAGACCGACTTTTATTCAACTTATCGCTTACTAACTTCTCTTTCTCTACCTATTTAGGTAGTCCGCAATACCATCGCACACCTTCTAACATTTACTCATTATTATTGTATTCCATACCTCCATCACTTTTCTCACTAATGTGGTCCCATTTTGGGTTTTCCATCCTTGTCATTCTCCTTGCCAAGAATAACACTTAGCCTATCCTATATCTTAACTTTGTTCCGTTTATTATGCGCTCTTTAGGTTGTCCTTTCATTTATTTCCTTTGTCTTACCCAAAATAGAACTTGACTATTCTATCCCCGGTTCCATTCTTCTTCCTAACATAATAGTCAGATTACTTGCTAACTATATCTTTCAAAGTCTCTATCGCGTTATCATATGTCCTGCTACTGATTTGGTCCTTTGACCACTCTAGCTAGTACTTCCACTAGCATTTAGATTATATTGCATCTGCAATCAATTGCCCAAACTTTCATTCTGCACTTTCTTTATCCATTGGCCTTCTGTGATTTATCTTCGCTAATTTATTACTCTTAACACTATTATAATTAGATTATACTATTGTTTTGAATAATTTGAAATTAGAAAGGAACTCAAGAAATTACTGATCATACTTTTATTGTATGATCTCTATTCTTATCCTTTAGCTTACATAATACCCTTACTACCTCGAGAACTGATTCTGCAGTAATTTTATTTATTATTATTTTTATTATTATTATTATTATTATTATTATTTTCCATGTTTACTCAATTCCAAAACTTAAGATTTCGGGCACCCAAACCCGTCATCCAATTCAAAGGATTTACATCCATCGTGATCTGATTATATATGATTCCTATAATAGAACTTGCATCCTCTCCAGGATACCCGAGCCAACTACTCTCTACCACACTCTACAGTCCCATCCGACACTATTCCATAAGTCATCATTATCGTGAATAACCTTCGATCCATTCTGAAAAGATAGGACTATATCCTAACTTGCTGCAACAAAGGTACTACATCTACCACCTTGCCAGAACCATGTCAAGTTAATGACTCTTTTATCATATCATAGCTCTATAAATCATCAATTCATAGTTTCGACCTTCTCTAGGTAGTAGAGTTGTACTTTATTCCATACTGATACACACAAGGTATACTATTCTCACTCTATAAGTGTCACCTTTACTTTGCAACTAGTCCGAAACCTCTGGTCTGATGGCAACTCTTGATGTAACTCTAGCTCATGTCAGTAATCGAGTCACCGACTCTAGTTATCACCCAACCGTGACCTTTCAATATTCTAACTCTAGACTCTTAGCCAGAGTTCCCAACTCCTCTGCAAATATAGAATTCTGCTCGCATAATCGTACCAAAATGAAGCCATCTCAAACACCCTCATTATGGAGCACCACGGGATGCACGCACTCTACACAATAATCTCATGTCGCATCAGAATCTGCAGCTTACAGAGCGCATACATCGAGAACTTGGTATAGTTACTACGATACGTCCTGACAGACTAGGTCTCCTAATTTCTTATCTCTCCTGAATCTTCTATTATCACAAACTTATTCTGACTGGGTCATCTACTGATGACTGCCAGTAGTGGTATCCTCATCCTTATCTAGGGCAACTGTACTTTTAAGACTCACTTTTATGTACTCGTGCCTTACACGAAATGGGCACACCATTTAAACCCATACTGACAAAAATATAACATTTCTTGGAGTACGTATCCTCATGATAGATCTCACATGTCTACTAACTCTATTTCACATTTCTGTACTCCACGAAAATCCAGACACTAACCGAGGTAATCTTATATTTCAGAGGTATAACGTAGAATCTAGAAACAAAGAATTACAGAAAAGACGAAATGTAATCCTATACTCCGCATGTGACTCCTAGTAGACTCTTCCCAACACTTAGATAATTTTTCCCTATGAATCTGGAGCCTAAGCTCTGATACCATATTTGTCACGACCCAACCTATGGGCCGGACCGGCACTAGGACCTGGGCCAGCTTAAAGCCCCCGAGGCCCGTAGTAAGCCTAACTGTTCATTAACCCAACTCTAAGGCCCATTTGGGCCCAATTTCAAGAAACCAACCGGACAGAGTCCGGCCATAAAGTGGACCTTTCAACGGGGAGTTTTTGACTCACCCGACCTGTAAACAAAATATATCATCAATTGGGGAGCTCAGCTCACCCTCCACATACTCATATCGGCATAAAATAAATGGGAGCTCAGCTCCCTCATCCAATCCATCAAACATGCATATAATTTTACAGGTCCACATGACAATTTATATTACAGACCCGAATTATTTAAATATTTCTAACACATGCGGAAATTCTAGGAGTAAATAAAATTACAAAACTATTGATAAACAACTCATGAGGAAAGGAAGCAGGTTAACCTCAAAAATATCCTCCTGTGGCCTGGAAAAATAATGAACAGGAGTGAGCGTTCGACTCAGAGAGTAAAATATCAATTTTAACCATAATCTCTATAACTATCTAAAACTAATGCACCCTGTAGAGTGAAATGCAACATCAACAACATTTTCACATCATAACATCAAAAAGGTAATTTGGAGCACTCACACACCCTGTAGTATCAATCATAACATATGGGAGCTGATCCCCTATACAGCTCTCTTAAATCCAACCTGGTGCCAGCGAAGAACTCAGCTCGGACTTCCACTTAATAACCAAATCGAGGGTCCCAGCGAAGAACTCAAGCCGTGACTACCCCTCGAAGGATCGGGTCCCAGCGAAGAACTCAAGCCGTGACTACCCGTCCTATCCATAGTTCACACCACATCACACGCACGCCAACACACGCACACTGCTCCAAATTACCACAACAACATCCATGGCACATCAACCGTTATGAATGCAACATAAATCGTGCCTAGAGTTTAACTACATAAATATATGCATATAAGTGATGCATGGGCATGCTTGAACATATAATAATATCGAAATTACAATTAAAATTAATATTCTACTCACAGATCGACAACGTCATCGTGGCGGGCAGAGGAAGAAGGTCTGTCGGCCACCCGACAATTACAAGACAATCATTTAATAAATTTGACTCTATACAAACAAGGAAAAGACCAACACGCCCTAAGTCGTGCCGAAAATCCGGCAGAGTCTCCCCTATACCTAGGACCTACCCAACCTGCAAAAGAGCTCAAAACACACTTCTATATCCACAATCCATATATCCACAACTCAATCATATCACACAGCCCCTCCTGGGCCCATCCAAACAGTCCTCAATCACAATATGTAAATTTACAATTTAGTCCTTATAATTGATCATTTTTGCAAAAACTGCCCAAATAAGCTCTAAAAATTCTAAAATTTTGCCCCGCGGTCCTTAGCAATATTACTAGGCTATTGCAAAAAGAATCGTAATTTTCTAAGCTACCACGAATATTTTATGGATTTTTAATCCTATTTAAGCACTAGAAAATTACGAAAAAGCAAGGTTCAGGTTTACCTTTGCCGATTCCGACTTCGGGAACGTGCTCGGGATGCCTGACAATGGTGGGGTAGCCAAGACCTCGATCCAATTCGGAGACTTTTCCATTAGCTGATCTGTCTGGCCGGAAATTCACAGATCCGGACAACTGTCGAATTTCCGCGAATTGAGGATACCTACACGAAGCCCAATAATAATATATAAAAAATCAGGGGTGTTACAATTATTTATATGTATATA
This sequence comes from Hevea brasiliensis, assembly GCF_030052815.1. Taxonomy (NCBI): domain Eukaryota; kingdom Viridiplantae; phylum Streptophyta; class Magnoliopsida; order Malpighiales; family Euphorbiaceae; genus Hevea; species Hevea brasiliensis. Next base: position 76,567,606 of record NC_079505.1, read on the forward strand.
TGAATTAATTAAAAAATATAAATAATCTATTATTTATTAATTTTAAATTTTAATAAAATTTATTAATATTATAAAATAAATTTATTTCTTATTTATATTGAATATTAAATATAGTTTTATTAAAATCTCCATCTTTTTATTCGTTGTTTTTGATAATTTAATTATTCTTTATATAATTTTTTTTTAAATCTTGATATTTATATTTCATAAACGGTTTGCCAAATCTAATCTATTTGTTTGTACAGATATATGTTGTGCTTCAAAAAATAGACGTTACTATAAAAAAAATTTAGAGTTTGAAATAATTTAATATCTAGAAAGTATAAAGATTATAGCTAATTTCTATTTATAATTTAAAGCTAATATATTAATCGATTTATTTATTTTTTTACACTTAAATAAAATTATAATTAATTAAAAAATTTTATTATTATAAAATTTTAAAATAAAATTGTAAAATATAAAATACATATAAATTTATATTATTAAAATAATAAATAACTCGTGCAACACATAGATAAAATATTAGTTTTTACTAAGAGCTAAGACACTTACACGACAATATCACATAAAAAAATTAAAATAAAAAAGAAAAAAAAATTACATAGATAGTCGTTAACGAGAAGTGTTGTAGGTGAACGAGGATGAAAAAATTATATAGAAAGTAGTTAATGAGAATTGTTGTAGGTGAACGAGGAGGATGAGTAATAATAAAGTTACGAGAAGGAATTTTTGCATAAATACAATGATGATGATTTTTTATTCATTTATTTATTTATTTTTACTTTCAAACAAGACCTTCGTAAAACGCATTTCTCCTGTCTTTGCTTCATACCCAAGAAGAGCAACAGATACAGAAGCTCATCTCCGTCGATAGTAATATCACTGCACTAGGTGTTATAGCCCACTCCTTCGAAGACCAGCAAACTCGTTTGATAGGCGGACAAGCTTTCTACCGCGAACCAGTGAATTCTTTCGCTCACCTGAATGCCATTCTCCTCCTACTTGGAATGTTACACCAAAGTCACTCTCTAATAGGTAACTGTTACCTTACCTTTACACATAGAAGTTCAATTAAATCTCCTATTCAGAATTAAAAAAATTGTCTAAGCCGTGATGTTGATATGAATGCAATCTTATGGTTTTTAATAATTGTTTATTACGCTTCAATGCACAAAAGATTGAATGAGTACTCAAGTAGAGTATACAATGATGTGTTTTAACAAGTTTCGTTCTGTTTCCATTTCTTTGGTTATACTGCAGTTTATACTTCCCTGGCTCTTGCCTTGAGAATGAGCTTTGTTATAAGCATGTAATGATGAGAATTGATGATATTTGTAGCTTTACTAATTTTGGGTCTGTGACGAATTTGTATCATTGTGTACTTTGTTATTATAAATAGGTACTCATCTCTGTTCACAATCTCTGTTTTTTTTTTTTTGCTTCTCATTTTGGGTTTGTCTATTAAAGTGCTTATAATGTTTTTCTATCGTTCCCTGATTGTGTTTTAGAGATGGTTCTATTGATTATTGTACTAAAAATCATACTTGGACATATGTTTGTTTCAGTTGATTCCTCAGACAAGATATGATGTACTTTCTTTAGATGGAAATTGATTACTTGCAATTAATATTAAATTTGTTATATGTTTGAGCTATGTTTGCATTCAATAATTAGTGGTGCTGCTATTACATTAAGAGGTTTTGCTTGCTAATGGAGGAATTTGCATTATAATTTGTACCTTACTTATTTTCAAAAGAACTACAACCATAGTCCTAAATTCTGTTTGTTAATATTTTGTTGAAATTAATAATATAGTTGCCTTTTTGGGAGGAGTCCGCTTGGACTATTTTAATGAAATAATTTCTTTTTTAGATTTTTGCTACTGTAATAGTTCTAAGTGGTTTTCCTCTTGAATTATCTAAGTAAATTAGAATTATTTTATTTTTTTTTACAAAATATACATAAGTTTTTTTAGTACCCCTTAACTACTTAGAGCCTGTTTGGTATTGCTGTTGAAACTGCTATTGAGAAAATCATTTTTTTAAATATACTAGTTAGAGAGTATTAAAAAATAATTAAAAATTAAATTTGATCAGTTTTAGTCATAAGAACACTAAAATAACCAAACTGCTTTTTCCAAACTGCTTTTCTAAACAGCATCTAAAATTGTGCTTTTATTCAGAAAAGCAGTTTCAGACTCTGAAACTCAATGCAAAACATGGCCTTAAATGGGGCATCCCTTGAATTCTCTAAATTAATTAATTAATATTTTTTCAAATTAACAAAGAATTATATATATATATATATATATATATATATATACATACACATACACACACATATACATACATTTATGTTGGACCTAGGTATCTTAACTCATATTTTAATGATAATAAATAATTAGTGTATTACTAATTATATTGAATGTGTTTGTTATGAGTTTATAGGCCTTAAATTCGAAATTGTCAAATTACATCAAATTACGGTTAAAAAAGTACAAGATAGGAAAGCAAACTTTTGTGGGATCCTACAATATAATTTTTACTTATTTTTATGCCTTGTTAATCCTATTTTATTAATTGTGTTGGCTCAAGTCTAGGTATTACTAAGAAAATTTTGTTTAACTTAATTTTTACTTAGTTCTTAACTAAGGGGGAATCAAATAAAATTTTTATTTTTTAAAAAAATGTAAAATTAATTTTGGCAAGTGTTTTAGTTGAAAAATACATTAAATTAGCTTTCCAACACTTCAAATGAAACAAAAATATGATTTTGGGATCAAAAGTTATGCATTTTTCAAGTTTTCAAAAAAACCGGACAGAATGGACTTAGGCAGCCGAAATGGGGGGGGGGGGGGGGACTTAATTAGCCAAAATAAGGGACTTAGGCAGCCAAAGTAGGAGACTTCAGCAGCCGAAACTGGGTTTCTAAAAAGCCATTAGAACGCATTTTCTAAGTGGTTAAACGGCTAGTTTTGCATTTAATGCACCCCAACGGTTATATTTATGCCAAAACTATAAAGGTTATGTGTTTTTGATATGAAAAAAGTTACAACAACCATCATCAGACTCACTATGCATCATGCTCACATGCATATAATGGACACAAAAAGAGTGGTCACATAAGATCATATGCACACTTTTGTGCTTATGGACCAAGAATAAGAAGGTTCAATGGTCATTGTCACTATTGTGATAAGTTTGGTCACACCAACTATAGGTGTATTATTAGGAAAGTCCATCTTGGATATGGTAGAATGTTTGACATTAATAATGATGGAACTACTAACCCCCAAAGACCTAAGTACATTTGGATACCTAAAGTAAATTGAATTATTTAGCATAGGCGTGCTTGAAATTCTCAAAACTTGAAAGCAAGTGATACTTGGATAGTGGATGTTCAAGACACATGACTAGAAATGCTAACTTCTTCCTCTCACTTGAAAAAAAGGATGGAGATGGGTAAGTGACTTTGGTGACAATGGCAAAGGTAAAATTGTGGGGAGAGGTAATATTGGTAAGCAAAACTCTTCTATTCTTGATAAAGTTCTTTTAGTTGATGGTTTGAAGCATAACTTACTAAATATTAGTCAAATATGTGATAAGGGTTGTAGAGTTATATTTGAGTCAAAATCTTACTTTGTTTCTAGGATGTGTGGTAATAAAATTTTGTTTGTGGGTAAAAGGGTTAAAAATATTTATATTATTAATTTGCATGTTATGCCTAACAAAGATGTCAAGTGCTTTGTATCTATTAGTGATGACTCTTGGACTTGGCATAGAATGCTTGCACATGCTAGTATGGATCTTTTTGCAAACTTGAACAAGGATGAGCTAGTTGATGGGCTTCCAAAGCTCAAATTTCAAAAGGACAAGGTGTGTGATGTATGCTAAATGAGTAAACAAGTCCAGAGTTCTTTTAAACCTATTCATAAGGTATCTACTTCTAGATCCTTTCAATTGTTGCATATGGATTTGTTTGGTCCTACTAGAATAGTTAGCTTAGGTTGTAACACCCTCATACTAAGTAGTCCTTTACATTCTACTGTTCTGGTGACTAATGTTTATTTGGACAGCTAGAATATCTAGAATTATACTTAAATCACATAGAGAAGCCACAAATAAAATTGATAAAGATCAAATGAAGTTGGATAAAAATAAAAAAAATGAAGCACCATTAGGTTATGGATGACTAACCCGGGAAGCAATTGCGAGCTCAGTTGCTATCCTAGAATTGTGTGGGACCTCATGGAATCCATAATTTAAGGTTAATTGCGAAACTATTGAGAACTAGAAAATTATAGAAATAAAAAGGGAACAAGTACAATTAAGTGAATCAGAACCTTAGGACTTAATGGAAAAAGATATACTATAACTCAATGAGGGGCATTTTGGTCAATTCACTTCAAGAGGTAACTTTTGACCTAAAAGTTCATTAAATTATATGAGATCCAAATATTGAAAAAGAATTAAAAATAAGAAATGGTGTATGGAAAAGAAAGGAAAAAAATGAGAATTCAAATTTCATTTACATTTATGACATCATAATGACATTAGCATGACACAACAAAAAAAATTAAAACTAAATTAAATTTTTGTTATGGATAATTCTACGTATAAGAGGACATATTTCAATAAAAATCAAAATAATCTTTCCTTCTTCTTCCTTAGTTAGCCGAACTCCTCACTCTCTCTCTTCTCATTTTCTTTCTTCCTCCATTGATGAAAAATTCAAAGCTCCCAAAACCCTGGTTTTACTCCATTAATTTCATAGCCACTTCAACAAAAACTTGATAATTAAGCTTGAGTGGAATATTGAAAGCCAAAGAACTAAGAAAATTGAAGAGTTTTGGGAAGATAGAAAAGTGGTCAATTGAAGTGAGTTGCTTCCTAAGCTTCTTTCTTATGTATTTATTGAATTTAAGTTCAAAATATGTAGTAAAAACTTAAGAAAAGATGAAAACCATGCATGAACCTTGAGAGTGGATTTTCAGCCAACCTAGGTAAATTAGGGTTTTGAGTGAGTTGATGAAATTAAACTTGAATTCAAGCTTAGGTAGTGATGTATGTTTGATTGGTGTGTTTGAATTGCATAAGTGGTATAAATTTGTGATGAAGTGGAAATTAGGGTTTCTGCAAAATTAGGGCTTTGGTAGTATGTTATGCAATTTATGTTTATAAGGCCTAATTATGGTCATTTGGCATGTTTTGGTTGAGAATCGATGTTGAATTGATGAAAGGGATGAATGGATTGGTAGTGTGTTGAATTGCTAGAATATGGACACTTGAGTCTAGTGTACTTAATAGCCTATAAGTTGAGCTACATAACTCCAATTGGTGTGAAACTAATTGGAAATGAAACATAAGACATAGGGTTAAATTTTTCATGAAGACGCCATGCCCATAAAATGACCATAAGTTACCCTAAATGAGCCTTGAATCTGGATTGTAATTCTAAACCTGACAAAAAATGACCAAATAAATAGTACTTAGTAAATTAGGCATAACTCACTCTAGAAAACTTCAAATTAGGTGATTCTTGAACCAATGGAAACCTGAGACATAGGAGAACAACTTTTATGAAGACCATAGAGCTAAATTATGACCCTAGGTTGATAAAATTGCTAGACAAAATTAGTTTAATAAATTTGCCCTGATTTTGGACTAACCTAGAAATTCTGGACAATTATTTATCCAATCATTTTTGGAAAATTTGTCATAACTTGGGCTACAAAAATGTAAATTAGATGACTCTAAAACCAAAATTCTCATAAGACATAGAACTAAAAATTTTATGTTTTGACCAGAACCCAGTTCCTAGGGCAAGATAGAGGAATTGTTAAGACAAGTTAGGGATCCTAAATCTGGAATTCCTGCTCCTTGGCAAATTGGCCCTGTGACCTCTGAAAGGTTATTAGGTCATAACTTTCTCTACAAAACTCCAATTGAAGTGATTTAAAATGATTTGAAAACCTAAGATAAAGACCTAAAATATTGTTTTAGGGACTATGGCCAAATTATGAGCTTAAGATGCCCGGATATAGAATGCAAGGTTAAGGTATAAATCTGGAAAACCTAGAATTTCATAATATGGCACCTAGAATAGTATTTAGTAATTTGGCCATAACTTGAGATCCAGAACTCCAAGTTGAGTGATTCAAAAAGGAAAATAAAACTAAGACAAAGAGAAATAACTTTCATTAAGATCATATTCCCAAATTATGACTAAAACTAGATTAAAATAGAGTTGCAAAGTCAGGATCTAGAACTGCCCTGAACCCAAAATACATTAAAATTTCAAATTTTACTTAGGGATGCATTAAGCATTTATTTGATTAGCTATTGGAGATAATTGGGATGAGTATAGAGAAACTTTAATTGTGTATTTCAGTAGAAAATGGGACCTTGGGAGACAAGGACAAGTAAATCTAGAGAAAGAAAATCTATTGAGATTTGTGCACAACTAACCTTTTTCCTTATTTTTAAACTTTGTAATTGATTGAATAAGTTATTATAAATGAGTTATGATTTTCTCTTACATTTGTGAACTTTAATTTTATAAAATGAATTTGTGAATGTGGAAAGGTGGATGTTGGCCTTTTATATCATTGTAATAAGGGGGTGGGTCGGTTTTGAATGATTTTAGAAGTGTTTGAGAAATTTGAGTGTTGCCAACCCTTTATGGGTTTTATGATGATTTGAATGTGATTATTGTTTTGCAAATGTGATTATTGATTGGGAAACTTTTGAAAGTTATTTTTAAATCACAGTTAGCAGGACAGTCCCTTACTGTGTTCCTCCTCCTTTTATGGGGTTGAGTTTGATTGTGTGATCATCTCTCCTTGGTTTACCAGTTGAGGTCGAGTTCGGATAAGTACTCATATAACTAGCTAGCCACCTTTCTCATTAATAATAATTAGTGAGGTTGTAGATTGCCTTGTCGTGGTGTACAATACGACATTGTTCGTGAAATTTTGTGTAATGGTTTAAACTGTGTGTTCTTGACAACACTTGTGCAATTGTGATTTGTGAATTTGATTTCTCAAATGAAATGTAAATTTAAATAAATGATTATTATTGATTTGAAATTATGGTAATATTTCTTTTGTTCATGGAAATTATGATTTGTTATGTTTTGATACATTATGCTTTATAATGAGTTTTAAAATTTTAGTTGTGCACCACTGTGTGTTATGCTCAGTGATAGCTGTTTCATGCTATCGCAAATAAGGAGAAGGAAAGAGCTACAGAATGAGCAGCGTAGAGCAGTGTTGAATATAACTTCGGGTATATATTAAGTATACCCTTTTGTAAATTCCTTTTGATGTAAATTAACCTGTATGTACATAAAGACAAATGAGCAGTTGTATAAATAAAATTGTAATAATATTTTGATGTCTTTTGGCTTGTATCATTGTATAAGAATATTTATTTTGATTTGTAAATGAGAAATGTATATTCCTTTGATGTTGGTTGAATGAAAGAAGATGAATTGAGTTTGATTGAGTTTCAAATTGTGTATGATATATGTCTATAAATTGATTTTCACATGTTTAGAAAAACTATTTTTACTTAGTTTTAACCATCACCACGCGAATTTTCCTTAAAATTTTAAAAATGCCCAATGATTTCTAAATAAATTTTATGACACTTAATTGAATCAAAGACACTTTAATAACTCTTTTAGCATCGTTTTAAACTTCAAAACAAATGAAATCATTTTAAAATCCCTTGTAGTATACTTAATGAGTTATCGGTAGACGAAGTTCGGTAATTTCTTAGATATACTACGGGATCATGTTATGCCTTATAGAGGTGTAAGGTGTGACATAGGTGATGCATATTATGCCTTTGTGATTGTTGATGACTACTCTAGGTATACTTGGGTTGCATTCCTTGCTCATAAGGATAAATGTTTTGATGTTTTTGAAAGATTCTCAAAAAAGGTTCAAAATGAAAAAGGGTTTCAAATTTATTCTATTAGGAGTTATTATGGTATAGAAATTGAAAATGAGAGATTTAAAAAATTTTGTGACTCACTAGGGATCACTCACAATTTTTCTTCTCCTAGGACTCTCTAACAAAATGATGTTGTTGAAAGAAAAAATTGAACTCTTTTGGACCTGGGGAGAACTATGTTAAATAAATTTAATATGCCTACTTATTTTTAGGCGAAAGCCATTAATACGGCTTGTTGTATTTCAAATAGAGTTTTAATTAGACTTAGTTTGAAGAAAACTCCTTATGAGCTATGGAATAGCAATAAACCTAAAGTAGGTTATTTTAGAGATTTTGATTGTAAGTACTTCATTTTGAATACCAAGGATAATTTAAATAAATTTGGCTCTAAAATCAATGAAGATATATTCTTGGGGTACTCTACATGTAGTAAAGCATATAAAGTCTTCAATAAGAGAACCTTAGTTATTGAGGAATCAATGCATATTGTATTTGATGAAGCTAACCCCTTTGGTCCTAGAAAGGATGTTTCTTGTGATGATGTGTAACACCCTAGGCAAATCCCACATCGGCAAAACACGAGTATAACATCCTCATTTTAGCTAGTCCGTACAGTCTACTATTTCAGTGACCAGTGGCGGTCCAGACAGCTAGAACGTTCGAAAAAATATTTAAACTAAAGTGAGGAACCAAAAATTTACTCAAATATTAATAAGAAAAAAAATTTAGGAAAAATTATAAAATAATTCTTGGGACTCCAGAGAAGGGTCATTGAGATTCTTATGGAATTAGAATGCCAAGAAAATACTTAGAAAAATTTTTCAATCGGTACAGACAATTTTGACCCGTTAAGCCAAACAGAGGGCATTTTGGTCATTTCGTCTTCAGAGATGATTTTTGGGCCAACTTTTCCAGTTAAATAAATAATTTATATAACATAAATATAAATAAATATTGTCAAAAAAATTTAATTGCAATTAAATAGACAAGAAATGGAGAGAAAAAATGAAAGAAAATAGATTTATGACATCATCATGATGTCATTAAAACTCTCCTACCCAATCTAACATTGACACATGGCATAACTCTATTTAAAAGAGATAGAATGGGCTAGAAAAGGAAACAAAAATCAGAACCCCTCTCTCCTTCTTCTTCTTGGCGTCACCTCTCCCACCATAGCCCTCCATAACCAAAGCTTTACCAAGCTTGATTTCTTGGGTTTCCATCCATTAAAACTTAAACTTCTCAACACAAAAACTTGCTCTTACACCTTGGTGATTCTTTTGGGAGCAAAAAGAAGAGGAAAACAAGAGCTTTAGCAAGTGGGAAAATCTCACTTCTTTGAGGTTAGTGACCTAACCATGAATTTTACTCTAAATTCATGATAAGGACTTTGAATGAGTGTAAATTACAAAGAAAAAAATTGTTGAATACCATTTGTATGTAAACCCTAGATTTTTGGTAGCCATGGTTAGGGTTTGATTGTGTTGAGTTTAATGAAATTAAAAGACTATCATGGCTGCCCATAATATGTATTTACTAAGTGGATTGATGAAATGAAGTGAAAATGCATGTGTGGTAATGTTTGAGTTAGGGTTTGGAGTGGAAAAATGGGATTTTGACCATGTGATGATGAAAATAGCTTTTAATGGTCAATTAGTGACCATTTAGTTCTGTAGAATTGGAGTTGGGTTTAGTGTGTTGAGTGATGGGATTGGGTTTGGTGTGGTTGCCATTAGAGTGACCTGCAGAATTAGAGTGACCTGTAGAATTGGACTTGAGTCCAGTAGGTTTGGGCAGCCATAACTTGAATTGTAGAGGTTTAATTGATGCAAGGCCAATTGGACATGAAACTAGACACATAATGCCACAACTTTGGTGAAGAAACCATACCCATAAAACCAAACCAAGTGGACCAAAAGCTTGCCCTAATCTGGGTGATCTACAGTCTGCCTGGGCAAAATGATCAAATGAATAGTGATTATTCATTTGGCTATAGCTCAATGTAGAAAGGTCCAATTAACCTGAAATTTTACCAAAAACAAGCTGAGATATAGACCAACAACTTTCATGAGGGAACCTAACCCAAATTATGACCAGAACCTATCCAACAAGTGAGTTGCAGTCACTGTTCACTGCACTGTAGATATGGTTAGTCCAGATAAATTTCAATCCGGCCAGTTGTAGTTTTTGGACCATAAATTGAGCTACAAAACTCCAAATGGAGTGATTCAAAAAAAGAAATTCAACTAGACAAAATAAGGAACAACTTTTATGTTGATCATTTTGCCAAATTCCCACCGCAAAAATGACCAATGGAATAGAAAAAATGAAGCATGAAAACTGAAAATTCTGCTTAATTAACATTAAGCTTAGAAATGGTATTGGCAACCAATACCAAAAAATTTTAAATGCAAAATGTGGTATGTTGGGAGTATTAAAACCAATGTACCTATTGTCTATGCAAAAGTCAACATTTTGATTGACTAATGAAGTGAATAGTAACACCAAAACTTGAAATTCAAAAATTGTAAAACTCAAAAGTGTAAAATGCCCTAGTATACCTAACAAGATTGGTTTGGATAGCTTGGCATGCCAATAGGGTTCTATTAGCAGTACTGTATATGGCTTCATGCCATTCTGTGTTTTATGGCTTTCCCATGCCATTCTATGAAATAATAGCCTTTGGCTATGTTATTTGAGTTGATATACTTGGATTTTAACCCTAATCATTATTACAGCTTATTAGCTGTTCTGTTGCACACCGGAAGATACAATGTGACCGATGGTGTGATGGTCCGAGGTACTTAGTACCCAATGCCAGTTTACTTGTTTATCCAGTCCAGTCAACTAGTATGGGTTACTCGGGCAATGATAATAAACCTTACCAAAGTTTAATCAAATAATAATGAAATTAATATCAGAAGTTAAGTTTACTAAAAAAAAATGTAAACACACATTCTGCATATTCGTTTCATTTTATATTATTTTATATTGTCACCACTAAGCAGAATTGCTTAGCGCGTCGCTTTTGCCACGCGCAGGTACTGGAGACCTAGCTGGGGAGCCCAGCAGATATCAGACGGGGTGAGCTTTCAGAGCTGCATCCGGGGTCCAGAGTCACCTCACATCTGCACTACATATGTAGGACATTAGGACTATAGGTGGCCCTTTTGTATTTTGCATTTTGTATTAGTTTGGATTGTAACTATAAACTCCTGTAATTATGTATTAATGTAAATATATGAAATTTCATATTATTGAGGTTTTCTGCATTATGTATGTTGAAAAATGAAATGTTGAGACTTTGAGATTTACTTGAATGGGTATAATGGAGTTTGGATTTGGAAATTATTTTAGAAGTGTTTTTAAACAGGTTCAGAAGAACTGTTTTTTCAATTTACAGCCGGCACTCTACCAAATTTTCTATAAAATTTGTGGATAAATTAAGATTTATCAAAATTAAAAATAAATGAATTATAAAGGGATAAATTGTAATAGAAACATAAATTGGTGCTCCGGCACACTGAGTGGCATAACTTGCTTGGCTACACTGTAGACGGGTAAGGGTTGTCACAACGGGAGAGATGCTGGGTTTATATGTTGGCGGTTCGTAACCCCTAGAGACGCATTTTAAAACCGTGAGGTTCTAGAGCGGACAATATTACTAGTGGGCCGGGCCATTACATTTGTGGTATCAGAGCCGCTCCACATGCAACCTTGAGCAATGGTGGGGCAAACCTCAGCGAGGACGCTGAGTCCCATAAGGGGGGTGGATTGTAACACCCTAGGCAAATCCCACATCGGTAAAACACAGGAGAGATGTTAGGTTTTTAAGTTGGCGATTCGTAACCCCTAGTGACGCGTTTTAAAATCGTGAGGGCTTCGGTCCAAAGCGAGCAATATTACTAGTGGGCCGGGCCAATACATTTGAAAAAAAATCGAGAAATTGTCCAAAATTTTCAAATGTAATAGCCCGGCCCACTAATAATATTGTCCACTCTGAACCGAAGCCCTCACGGTTTTATCCCATAGGTGGAATGGGGAACTTCCCAGAAGGTCACCCATCCTAAGATTTCTCTCAAGCGAGCACGCTTAACTCTGGAGTTCTTCTAACTCTTCAGGCCATTCCACCAAAAGCTTTAGTGATTAGTTTCCCCATTTTATATATCATTACTTTTTGAACCAAGACCATCTCCGTGCTTTGCCGATGTGGGATTTACCTAAGGGACTCAACGTCCTTGCTGAGGTTTGCCCCACCATCGCCCAAGAGGACACGCGAGCAGCTCTGATACTACAAATATAATGGCCCAGCCCACTAGTAATATTGTCTACTCTGGACCAAAGCCCTCACGGTTTTAAAACGCGTCACTAGGGGTTTCGAACTGCCAACTTATAAACCCAGCATCTCTCCCATGTTTTGCCGATGTGGGATTTGCCTAGGGTGTTACATGATGATATTGTAGGTAACCTTGATAAGTTAACCCTTAGAGATCCTCAATCTAGTGGAAATAAATATTAACTCAAGGAAGATCCCTTGAAGGATTTGGGAGATGATGAAGTTGAGCTTCAAAAGCAACAAGGTTAATCAGTTCTATATCAAGGAGTTTAACAAGACCTACCCAAAGATTAGACTATCAAGAAGGATCATCTCAAGGACCAAATCATTGGTGACACATCAAAAGGGGTAACCACTAGATCCTCTTTTTGAAATATTTGTGATAATCTTGCATTCATATCACAAATAGAGCCTAAGAACATAGATGAGGCCATTAATGATGAAGGTTGGATATTTGCCATACAAGAAGAACTCAACCAATTTGAGAGGAATATGGTTTGGACCTTAATTCCTAGGCCTAAGAATCATTCATTCATAATCATCGAATGAGTGTTTAGAAACAAGTTAGATGAAGATGGGAATATAACTAGAAATAAGGCTAAGTTAGTAGCCAAAGGCTACAACCAAAAAGAGGGCATTGACGATGAAACCTTTGCCCCTATAACTAGATTAGAAGCCATTAGAATCTTGCTTACATATGCATCATACATGAATTTTAAATTTTTCAAATGGATGCTAAAGGCGTTTTTCTAAATGGTTTTATTGATGAGGAGGTGTATGTTGAGCAACTTCTCAGTTTTGAAAATCATGAGTTTTTATATCATGTTTTTAAACTAACTAAAACCTTATATGGTTTGAAACAAGCTTCTAGAACTTGGTATGAAAGGCTTAGTAATTTTCTTTTACAAAATAGTTTTACAAAAGAAAAGACTGATACAATCCTTTTTATTAAAAATCATGAAAATAACATCATTGTAGTGCAAATATGTACTGATGATATAATGTTTGGTGCTATTAATGAGTATTTGTGTGAAGAGTTTTCTAACACTATAAAGAGTGAGTTTGAGATGAGCATGATGGAAGAACTCAAGTTTTTCCTTAGGCTTCAAATCAAGTAAGCAAAAGATAACATCTTTATCAACCAAGCCAAGTATACCAAAGAGTTGATCAAGAGGTTTGGGATGGGGAATAGCAAGCCTAGTAGAACTCCAATGAGCATAAACACTAAGCTTGATAAGGATGAAAAAGGAAAGCCGGTTGATGAAAAACTTTATAGAGATATGATCAGTTGCCTTTTGTACTTTACGGCTAGTAGACCAGATATCATATTTTCCATTTGTTTATGTTCGCGTTTTCAATCATATCCTAAAGAGTCACATTTGCATGTTGTTAAACGTATTATTAAATACTTGAATGGCACATTATATTTAGGTTTATGATATACTTACCAACAAATTTAATATTTAGATAAATGCATTTGTATTGTGTGAATAAATGAAAATTGATTCTTTATGATTGAATATAAATTAATTGTGCTTTAATGATTGTGTTTTCCTTCCCTTTTCATGATTCCAAAAGGGGGAGATATATTGTGGATGACAATTGTATTTATTGGAAATTGAAAATTATTTTTAGCACTATTATTCATTTAAAACTCATTACAAATCGTTTATCTAGAACTCATTATATCTTGACATTGTATTTATTGAGTAAAACTTATTACATATCATTTATCTAGAACTCATTACATCTTGACATTGCATTTATTGAGTAAAAGAAATCCCTTTGTATACACCCTTGAATTTGTTAATTGAGGCATCAATTGTTTTTAAAAGTAGGGGTACATTAAGGAAGAGAATTATTTTTTTAAAATTCACACACTACACTTGTACTTGATTTTTTTTTCTCATCCACAAATTATTTGTTATCATTAAAAAAGGAGAGATTGTTCGACCTAGGTATATTAACACATGTTTTAATGATAATAAATAATTATTTGTGCTACTAATTATATTGGAAGTATTTGTGATGAGTTTGCAAGCCTTAAAATCAAAATTATCAAATTGCTTCAAATCAAGATTAAAAAAGGCAAGATAGGGAAACAAACCTTTGTGGGATCCTATAATATAATTTTTATTTAATTTTATACATTGTTAATCCTATTTTATTAATTATATTGGCTCAAATCTAAATGTTACTAAGAAAATCTTATTTAACTTAATTTTCACCTAGTTCTCTACCAAGGAGAAATTAAATAAATTTTTTTATTTTTTCCAAAAATGTAAATTTAATTTTGGGAAGTATTTTAGTTGAAAAATATATTGAATTAGCTTTTTAACAATTCAGATGGATCAAAAATCCGATTTTGAGATCAAAAGTTATGTATTTTTCAAGTTTTCAGGAAAACTAAACAAAATGAACTTCAACAGCCGAAATGGGGGACTTAGGTAGCCCAAGTCTATTTTCAAAATTGATATTTTGGCAGATAAAACTAGATTTCTAAAAGCCATTAGAACACGTTTTTAAGTGGTTAAACTGCTAGTTTTGCATTTAGTACACCCCAATTATCATATTTATGCCAAAACTATAAATATAAGGTGTTTTTTATGTGAAAAAAGTTACAACAATCATTTATTTGTAAATTTATTATATTAGAACCTTCTTTCACACTTTTTCTCTCTAGAACTTGAGTCAAAGCATTTAATCCATTGAGATTTCTTTTAAATTATAATTTTTTTGTTGTTTTAAGATAAAAAGTGATTTTCTTGAGTGATTTATTATTCCTCTTCATTAGAGAATGGTTGCAGAGTATTAAATTACTTTTGAGTAAAAAGGGTATATGAAAATGTTTGGGGTTGCAAGGAAGGTTGCAAGGTTTATAAGAGTGCTAGAGATTGCACTCAAGATTATGAGAGGTTTGATTTTCACCTAAAGAATATTGTTATAAAGGAGTAAATTTTATGGAGAGCCTTGAGAAGAAAGGATGTAGGCTATAAATAATCGAACCTCTATAAATTTCTTGTATTCATTTTTTTTTTCTCTCTTTTTTGTGCTTATTTTCAAAAATCCTCTTAGCCTACAAAATTCGCCCCCCCTTCTTAGGTTGCTACAAGGGACAATATATATATATAAGTGGTAATAGCGGTACCCCTTGAACCACTTAAATAGAGGGATGTCCCTTGTTTCTTTAAATTCCTAAAATTAATTATATTTAATAAAATCCTTTTTGTGGAAAATATATATCCTTTTAGTGGTGGAGGGGTACCCTTTAAACCACTATACTCAAATGGGGGATACCTTTTAGATTCTTCTAATTATTAAAATTAATTATAAATCAAATAAAAATCTTTTTATGAAATTTTTTAGTAGTCAAGGGGTACCCTTAACTATATAATTAAGGGGATACCCCTTGAATTATCTAATTTAATAGAAATTAATTTATAATAAAAAAAAGTATATATATATATATATCTTTTTAGTGATTGAGGGGGTGCCCTTAACTGCTATATTGAAATAGGGGATACCCTCCATTTTTTCAATTATTAAAATTAATTGAATTTTTTTTATAAAAAAATCACTTTCCAAAAATCTTACTTTCAGCTTAGTAATTTTAGAGTTTTTCCTCAAGTCATTCAATAGAATAACTCCTACAAAAATTATTTTTGTCTTTGAAATGTTTCTTTTTCTTTTCCCTTTTAGCTTTTAATTTCGATAAAGTAAAGCAAATGAAAATAATTTGCTAGATGGAATAACAACAGTGCATTTAAATTCAATCTTGTTAGATTAAGGTATTGTTTGTAATATAGGATAATTTCTAGATGAACCCAATTTTATTTACCATTTTTCTTATGTGATGTTCATGTTGAGATAGAAGATGTATGAATAAATATGTAAGCCAAGATGATATTTTTTGTGCTAGTTGTGCTTTGTTGAAAATTTAAAAATGTCCAGTTTTTAAGGAAAGTATTGCTAAATTTTTGGCAAATTTACGAGTAACAATATGTTAGATTTAGCCTGCATTAAGTCTCTTTTGTTATAAATGAAGAAATGTGTATTTTTTTTTCTCAATTTAATTAAATTAATAAAGGTTAAGGTTGTGGTTAATTAATGCCAATGATGAGATTTCAATCTTGTTAAGTGGGGTACCCATTAATAGGTCAAACTTTTTATACATTAATTAATATGTTCTTTTAATCGGAGTACTAGTTAAAAGCATTTCATTTCTATAATTGGTGAAGGATGTTTAATTTATAGATGATAAAGTGCATGATTACTAAATAATAGGACTAACAAAATGTGTAATTTTTTATATATAATTATGTTTAGGAAAATTAGTAAATAGTAAATATGTGATTAATTTGTTGATTTTTTTAATTAATAAAAATTAAGATCATGGCTAAGTAGTGTCAATGATGAGACTTTGATTTTATTAAGTGGTGTACCAATTAATGAGTCAAACTTTTTAGGCATTAATTAACACATTTTTATTTTAATCGGGGTATTGATTAAAAAGGATAAAAATCTTAGATTTTTATTAATTTAATTTTTTATAATTGTGAAATTATTTAACTTATTGATAATAAAATGCTTTTTTTTTTTAGTTTAGTTGAATTAATAAATATTAAAATTGTGGTTAAATTAATGCCAATGATATTTTGATATTGTTAAGTGGAATATCTGCTAATAGGGCAAACTCTGTATGTCACGACCCAACCTATGGGCTGGACCGGCACTAGGACCTGGGCCAGCCTAAAGCCCCCGAGGCCCGTAGTAAGCCTAACTATTCCTTAACCCAACTCTAAGGCCCATTTGGGCCCAATTTCAAGAATTCAACCGGACAGAGTCCGACCATAAAATGGACCTTTAAACGGGGAGTTTTTGACTCACCCGACCTGTAAACACAATATATAATCAATTTGGAAGCTCAGCTCACTCTCCACATACTCAAATGTCATAAAATTAAATGGGAGCTCAGCTCTCTAATCCAGTCCATCAAACATGCATAAAATAATAAGTTTACAGGTCCAAAATAATAATTTATATTACAGACTCAAATCAAATAAATATTTCTAATACATACAGAGATTCTAAGAGTTAATAGATTTATACAAACATTAATAAACGACCTGCGAGGGAGAAAAGCAGGTTAACCTCAAAAATATCCTCCTGTGGCCTGGAAAAATATTGAATAAGAGTGAGTGTTCGATTCAGAGAGTAAAATATCAATTTTAACCATAATCTCTATAACTATCTAAAGCTAATGTATCCTGTGGAGTGAAATGCAATATCGGTAATATTTTCACATCATAACAGCAAAAAGGTAATTTGGAGCACTCACATACCCAGTAATGTCAAACAATACATATATGGGAGCTGATCCCCTATACAGCTCTCTTAATCCAACATGTACCAGCGAAGAACTCAGCTCGGACTTCCACTTAATAACCAAATCGGAGTCCCAGCGAAGAACTCAAGTCGTGTCTACCCCGAAGGACCGGGTCCCAGCGAAGATCTCAAGCCGTGTTTACCCGTCCTATCCATAGCCAGCATCACATCACACGCACGCCAACGCACGCACACTGCTCCAAATTACCACAACAACATACATGACACTTTAACAGTTGTGAATGCAACATCAAACATGCCTAGAGTTTAACTACATAGATATATACATATAAGTGATGCATGGGCATGCTTGAATATATAATAATAGTGAAATTATAATTAAAATTAATATTTTACTCACAGACTCAATCGAAGTCACTGTGGCGGCTGGGCGAAGAAAGAAGGCTGTCCCGGCTAACTTGACAATTTTATTACAATCCTTTAATAAATTTGACTTAATACAAACTAAGAAAAAGACCAAATACGTCCTAAGTCGTGCCGAAAATCTGGCAGAGTCTCCCCTATACCTAGAACCTACCCAACCTGCAAAAAGGCTTAAAACACACTTCTATATTCACAACCCATATATCCATAACTCAATCACGTCACACAACCCCTCCTGGGCCCATCCAAACAGTCATCAATCACAATATGTAAAATTACAGTTTAGTCCTTATAATCGACCCTTTTTGCGAAACTACCCAAATGAACTCTAAAAATTCTAAAACTTTGCCCCGCGGTCCTTAGCAATATTACTAGGCTAATGCAAAAAGAATCATAATTTTCTGAGCTACCAAGAATATTTTATGGATTTTTAATCCTATTTAAGCACTAGAAAATTACGAAAAAGCAAGGTTCGGGTTTACCTATGCAGATTTCGAATTCGGGGACGCACTCGGAACGTCTGATAACGGTGGGTTAGCCAAAATCCCGATCCAATTCCAAGAATTTTCCGGTAACCGGTCTGTCTGGCCAGAATTTCACAGACTCGGACAACTGTCGAATTCCCGCTAATTGAAGATACCTACACGAAGCCCATAACACGGGGGTTAGTATAAAATTTTTACGGAAATTTTCTAAGCTCTTTTAATATTCGGAAAAATACTATGAAGTTTCGTGGGACCCACCGAAAAACGGTGTCAGAAAAATTTGAAATTTATATTGCCGCGAAGCTCTCGACGAGTGGAGTGCTCTGGTACTCTCGATTTTCTCGTGGGGTTCACGGTTTACGAGAAATCTAGCCCAAAAGTCAAAATAGGCTAAAACTTTCCGGACAAAAATTGGACAAACTGCTCGATGGATTTTGGTGTTCTTAGTGTCTATGGAAAGCTCTCAAGGTGTAGATGGGTTTAGACACAAGACCCGGCCCAATCGGTGGCCGGATCGGCCGGATTTCGGCATGGAAGACGAAGCGGCGGGCTGCGCGTAGCGTCGCTTCGCGCTACGTTTCCCGGCGTTCCAGGCGGCGGCTGGTGGTGGGAGGAGGCTGGGGTGGCGCGCCAGCGAGGTGGGGAGGTGAGAGGAGAGAGAAAAAAAGAGAGAAAGAGAGAGAGGCGACGCAGGAAGAAAAAGAAGAAGGAGAAGGAGCCGGCCCAATTCGGCCGGTCCGATCCAGTCCGGTTCGATTCGGCTGGTTCAATTCAGGCTATAAAATTTTGAATTTTTACTCTGCCTTGAAACTGAAAACGAGGCTCAAAAATTCTGAAAAAATTCTAGAAAACTCATAAAAATTCGTAGACTCCAAATATATTTTTAGTTTTACCACGTGGTCTTTAAATTAATTTTTAAAAATCATCAAAGTTTTTATTTTCAGAAAATCGAACCCGATTTCTAAAATCAGAAAAATTTCAAATAATTTCCTCAAATTCAAATAAAATAAAATATCAATATTTACCCAAAAATAATAAATTTAAAAATTAGGGGTGTTACAGTGTATGCATTGATTAACATATTTTTAGTCCAAGTTAATTCAATGTATTTATTATAATACTTAAATTTAATATATATTTTTTATTCTTCTACAATGGCTTTCACTTTTAACAATATGGTCCCTTTTTCAAAATTCACCCCTTTTAATTTTGAGCAAAATTTATCTTTTATCTAGCAACTCATTGTCCTTTTTTTTTTATACTCATTTTTTTAAATTTTGGCAAATCTAATTTAAAGCAATGGATTCTAGATCCAATTTCATTTTTCTATAAAATTACCTCTTAGATTCTCTTTAAAAAATATTTTTGAATTATAATTCATTTCCATCAAAATTCGCCGATTATGAAATTTGAAAGCCTCTTTTTTGCATTCTTTTACCTTTCTATATGAAATTCAATATAAAAAAACCGGCTACTCTTTTGTTTAAATTGTTTTAAAAATAAAATAAAATAAAATAAATGGAATCAAAATTTACTTGTAGGATAGCTTTACTTACTTTTGTATTTGACTTAACCTAATAGTAAGACATTTATATGTTTCGACATTTATGTTTCAAATTAAATACAAGGAATGAATATCATAATTTAAACTCCACTAAAATTATTGGCATTAAATTATTGTTAAATCTACTTATCTTTATTGAGGGACGATGTGAGGTGCGTAATACATTTCCCACATGTAAAAGGACCATTAACCCTGAATCTCTGGATTAAAAGTTTCTTTAAAATTAAAGTGGTGACTCCTCACTTTCTACTTTGATTAGAATTGTCTGACGACCTCAAAACCCTTGCAACATGGAGTATAGACTTTTTTTATATATATATAAGTTGAAATTGATTATATCCTATATCAAATTATAAAAAAATTTTCAATTTTAGGAAACCAAAATTAAATTATCTTTTTGTATTGTCATTTTTTTCCCTTATTTTGTTAATGACTTCTTTATTATTAATGATTTTTTGACATTTTACAATTAAATTTATATTTATTTTTTATCCTTTTCTTATTCAAATACAATAAAATTATTTTCCCTCTTTTTCTATTTACTAAATACTTTTTAACTCAAATTGAATAATTTCTCATTTTTAAAAAAAGTCGAATAATTTATCTTTCTTTGATTTCTTTTCTCTCTTCTTAATAAAAAACTTTCTTTCTCTTTTTATTTTCTTTTCACCTCATGATCATAGTATTAATCTTTTATATGATTTTTTTTTATCAATTTAAAAAAAAAACTTAATATGAGTATAAGAATAGAATTTTTATTTTAAAAATATAAATTAATAATTCCATGTAATATATATATATATATATATATATATATATATATATATATATATATATATATATATGTATGTATATATATATTGAACTAAACTTTTTAATTAAGGTTAAATAAGTTATTAATAAAATTTTATTTTTTAATTTTTAAAATTAAAATTTATTTATTATGTTTATTTAAAATAATATAAAAATAAAAATATATGATAAAAAATTATTTAATATTAAAATTATTAAAAATTTACTTAATATTAAATTTAATATTTTTATTTTTTTTAAGAAAAATAGAGAATAATGTTTTTTTTTCTAAAAATTAGGCTATTTGATCTTAATAATAAAATTATTTCTTCATTTGGTCAAAAATTTAATTTTAAACTTATTTGACTCTCGACTAAAAATATAGGAAATTATTTATTATTTGTTTTCATATATATGTGTGTGTATATATATATATAGAGAGAGAGAGAGAGATTAGCAATGGATTTTAACTTCCCTTGTAATTAGCAATCAATGATTCCGTTGCCAACAACATTTTTAGTTGCTAATTTAATTAATTTAAAAAAAATCACAAAAAAATAATTTATTGCTATTTGCAATTGATTTAGTAATGGACTTCTCCATTGATAATTTAACTATTATTTAATATTATAAATTATAAATTTTAATATTAAAATTTTATTATTATAACTTATTTACAAATTTTAATTGATACATAAATTGTCATCAATAGTTATTATAAATACATTATAATGAGGGTAACAAGTACTATTTCAAAAAAATTATGGTAAAAAAATGAATTGAGGAAAAATTATATTAATGAAAATGGAAAATAAAATGTAAATAGTAAAAATGAATAAAATAAAAGGAAAAGTGAGAAAATGAGAGAAATGATAAAGAAAATGATAAGATAAAATGAAAGAATGTGAGAGGAAAAGTGAGAAAATTATGAGAGAAATAGGATAAAAAGGGAAGAAAATGAGAAAAAAAAAAGAAAGAAATTAATGATAGAAAATGAAATAAAAAGGAAAAAAATGAAAGAAAAGGTAGAAAAATAATTAGAGATTTGGAAAGAAAATGAAATAAAAGGAAAAATTGATCATAGAAAATCAATATAAAAAGAAAAGAATAAAAAAAAAGAAAATTTATAGAATTGAGAAAAAAATATAAAAAAAAAGAGAGAAGAAAGATTGTAATGAAAAAAAGAAAATAAGTAATTGAATGATATAAAGAAGGAAAATAAAATTTATGAAGAAATACATATGCAAATTAATAACGGATTTAAAATCCGTTGCTAAATTTAAATATCAAAATTTATTTTTTCTCCTAAAAATATTAATAGATTCCAAAATCTATTGCTAAATATAATTATATACATTTTTAAATTTTTAATTGTGGGATTTTTTTCTATAAAATAGCAATGAAATCCTAAATGTGTAGTTAAATTTGTTGTTAATTATAATTATACACACTTTTAAAATTTTAATGATAAAAATTTTTCCTTGTAAAATTAGCAACATATTTTAGAATGTATGGTTAATTAGCAATGGATTTTAATCCATAATTTGACAAAACAATTTTAATTATTGTTAATAAAATTTATATAATTATTTTTTTAATTTTATAAAAATAACAATGAATTAGAAATCCCATTGCTATAAGCAATGGGTTTCAAATCTGTTGTTAAATTTATATTCAAATATTTTTATAATATCAATTTACAATAAGTTTTAGCAACGAATATAAATTTGTTACTAATAACGACTTTAATAAAAAAATTTTATTTAATTTTATTTTAAAATTGCAAGAAATCAAAAATTAATCGTAGAAATTATTGTTATTAGTAACAAATTAAAATCCAGTATAAAAATTCATTGTTAATCCACGTTTATATATATATATATAACGGAAGCATTTCATTCAAAGCCAATAAAAATGGGAAATATCCATAAAAATCAGGCGAACTAAATGATGGAGACATCTTCTATTCAAATGAATTTCTCACTAGATTATACCAAAACTTCATGAGATTATGTGCCAAACTACTTGCTGCCTTAAAAACAAAAGCCAACTCAAATGTGATTAAAATGTCTGACAAACTGCACCTGTAACACCCCAAAATTTTAAATTTTATTATTTTATGAGCATTTTTAGTATTTTAATTTTATTTAAATTTTAGGATTTTTTTTGAGATTTTTCGGATTTTAAAAATCGGGTTCGATTTTCCGAAAATATAAACTTTGATGATTTTTAAAAATTAATTTAAAGATCACGTGGCAAAACTAAAAATATATTTGGAGTCTACGTATTTTTCTGAGTTTTCTGGAAATTTTTCGGAATTTTTGGACCTCGTTTTCAGTCCCGAGGCAGAGTAAAAATTCAAAATTTTGTATCCTGAATCGAACCTGCCGAATCGAACCTGACCGGATCGGACCAGTCGAATCGGACCGGCCTTTTCTTTTTCTTTTTCCCTTCCCCGCGCGCGTCCGACCTCCTCCCCTTCTCTCTCTCTTTTCTCTCTCCTCCCTCCTCCTCTTGCAGCGCCGCCACCTCCCCACCTCGCCGGCGCGCCGCCTCAGCCCTCCCCCACGGCCGGCCGCCGCCTAGAACGCCGGAAAACGGCTCCAGAAGCGACGCGCAGCGCGCGCGCGACCGTTCACCTTCCCCGCCAAAATCCAGCTGATCCGGCCACCAATCGGATCGGGTCTTGTGTCTAAACTCATCTACTCGTCAAGAGCTTTCCATAGACACCAAGAACACCGAAATCTATCGAGCGGTTTGTCCAATTTTTGCCCGGGAAGTTTTAGCCCATTTTGACTTTCGGGCTAAATTTCTCACAAATCGTGAATCCCACGAGAAAACCGAGAGTATCAGAGCGCTCCACTCGTCGAGAGCTTCGCGGGGATATAAATTTCAAAATTTTTCGACACCGTTTTTCGGTGGGTCCCACGAAACTTCGCAGTATTTTTCCGAGCATTAAATGAGCTTAGAAAATTCCAAAAAATTTATGTACTAACCCCCGTGTTGTGGGCTTCTTGTAGGCATCCTCAATTCGCGGAAATTCGACAGTTGTCCAGGTCTTTGAATTTTCGGCCAGACAGACCCGTTATCGGAAAAGTATCCGAATTGGACCGAGGTTTTGGCTACATCCCCATTGTCAGACATCCCGAGCGCGTTCCTGAAGTCGGAATCGGCAAAGGTAAACCCGAACCTTGCTTTTTCGTAATTTTCTGGTGATGCATGCATTTTATATCATCATTTAGGTGTAATTTTTGCACATTATTTACCCTTGTTCATAGCCATTATTATAGATATTAGTGTATATTTAGTCAATTTTGCAATTTTCACTTTTCTTAGTTTAATTTTTGGAATTTATTTGTTTTGTAGGTTAAATCTGGAGAAATTTGATGTATTTTGATTAGAGTAGCCATTTGGAGGGGATTAAAGTCGAATTGCAAAAATTTTGAAGTTGAGTAAAAAAATGGCCGAGAGCGACACAACCTGCAGCACAACCGAATTAGCTTATGTCGCAGGTTGTGTCGATCGTCAGATATTCACGCCGAGAGCAACACAACCCGCGACACAACTGACTCGGCTTGTGTCATTTTTACTGGAAATAATTGACGTGGCATTTCCGTTACTCCAGCTTTTTACCTCACTTTCTCTGGAACCTTCCCCCTTTTACCCATTCTAGGGCAGACCCTTAGCCTATATAAAGCCTCATTTTATCATTATCTTGGCATAGAGAGCAAGGGAGGCAAATTCGGAAAAGTTAGAAAGAGTGAAGGAGGAGCACTTTCTGCATTCTTTTTCCAAAGAAATGCAGATCACGTGCAGACTTTTGTGCAGCAGAATCTGCAGCATATTTCTGGGGTTTTTCTACCCCTTTAGCTTACATTTCTATTATTTCTTCATTTCTTCATTTGGGTTTGTCTTTAAACAATGATTTGTGAGTAGTTTATTGAGATTCTAGAGATGGGTTTGTAAATATTGATTTGTTTTGTGTTTTTGAACTGATTTAGCCATTTAAATGGGATTTGTTACATTTTGATTTATTGCTTGTGAGCTTGTTGCCTTGCTTGATGAATGGGCCCTCATTAAGTTAAGTTTTAATCCTTAATAGATGGACTGAAAAGTGAATATTGGGGATGGATAATCTTGCAATAAACTTTATTTTCTTGGTGTTAGAAATAAGCTAAGAAGATTAAGGGGAACTTTCCAAAAATCAATTAGAGCATTAATTGGGTTTTTGTTAGGTTTGAAATACCGTGAAAACAGGGTTTGATTTAATGAAAACCAACTTTGAGATGCTTGAAAAGGGTTTCAAAAATTTAAGAATTGATTTCCCTCAAAATTGCAATTCTCATGTGTTTGGCTAAATTAGGGATAAACCACATGCAAACAATATTGAAAATCCAATCTCTAGAATCAATTTAATTTTCATTGAATTTAGATTTAAATCCTCCAAATCTCATAAATAGCAATTTCAATTTAAATCCAATTTAAATTTAAATCCAATTTAAATCCAATCTCTAGAATCACTTTATTTTTATTGAATTTAGATTTAATTCCTCTCAAATTTCATAAATAGAAATTTCAAATTAATTTTTGGTAATCTAGTTTAATTAATTTTAGTTAATTGATTGATTTAGTTTTAATTCCTCAAATACCAATTTTAATTCCAAATTTCATTTTACATCTTTAATTTTTGTCTTAATTTGAAATTTCATTTTACATCTTTAATTTTTGTCATTCTAATTAGCTTATACTTTTATTTCCAATTTAAGCACAATTCCCTATGGGATCGATATCATTTTTTTTTAAAACTATACTACTGTGACCCGTGCACTTGCGAACACACCGTATCAAGTTTTTTGGCGCCGTTGCCGGGGAATTGTTTGTTTTTAAGTTGGATTTTAATTGTTTTAAGCTAATTAGAATTTTTATTTTCTTTTATTTTCACTATTATTCCTTGTGTTTTTCAGGTACTTTTCTTGTTTATGAGACGATCGAAAAGCGCAAGCGACACTGAATTGTTGTTCAATCCTGAAATTGAAAAATTCTGTCGAGCTAACAAAAAGGAATACAAGAGAAGAAAAGAAGCAGAAAAAGAAAAACAACAAAGATTTGAGCAAGAGGAGACAATTGAAAATATGGAGAATCAAAATAGAGCTATTGGTGGAAACAATGGAGGAGATGAGCAAAACGGGCAAAATGCTGTGGTTAATCAAAATGATCCTCAAAGAAGATCCATGTTAGACTATGCTTTTCCTAGATGTACTGATGTGAGAGATAACAGACCTATTATTGGAGCTAATCAATTTGAATTAAAAACTGGTCTCATTCAAATGGTTCAGAATTCACAATTTGGAGGTAGTCCACTTGAAAATCCTCATTCTCATTTGAAGAAATTTTTAATGATATGTGGTACACAAAGACAACCTGGAGTTTCAGATGAAGTTATTCGGCTCACCTTATTTCCATTCTCTCTTCGGGATTCAGCATTGGAGTGGTATGACTCACTTCCACAAGCTATTATAGCTACTTGGGAGCAGCTATCTCAAGCCTTTCTGTCTCAATTTTTCCCACCTGGGAAAACCACTCATTTGAGGAATTTGATGGTAGTTTTTAAACCAAGAGATGATGAAACTTTGTATGAATCTTGGATGAGATTTAAGGAGCTTGAAAGGCAATGTCCTCATCATGAAATACCGAAATGGATGATTGTTCAGAATTTCTACACCAGAGTTACTCCAGCCATAAGAAACACCATTGATTCACAAGCAGGAGGAGATTTCATGAAAATGACAAGTGAAGAATGCTATGATTTATTAGAGAAGATTGCTCATAATACCCATTTGTGGGGAAATCCTAGAGCACTTGAGCCAAAGAAAGCTGGGATCTATGAACTTGACTCAGTTAGCTACATGAACGCAAGATTTGACCAGTTGACTCAACTTCTTAGTGATTTTTGCACAAAGGCAACAACCTCAACTCCTACAACTATGCAACAAGTTGCCTTCACAGATGGAACTCAAAGTTGTGGAGTTGATTATTCTTCTTATGGTGATGATTATTTGCAAGAACAAGCTGCTTATGCAGGAGGTTATCAACAAAAACCTATGGGAAATGCTTACTCTAATGTGAACAACTCAACATGGAGACCACAAGCAACTTTTTCTCAACAAAGTCAAAGCTCAAATTATCCTCATAACCAGCAGTATGTGCAGCAGAATAGACCTCAATTTCAGCCTCAATTTCAGCCCACAAGGCAGCCACAACCTGGATATCAAGGAAGAGCACAACAATCCCTCCCACCTCATGAACCGAAGCCAACCTTGGAGAGCATGATGGAGAAATTTTTTGCTGAACAAAGCAAAATGAATAGCAAATTGGAGGAAGAAATGCAACACATGAGACAAACCATGGATCAATTACAAGTCCACAACCGCATGTTGGAGACTCAATTGGCGCAACAAGCAAGCTCATCAGGAAGCAATTCCTATGGGAAACTACCTAGCCAACCACAAAACCCTCATGAACAATGTAAGGTTGTAACCTTAAGAAGTGGTAAAAAAGTTGGTCAAGAGAGTGAAAACAAGAGAGAAGAAAAAGAGAGCACAAAAGAAGAAAATTCAATTGAGAGTAAGAAAAATGAAAAAGAAGAAGAAAGCAAAAGTGAGCAAGATGAAGGAGAGAAACCATATATCCCACCTGAACCTTACAAACCCACCCTTCCCTACCCTCAAAGATTCATCAAGCACAAGCTAGACAAACAATTTGGCAAATTCCTTGAAGTGCTAAAGAAGTTGTATATCAATGTGCCATTCACTGAGGCACTATCCCAAATGCCAAGTTATGCCAAGTTTTTGAAGGAGATTCTTTCCAACAAAAGAAGGCTAGAAGATTATGACACCATCAACTTGGGAGAGCAATGCAGTGCTATAATCCAGAAGAAGTTACCTCCCAAACTCAAAGATCCGGGTGTGTTTTCCATCCCTTGTCATATTGGTGATAATTGTGTGGCAAATGCCTTATGTGACCTTGGAGCTAACGTCAGCCTAATGCCACTTTCAATATATGAGAAGTTGAATATGGGAGAATTGAAGCCCACAAACATGTATCTATCATTGGCTGACCGTTCAATTAAGTATCCAGAAGGCATTCTAGAAAATATGCCTATCAAGGTTGGGAAATTCTACATTCCGGTGGACTTTGTCATTTTAGATATGGAAGAAGACACAAAAGTTCCTATCTTATTGGGAAGACCCTTTTTGGCAACAGCTGGTGCATTAATTGATGTGAAGGGTGAGCAATTGACACTTAGAGTGGGAGATGATCAAATGATATTCAACATCAATCCAGCCATGAAAAGGAAACATGAAGAAGTTGAGTCTTGTTTGCGGGTAGACATTATTGATGAGATTGTTCAAGAGTATTTTAGAAAAAGCTATCCACAAGACCCACTTGAAAATTGCTTAGTCCATGGTGGGAGCATTGATGATGATAATCATAACATGGCTACTTTTGCACAACACTTGGAGAGTTCTCCACCACATCCTGAAGCCACAATTTCTCAACTTGAAGAAGTGCAAACCTTGGAGATCAAACAACCATCATTAAAGGTAGAGGATGCCCCAAAGGTAGATCTTAAACCTCTTCCTTCCAACCTCAGGTATGCTTTTCTTGGACCGAATGAAACATATCCAGTTATAATTAATGCATCATTGACTAATATTGAGAATGAAAAATTGTTGAGAGTTTTGAGAGAATATAGAAGAGTTTTGGGTTATGCAATTGATGATATAAAGGGAATTAGTCCAACAGTTTGTATGCATAGGATTTTCCTTGAGCCAAATAGTAAACCTTCCATTGAACACCAA
Organism: Hevea brasiliensis; assembly: GCF_030052815.1. Classification (NCBI taxonomy): domain Eukaryota; kingdom Viridiplantae; phylum Streptophyta; class Magnoliopsida; order Malpighiales; family Euphorbiaceae; genus Hevea; species Hevea brasiliensis. The sequence continues at coordinate 76,596,378 of NC_079505.1, forward strand.
AGAAGATTGAATCCTACAATGAAGGATGTTGTGAAAAAGGAAATCCTAAAATTACTAGCTGCTGGAATTATTTACCCTATTTCTGACAGTGAGTGGGTTAGTCCTGTGCATGTTGTACCAAAAAAAGGTGGGGTGACAGTTGTTAAAAATGAGAATAATGAATTGATACCCACTAGAACTGTTACAAGTTGGAGAATGTGCATAGACTACAGGAAGTTGAACAATGCTACAAGAAAAGACCATTTTCTCCTTCCTTTCATGGACCAAATGTTAGAAAGATTAGCCAAGCATTCATTCTTTTGTTACTTAGATGGATATTCTGGTTTCTTTCAAATTCCAATACATCCTGATGACCAAGAGAAAACTACCTTTACATGTCCCTATGGCACCTTTGCCTATCGAAGGATGCCATTCGGATTGTGTAATGCGCCTGGCACATTTCAAAGGTGCATGATGGCCATTTTCTCTGATTTTATTGAAGAAATTATGGAGGTCTAATTTTGATTCATGCTTGACTAATTTGTCTAAAATCTTGCAGAGGTGTGCTGATAATGATTTGGTGTTGAATTGGGAGAAATGCCACTTTATGGTCCAAGAGGGGATCGTTTTAGGGCATTTGATCTCAAATAGGGGAATTGAAGTGGATAGAGCTAAAATAGAAATTATTGAAAAAATGCCCCCTCCAACCACTGTCAAAGGAGTGCGGAGTTTTCTTGGACATGCCGGGTTTTACCGGCGATTTATTCAGGATTTTTCTAAACTTACTAAACCCTTAACAAATCTTTTGAATCATGATGTTAAATTTGATTTTAATCAAGATTGTATGGTTGCTTTTTGCAGGTTAAAAATGGCCTTAACAACAGCTCCTATCATGCAACCCCCGGATTGGACTTTGCCATTCGAAATTATGTGTGATGCAAGCGAGTTTGCTGTTGGAGCTGTCCTTGGCCAGCGGAAAGATAGGAAACCTTATGCCATTTACTATGCAAGCCGAACCCTTGATGAAGCTCAAGTTAATTATGCCACAACTGAAAAGGAGTTCCTTGCGGTAGTATTTGCACTCAATAAATTCCGTTCTTATTTGGTCAACTCAAAGGTAATAGTTTTCACTGATCATGCAGCAATAAGGTACTTAATGAGCAAGAAAGAAGCTAAATCTAGGTTGATTAGATGGATTTTATTACTTCAAGAATTTGATTTGGAAATAAGAGATAAAAAGGGTGTTGAGAATGTGGTGGCTGATCACCTTTCTAGGATAAAAGCTGAAAATAAAGATGATGATATTGTGCCAATTGATGAATTTTTCATGAATGAGCAGTTGTATGTGTTGAAATCTGCACTTCCATGGTTTGCTGATATTGTGAATTTCTTGTCTTGTGGTGTCTTGCCACCTGATTTATCTTGGCAGCAAAAGAAAAGATTCTTGCATGATGTTAAATTTTATTCCTGGGAAGAACCTCTTTTGTTTAGAAGATGTAATGATGGAATAATTAGGAGATGTATACCAGAGGAAGAAATAAATGATGTTATTTACCATTGTCATTCCTCTGAATATGGTGGTCATTTTAGTGTCTCAAAAACTGTTGAAAAGGTCTTAACATCAGGTTTCTATTGGCCTAATATGTTTAAACATGTGAGAGACTTTGTAAGCAGGTGTGATAGGTGTCAAAGAGTAGGCAACATTTCCAAGAGAGATGAGATGCCCCAACAGTCCATATTAGAAGTTGAATTATTTGATGTGTGGGGAATTGATTTCATGGGGCCATTTCCATCTTCTTATGGAAATAAATATATCTTGGTAGGGGTGGACTATGTATCCAAATGGGTAGAAGCTATTGCTACACCTACCAATGATGCAAAAGTTGTGATAAAATTTCTGAAAAAATTTGTTTTAACCAGATTTGGTGCCCCACGTGCCATAATCAGTGATGGTGGTAGCCATTTTTGCAACCACCAATTTGAAAAATTGATGAGAAAATATGGGGTAAAGCATAGGATTGCCACACTATATCACCCTCAAACAAATGGCCAAGTAGAAATCACAAATAGAGAAATCAAGCAAATCTTGGAGAAAACTGTCAATAAGTCCAGAAAAGATTGGTCCCTTAAATTAGATGACACTCTTTGGGCATATAGAACAGCATTTAAAACCCCCATAGGAACTACACCTTATAGGTTAGTTTTTGGGAAATCATGCCATTTGCCCGTAGAGTTAGAACATAAAGCTTATTGGGTTTTTAGAGTAATCAATTTTGATTTACAAGCTGCTGGACATAAAAGACTTTTGTAACTTGATGAATTAGAAGAATTGAGACTTGATGCTTATGAAAATGCTAAGATCTATAAAGAAAGAACAAAAAAATGGCATGATAAGCATATCAAGAAAAAGGACTTTAAAGAAGGAGATTTGGTTCTCTTATTCAATTCAAGGTTGAAATTTTTTCCAGGAAAATTAAAATCAAGGTGGTCAGGTCCATTCAAAATTATGAAAGTTTTACCTCATGGTGCTGTGGAAATTTTTGGTGAAAAATCTGGTAATTTCAAGGTAAATGGGCAAAGGTTGAGGCACTATTCAGTTGGTGAGCCAATTGAGAAGATAGCAACTTGCTATCTTTCTCATTCTCCATAACATCTTGAGTGAGTATGGTCAAGCTAAAGACCTAAACTTAGCATTTTTGTGCATAACTCCCAATTTTTCATTGATTCTTTATTTCTTTCATATATATATTTGTTTTTAAGTTTTTCTATACTCCTTATTCAGAGTTTAACATTGTTCTAATTTCCTTGTGCAGATGGGATGCAATTCATTGCAAGCAAATGAGCATAAAAAAAAAATTGTGTTAGCTCCCCATGCTAAAAAAAAAAAAAAAAAATTTAGTTGCTTAATTCATTAGTGTTTTTAACTTGTTTAGTTAATATTTTGCTTGTGTTGTTTTTTTTTAGTTCCTCATAAAATACATTTTTCTTTTATATCTCTAGTACATTGCTCACTTGCTTTTATGTGCTACTTCGGATTTACACTTGATGGTTACATTTTTGAGCTTAACTTCCTATTTCAACTTTTCGAGTTTAATTGATTTAATGGATTCCATCGCACTGTTTCTTTTGCAATGAGTGCAGCAGCTATCCAAATTTTATCTAATTAAATTGGCTGCACTTCAATGAGGTAACACTTCTTATCTCAGCTTGTGTCATTTTCAACACAAGTTGTGCTATCGCTTATGCAACAGGGTAATAATTCTTTATGCACATATGAGCTACCCATTTTTTGCACATTATCCCATTCCATGCACTCTTTTAACATTGAGGACAATGTTCATTCTGAGTATGGGGGAGAGGGTAAATTTTTTGCAAAAATTATTTTTCCTTTTTCACTTGCATATAGTGACATACTCATTCATTACTTCATATTTGTACATACATACACTTGCATATAGCTTCATACACTTAGTTATGCATACTTAGTTACATATAGGTTGACTTGACATTTACACTCATGCATTTCATTCATTCATTTAAAATTTTTGGATTTTTAAACCAGTCTCTGAATTCCATAAGCCACTTATTCAAGCAATCCAACTTGCCTTTAGATGGTTAGTGGAATGAAAGTTCCAGCTGGGTACAAAGTCTTAAGCATTATTCTTTCTCTTACTTAATAGCTTAAAATTAATACATTCATCTAGGTATGCAGATTCTGATTAGTTATTTTGAGTTTTGAGTGTCTGGATAAGCCTTTAAGGAAGAAAATGGTCATTGTTGTCTCACCATTCCTAGAACAAGCATTTTAGATCTTTCAAAGCGAAATTTTTAACTTGCATTTGATAAGAATATGATTTAGGCATTCCTTCATATTTTAAACCTCACATTTAGCCTTAACCTACCTTAATTTCATTTCAACCCTTGTAAACCCCCTTGAACCTTAATTCCCTAATTTCTTTGGAACCCAAATCATTTACCAAGCCATTAAACCTAAACACTACCACCTATCTATGAGAATAATATTTTAGCAATTAAGTGCATAAAAAAATGATAATGATATAAAAATAAAAAAATAAAATAAAATAAAATAAAATAAAATAAAAATGGAGGATTGAAACATCTTGAAAAGTGCTAGAGTAATTGTGAAAAGTTGAAAAGGTCACCAAAATATCCCAAAGGTAATTTTGGGTGTGACGTGAAATAGGGACACATACAAAATAAAAAAATATATTATAAAAGTAGTCCCTTTATTGTGTTAGCACTTAAAATTCATTGTGAATTTCTTTCCTCTTGATTTAAAAAAAAAAAAAATGGATGCACTTTGAGTTTCATGATTAATATTATTCTCATATTTTGTTTACCTTATTCCCTTTCTTTGTTAACCACAATCTTACCCTATTTGACCCCATTACAACCCTTAAAAAGACCTAATGATTCTTTGAAAAATACTTGTTACATTAGTAGAGTTAGATCTTTTATGCTTGCATATGGGTTTGGCAATATAATCTTCCATACATTACTCACCATCTATTTGAGACACATTGGCTATCTATTTCATTTAGGTTTGTTTTGGCACAATTGACTCTTGTAGCTGGTTGGTATTTGTTGCTTGGGTTGATTGGTTAATTCTTAGCTATTCTGTAATTGTTGAGAGTGCTTGCTTCATTCTTTGTGCTTTTGCTGGTGGGAATTTGGAATGTTGGTGGCTAGAGGTAAGTTGGTGGTTTGGATTAGTGAATTTTGTGTTTTCAAAGACTGATTCTATTCCCTTCCAAATGAGTTTTAATGAAATTTTGCTTGAGGACAAGCAAGAGTTTGAGTATGGGGGAATTTGATGCATGCATTTTATATCATCATTTAGGTGTAATTTTTGCACATTATTTACCCTTGTTCATAGCCATTATTATAGATATTAGTGTATATTTAGTCAATTTTGCAATTTTCACTTTTCTTAGTTTAATTTTTGGAATTTATTTATTTTGTAGGTTAAATTTGGAGAAATTTGATGTATTTTGATCAGAGTAGCCATTTGGAGGAGATTAAAGTCGAATTGCAAAAATTTTGAAGTTGAGTAAAAAAATGGCCGAGAGCGACACAACCTGCAGCACAACCGAATTAGCTTATGTCGCAGGTTGTGTCGATCGTCAGATATTCACGCCGAGAGCAACACAACCCGCGACACAACTGACTCGGCTTGTGTCATTTTTACTAGAAATAATTGACGTGGCATTTCCGTTACTCCAGCTTTTTACCTCACTTTCTCTGGAACCTTCCCCCTTTTACCCATTCTAGGGCAGACCCTTAGCCTATATAAAGCCTCATTTTATCATTATCTTGGCATAGAGAGCAAGGGAGGCAAATTCGGAAAAGTTAGAAAGAGTGAAGGAGGAGCACTTTCTGCATTCTTTTTCCAGCAGCTGCAGATCACGTTTTCTGCACTTTTGTGCAGCAGAATCTGCAGCATATTTCTGGGGTTTTTCTACCCCTTTAGCTTACATTTCTATTATTTCTTCATTTCTTTATTTGGGTTTGTCTTTAAACAATGATTTGTGAGTAGTTTATTGAGATTCTAGAGATGGGTTTGTAAATATTGATTTGTTTTGTGTTTTTGAACTGATTTAGCCATTTAAATGGGATTTGTTACATTTTGATTTATTGCTTGTGAGCTTGTTGCCTTGCTTGATGAATGGGCCCTCATTAAGTTAAGTTTTAATCCTTAATAGATGGACTGAAAAGTGAACATTGGGGATGGATAATCTTGCAATAAACTTTATTTTCTTGGTGTTAGAAATAAGCTAAGAAGATTAAGGGGAACTTTCCAAAAATCAATTAGAGCATTAATTGGGTTTTTGTTAGGTTTGAAATACCGTGAAAACAGGGTTTGATTTAATGAAAACTAACTTTGAGATGCTTGAAAAGGGTTTCAAAAATTTAAGAATTGATTTCCCTCAAAATTGCAATTCTCATGTATTTGGCTAAATTAGGGATAAACCACATGCAAACAATATTGAAAATCCAATCTCTAGAATCAATTTAATTTTCATTGAATTTAGATTTAAATCCTCCAAATCTCATAAATAGCAATTTCAATTTAAATCCAATTTAAATTTAAATCCAATTTAAATCTAATCTCTAGAATCACTTTATTTTTATTGAATTTAGATTTAATTCCTCTCAAATTTCATAAATAGAAATTTCAAATTAATTTTTGGTAATCTAGTTTAATTAATTTTAGTTAATTGATTGATTTAGTTTTAATTCCTCAAATACCAATTTTAATTCCAAATTTCATTTTACATCTTTAATTTTTGTCTTAATTTGAAATTTCATTTTACATCTTTAATTTTTGTCATTCTAATTAGCTTATACTTTTATTTCCAATTTAAGCACAATTCCCTGTGGGATCGATATCATTTTTTTTTAAAACTATACTACTGTGACCCGTGCACTTGCGGACACACCGTATCATCTGGTGCTTAAGTAGGATTAAAAATTCATAAAATATTCGTGGTAACTCAGAAAATTATGATTCTTTTTGCAATAGCCTAGTAATATTGCTAAGGACCGCGGGGCAATGTTTTAGAATTTTTAGAGCTTGTTTGGATAGTTTTTGCAAAAATGGTCAATTATAAGGACTAAATTGAAATTTTATATATTGTGATGGATGACTGATTTGATGAGCCCAGGAGGGGCTGTGTGATGTGATTGAGTTGTGGATATATGGATTGTGAATATAGAAGTGTGTTTTGAGCCATTTTGCAGGTTGGGTAGGTCCTAAATATAGGGGAGACTCTGCCGGATTTTCGGCACGACTTAGGACGTATTTGGTCTTTTCTTGATTGTATTGAGTCATTTGTATTAAATAATTATAATGTAATTATCAGGTGAGCCGGGACAGCCTTCTTCCTCCGCCCAGTCGCCACAGTAACCGTTGTCAAGTCTGTGAGTAAAATATTAATTTTAATTGTAATTTCACTATTATTATATGTTCAAGCATGCCCATGCATCACTTATATGCATATATCTATGTAGATAAACTTTAGGCACGATTTATGTTGCATTCATAACTGTGAAAGTGCCATGTATGTTGCTGTGGTAATTTGGAACAGTGTGCGTGCGTTGGCGTGCGTGTGATGTGGTGTGGACTATGGATAGGACGGGTAGACACGGCTTGAGATCTTCGCTGGGACCCGGTCCTTCGGGGTAGACACGGCTTGAGTTCTTCGCTGGGACCCCGATTTGGTTATTAAGTGGAAGTCCGAGCTGAGTTCTTCGCTGGCACAGTTGGAATTAAGAGAGCTATATAGGGGATCAGCTACCATATATATATGATTGATATTGCTGGGTGCGTGAGTGCTCCAAAGTACCTTTTTGATGTTACGATGTGAATTTATTGCTGATGCTGCATTTCACTCTACAGGGTGCACTAGTTCTAGATAGTTATAGAGATTATGGTTAAAATTGATATTTTACTCTCTGAGTCGAACGCTCACTCATGTTCAATATTTTTTTCCAGGCTACAGGAGGATTTTATTGTGGTTAACCTGCTTTTCTTATTCGCAGGTTGTTATTCAATATTTGTGTAATTTTATTTACTCCTAGATTTTTCGCATGTGTTAAAAATATTTAAATGATTTGGGTCTGTAATATAATTATTATGTGGACCTGTAAAATTATTATATGCATGTTTGATGGACTGGATGAGGGAGCTAAGCTCCCATTTATCTTTATGTTGATTTGAGTATGTGGAGGGTGAGCTGAGCTCCCCAAGTGATGATATATTTTGATTACAGGTCGGGTGAGTCAAAAACTCCCCGTTGAAAGGTTCACTTTATGGCCGGACTCCGTCCGATTGATTTCTTGAAATTGGGCCCAAATGGGCCTTAGAGTTGGGTTAAGTGAATAGTTAGGCTTACTACGGGCCTCGGGGGCTTTAGGCTGGCCCAGGTCCTAGTGTCGGTCCGGCCCATAGGTTGGGTCGTGACAGCACCCACGAGTCATGATATGGATCAATGATGATTAATTGTTTAATGAACACCAAGTTGTCGCACTCTTAACTAAGAATCAACGAAGTTTGCAGTCAAGCTCGTTTTTTATTCAAACTGAATAGTCTTGATTATACCAATTGATCTGAAAATTAAGGCTTTTTTTTTTTTTCTAATGAGTTTGAGAGGCTTCCATAGTTCCATTGAAGATATTTGGCATTTTTTTTAAGTAAGAAATTGAGGAAATGAAAATTTAAACCTGAATTTATCAAGTGAGTAATAAGTTTTTGGCTACTAAACTATGCCATGCTGAGCAAGATACTTCTATTGTTATATTAACAATTTTCTTCGTTCTATGTGTTGACTAGAATAATGCTTCACGTGCTAATAAATTGAATACAATGGTAAAACTCATTGGGCTTTAAAAAAAAAAAAACTCAAACTTAATATTTAAAAAAAACATTATTAAGAATGGCAACCTTAAACTTCAAAGAAATTAATCTTGCTGCACATCCAATAATAATATTAATAATAATGATAATGCTCAACCTTTTAATAATAATGCTTACATTGCATATGCATCACACCTAAAGCCTCAATGTGTGAAAATGAAAAATAACAATGGGCTAATTATTAGATGCACCATGAATACTAAAAAATAGTGCTCTCTATTTCACAGAAAAGTGGATCATTCCTATAATATAGAGACTGAGTCACACATGATTATGAGAAGTGATACATGTGTATCGGATGCACCTAATAATTTCACATAACAATGCATAATGATGATTTAAGACCATTATCCTACATGCATGAACGTAGGCTTTTCGACAAAGATGCATGCATGCATTGTTGCCCATAATGGCCATTGGCTTAAATAGCCGTTGGCTTAATACATAAGATAGCCACTGAACCATTTAGGAAAAGTTTGATTTAGCAAGTCTTTTATTTTGACCTATTATACAATCTGTCTTCTATTTTTGACATATTACATAATTTAATTCTTATTTTTAACTAATATATATATTTTTCTTATTTTGTTGAAAAGAAAAAAGAAAAAAAATTGAAAATTTAATTCCCATATTTTATAAGAAAGGAAAAGGAAAAAGGAAAAACAATAAAGATTTGTATAAAAAATGCTTAAATAGCACTTTTTAGCCATTTTCTTTCTGCCTCTATTGCGTGAAAAGACTGAAAGGCAGTGTTATTTTTTTTTTCTTTATGCCTTTTTTTTATTTAAATAATTATTTTTTTATATAATTTTATTTATTTAATATGGATATACTAATAAAAATGTAATAAATTTTTTTATTATCATAACATAAAAAATAAATAAATCACTTTTTTTCCTTTCCTTTCCATATAAAAAATATTTATAAGAAAAATAATAATTTTCATTTCCTTACAATTCCACTCATTTTTCCTTCTTTAACTTTTCTTTCTAAACTTGTCAAATTAAAAAAATATATTAATTTACTACTTGTTAGGAAAAACTTTTAATTAATTTAAAAAAATAATATTTTATGATTCATTTTTATCTCTTTTGTTCTCTCTCTACTCACAGCCTCAATATATATCGATATTTCAATAATTCTTCTATTTACTCGAAACTGTTAATCTCTAAAAATATTAGTTTTTAATTTGATAAATGACATGTTAATATAAAATAATTTAGAAATTAACTATTATATACCATAAAAGAGTTTTATATTAATTAAATTTCAAAAAAATAAAAATTTTACATTACAAATTAAAATTTAAATATTTTATTATTATATATTCTTAAGTTGATATATCGTCTATGTAATATATCATTTAAAATGTCTTTTGATTATTTTTAATTTTTAATCAAAACATCTTACATTCATCAATTAATTAATTGAAAATTTATTTCTTTATATCTTATTTTATTTCAATTATATTCATATTAAACATAAAATTATATATTATCAAATATAATAAAACACACATTGATAATATATATATATATATATAACCTAAACTAATGAGATTTTTTTTTCTTTTATATGCTATTTTATAAAGTATTATATGATCATAAAAAAAATTTGATAGATCTATTGATATTATAAAATTAATTAATTTATTATAAATATAAATAAAATCCCTCATCCATAAAGTGGACAATAATCTAGTTATAATATGCAGAAAACATATTAAAGTACAGTAAGCATGAGGATATCATAGTTTTCTTAGCAATTAAAATAAAGATAAGATCCAAATCCAACCTTTAAACAAATCTCCAACACATTTCAAGCATACAAAATAAAAGTGCCAAAAGAGGCTTTGGAATTTTCTCTCAAAAATGGAAAGCAAAATCCCGAAAGGTCAAATAGCAATAAAATAGAAAAACCAAAACCCATTTAATAAGAGGTAAATTAGTAAGAAGCAAAGGGCAAAATAGAAACCCACAAACACTACGTCTCTACGTGTTCGACCTTCATGGCAAACTTGGCAAGCTATAAATTTGGAACCTCTCACTGCAGCAATCCCCACAGTTTTAGTCAATCTTAGGGCGCAGTGCCTTTCTCTCTTTCTTATTTGTTTCTTTTTCTCTATAGCTTCATTAACAAGGTGTTTGGTGAAATTCCTGAGTGAAGTGAAAGAAATGGGTGTTTCTTTCAAGGTTGCCAGGGTGGGTTCGAGATATAAGCCTAAGTTGCTTCAGATTGAAGAGGACAATGAAATTGAAAATGGCTATGGAAATGATCACCAAGATAGGCTTAATGAGGTATGTGCAGTATTGCAGAACGGTTTTTTTTTCTTGCGCATAAATTTGCCTCTTTGTGTTTTTTGAATTGACGGTTCATTTTGCATGTGAAACTGTAGTTTTTTTTTTTTTGGCTCGTTGGTGCAACTGCGAGCACTGTGGTTTCGTTTTTGTTTTGGGCGACGTTATGGATGAAATAGGGCAATGTTTATTGGTACTGTTTCGTGGTTGTACTTGGAGGAAGTTGAATGGTCTATTGGTAGTAAGCCTTTGATTATCTTTTAAAGAAAGGCAGCATATGAGCGGCGACTCACTGATTGAGCAAAAGCTTTTCGTTGAAAAGTGCATGCCTTAGTTGGTGGAAATAATAAGAAATTAGTTTGCATTTGGAGTTCTTAAATCGAGTAGAATAAAGCAAAAAAAGATTCTAATACTTAGCACATTGAATCCGATTTCGAAGCTATCCGAATGCAACCATGATGCTTGTGTCCTCTCTCTCTCTCTCTCTCTCTCTCTCTCTCTCTCTCTATATATATATATATATATATATATATATATATGTATGTATATAATTTTATTTTTTCAGTTTATTCTCTTTTGACCTGAAACTTTTATGTTTTTTAGTGAGGTAGGTTGTTATTATTTTAAATGTTAATTGAAGCAATTTCTAAGAAGCCTTTTATTTACAAAACGCAGGCCCCCACTTTTCTTTTTTCTTATATATATATATATATATAGACTTCACAAATAAAACCTTTAGGGAGTGTTTACGAGCTCAAAATCTATCATAACTTACATAGTTTCGTCATGCGAAGGCTGATGCCTCCTTTCACAAACAACCAAGAAATTTTTTCACCTTTAGTTGATGCTTTTAATTATGCGTGAACTTTTATTTTATCATCATTTGCATACACAAAACTTGGATATTTCCTTGGTGTTGCCTCCACGTTGCTTGAGCTGAAGGCTTTTTATTGAGGGGGGAGGGGATATAGTTCTGATAGATAAGACGCGAGAAGGAGTTAATAGAAAGTTAGAACTTTGGAGAAGTACTCTAGAGTCAAAGGGCTTTAAGTTAAGTAGAACGAAAATAGAATACATGCATTGCAAGTTTAGTGAAGGCCAAACTGGTGATAGGGAAGGAGTTAGTTTAGATGGAGTGTTATTACCCCAAAGTAATCACTTTAAATATCTCTGCTCAATCCTTCTAGTAGATGGGGAATGTGAAGAGGATGTTAGTCATAGAATTAAAGTAGGATGGTTGAAGTGGAGACGGGTAATGAGAGTTTTATGTGAAAGTGGAGACGGGCTACGAGAGTTTTATGTAATCGCAAGATTTCCAATAAGTTGAAAGGAAAATTTTACTGTACAGATATACGACCGGTTATGTTATAAGGTAGTGAGTGTTGGGCAATAAATGAGCCGTATGTGTCTAAGATGAGAGTTGGAGAGATGAGAATGTTAAGGTGGATGAGTGACCATACTAGACTAAATAAATTCTGTAATGACTAATGAGAGTATTAGAGAAAAGGTAGGAGTGGTGCCAATTGAAGATAAGTTGAAAGAAGGGAGATTGAGGTGGTTTGGTCATGTGAAGTGTAGACATACGTAGTCTTCAATTAGACAAGTAAAGCACATTGGGTTAGAGGATAGAAAGAAAAGAAGGGGTAGACATAAACTGACTTGGAGAAGAGCAGTACAACATGACCTAGGAGCATTACACAATTCCGAGGATTTAACCAAAATCTTTTAGAGTGGAGAAAGAGAATCCATATAGCCGACTCCAATAAATGTTTGGGATAAGAGTTGAGTTGAGTTGGGGGAAGGGGGGGGGGGGGGGTAAATCTTCTAATTCTGTGTACTATTATTAGCTCAGCTATGCAAAACTTGAGTGTCCAAAATAGTTTGGTCTGTTGCAAGTCCTGTTTAGTGCAATGTAATGACAATAATCCCTTTATTTTCTGACCTCTTTCTATGCAAAATGACTTGTTTATCCTAATTTCTTGGGTAATTTTTTAATGTTGCTCATTGTATCAAATAATTGTAGATAAAAGATAAGTCACTTTTGGGTAACAATAAGTTGCTGATTTTGACATTTCTGATTACATTTGAAATCATCTGCTACTAAAATTATTTTATTTAACATCTGTACACCCCAATGGAGTTTGTGACCTGAAGATTTTTATCGAATTAATAGGTGTGGTACTGGAAACATAATTAAACACAGGTGATTCTAATGCAGGGTAGATTTGATCTCATAGAAGATAAGGTTGCTGGCCATTCAAAGGAATTGGCTGAACCTGCACTGCACCGAGTGTTGGAAGGTAATTTGGGCCATTTTTCAGTGTTCCATGAGCTTAAAGGTCTTTGTTTGACAGTTTGTTTAGTGCAGATCCTGAGGTGTCCTTTTCACTGAATCTATTTGAAAATGGCTTTTCTTTTGGAAAGCCTGCAGAGGTTAGCAATCATAAGAAGAAAAACTTTCACACTTGGCATATTTTGTATTAATTGTCTGAACATTTCCACTGCTCTCTAAAACTTATTGCAGGTTTTCAATGATGTACCAAAGCAGTTGGTTCCTTATGATAGAGCCTCAGAGACACTTTTCACTGTAAGGGTGTTCCATTATCATTTGCAAATATAGTATGATTTTCGCCTTTATGCTTAACTGGAGTGCAAGTATTATAGTAATATTCATTTTTATTTTTTTTTTTTTACGTGGAACAAATAACTTGTCCACTTTTACAGCCTTTTCTGTTCCTTTCTACCGAGGCAAACATCTAGGATTATTGCATTATATTGACTGACAGAATATGCTTTTTTACCCCCAATTTTTTTTTTATATGCTTTGTTGCTTCTGGAGCAACCAATGATTAAACACTTGCTTACAGCATGTGGCATATTATGAATACTTGTACCCAATGCTCTAAAAAGCAAGTTGCAGATTCTTGGTTTTCTATTTTGCTTCTGTTATCTTCTTCCATGTTTGTTACTTGCATTAGGCCATTGAGTATGGATGGTTACCTGGAGACGTTTTTGATCAAATACCTTGCAAGTATGTCAATGGAGCAGTTCTTTGTGAGGTGAGGTAAAAGTTATGGATTACTTGTGGGTTTTGTGCTTACAATGTTGTTCTGTGTATTGCTGAATTTGGTCGTTACTGGAGGAACTTATGTGGTCACTGTATCATGGATGTGAAATTTTATCAAATTTCTGTTTGCTTCTATTGCTTTTGTCCTATTTATGATGGTTTATACTCAGTTATATGCCATTCTGTCCTGTTCTTTCCATAGCATTTACTTGTCTGTCTATGCGACTATCTCTAGACAGAAAGACATAAACTATATCCATCCTTGTTTTCAGTTCTGACTATTGACAATTTTATAATACAAAGCTAAATTAACTTGTCACTAGGACCTTGTGTATTTGTTTTTTTTAATTTTCAATGATAACCTTGCTAACTTTGATTTTTATCACATATTGTTATTGTTGCTATTATTATTATTATTATTATTATTATTAGTAAGTGGTGGGTTACTACAAGTTGCCAATGGCTTTTCTGTCTCCAATCATTATTTCACAACGAGCGGACCTTGGAATGGATTAATGCTCTCCTTTCACAAATTCTGGTTGTTTAGGGATGTGGTTGTTGATTTGATCTGTTAGAATTTTGTTTGGTTTCTCTTTCTATTTTTGGGATGTCATTTTAAGCTATTTGTCAACATCAAATAAAGTGTCTTACAAAAATTTTCTTGTCTGCTTTATTTGTTTCTTTTAAAGGAAAGGTGTGTCAGAACATCTGACAGACTTCCTTTTCTTCTTCTTTTTTATTGTCAGATCCATTGAGATTGTCTCTGTGTCTATCTTAAAATTAATCTACAAATTCTCCTTAAGAATCTATCCTATAGTATTTGTAGCAAATGGAGTTGTTGCATGAAGCGTCTAAAAAATTATATCAGCGTGTTAAAAGTGTCTTTGAGGATGCCCTTGTGCAATAGTGAGGTTGTTCTATTAGAAAGTGAGGTGGTGGTACAAACCAGGGAAACAACAGCCTGGTTACAAAGGAGAAGATTGCAATGCAGAAAATCTTATGCATTGGGACACCCTTTCTCATTGGCGTCTTCCCTTGGACTCTATAGAATATCTGATATTTATATGTGCATCTATACTGTCTTGGTGATATATAAAAGCACATGATGAGGTTTTATCTCCATAGAATGTCTGAGCACCTGTGTGTTTTTTTTTTGGCCCAATGCAAGTCACCTAATTTAGATAATCTATTTGCAGATTCAAGATTATCGTAATTGTTTGTCCCAGAAGGCAGGCACTGCCGCAGCTGAAAGCTCTCCAACTATTCATAAAGTGCTTCTACAGATGTGTATGGAGAATGTTGTAAAGGACATTTTATCTATGTCAAATGAATCTTGGTCATATGGAGATCTATTGGTTAGTATATATGCTTGGGGTGTTTTCCTTTTATTTCCAGCGTATTGTCTTGATCTTATATTTATTATCTAGTTCTTGTTCAGGAAGTTGAGTCCCGCATTCTTAAGGCTTTGCAACCTGATCTTCATCTGAATCCAAACCCATTGTTGGATAGGTTTTGTGAAGAAACTCCAACTAAGAAGGTATTTATCGCGCCAAAGTTGTTGTGAAGATTGAAATATGTTGTTGGATTCCAGAGGTCCACAGCCATTGTCATCAAGTGTGGTTTGCCTATTGCATCTAATCATATGTTAGGCTTCTGAATTGTTAATAATGATTCTAGACTGACTACATTGGTTCTGCTTTGCTCTTTCTAATGCTTTCTTGCTAAATAGACTTTATTATTATTATTATTATTATTATTATTATTATTATTATTATTATTATTATTATTATTTTGTTTTTTGGGAATTGTCTGTTAAATATTAACAAATGCAAGTTGCACACATATTAGAACAGAAATGCAGAAACAAAACAAAGGAAATTTGACATGGTTCGGCAATGTGCCTATGACTATGTCCATGAAGAGCCACTTGCGATTTTTCACTATGAGAAGGAGAAGCTTACAAGTGCTTATTTATAGAGATTCCTTGTACAAGCAGGAATATGGGAAACTCAAAATTATGAGTTCAACATCCCATTATTGTCCCTAGAGATTTTACTTGGGGCTTTATTTTAGTGTGTAGTTTCTTCTCTAAATATGAGCCTTAATCTCAACATGTTCAGAGTTGTGAGTTCTTTTCCTTTCCTACATTATTTTGGATTGTTTGAATTTGTGGTTGCAACATAAAGATAGTCTTTATTCATGTATAATAAATTTTGGGGATAATACTTGGTAACTGTTGGAATTTCTTGCAGATTAATTTGGGAATCACCTGGGGTTGGAAAAAGAGAAAGCTAAGTTGTGTACCTAACTCCGACTCACAAAGTGGGATCTGCTTGCCAAGTATAGGGAGCACCCAGGAATCCAATTTTCAATTTGGTTTAGCATATCATGGTATAGAAGTCCCAACTTCACAGAAGAATATTTCAAGAGTTGTCCCCAGTTTACAAGCGGGTAAGGTTGCACAAGATAATATTCATAACTATCAATCAGTGGATGGGTGCAACAAATATGCTGCAGCGGATTTGTCTTCACCTACTGCAAGCATTGGCAGAGATAAGAGAGAACCTCCTTCATTAGTTCCTTCTGAGAGGAGCGAATGTGAAACAGAAACAGTTGAAAGACTTATCCTTAAGAAACCTAGGCAAGAACCTGACTTCACATTGGAGCAGCTTCTTGGGAATCTAGCTGAAATTGGTCTGTCACCTGAATTACTGAGGAAAAATAATCTGATGTATCAACAAGTTGGAGCAGAGAAAAGTATTCTTGAAAGATATCATGACCTGAGAGGATCTTTGTCATTGACAAATAAAGGTCAGCATGAAATTCTAGAAGGAAACCCAAAGCTGCCTACTGGAATGCCCAATGTTACTGTGAAACAAGAGCCTCTTGAAACTACTGATTTTCCCAATTCAGATGTTAGGAAGGTCAAAGATAAATCCATTATAATGGATTTGAGAAGTAATCAATCTGATCTTCAGCAACTATTGCAAAAATCAACATTATCATTAAAAGCTAATAGTCATCCTGCTGTTGCTGTTGACAAAAATTTGAGAAATGAAAATGTTACCCAGAAACTTTTGCCTAGTCCTCAAGTAACTTCTGATGTTAGAGCTGCATCATTAAGATTGTTACATGGTGAGTCCTTGCCAGGAGAGGCCTCTGTACCTACAAAGCAAAAGAAGAATATTTGTCCCAGAGGCTCAAGAATAAAGATGATTGATTCACTTGCCGGCACCAGAAATAAGAGTCCATTGTCATTAAAAGCTAATAGTCATCCTTCTGTCACTGTTGGAAAAAATTTGAGAAATGAAAATGTTACCCGGAAAGTCTTGCCTAGTCCTCAAGTAACTTCTGATGTTAGAGCTGCATCATTAAGATTGTTACATGGTGAGTCCTTGCTAGGAGAGGCATCTGTACCTACAAAGCAAAAGAAGAATATTTGTCCCAGAGGCTCAAGTATAAAGATGATTGATTCACTTGCCAGCACCAGAAATATGAGTACAGCTGATGCAATTGCTGCTTCAGGGAATCTTCATTCAAACATGGTTTCAGATGTCGAATGTAACCCCTACCTTGAAAGGTTTTTGAAGATTGGAGGGGTGACCCAAAGGTGTGATCGAAACTATAGTCACATTTTGGTGCACAGAAAATTCTCTAATATTTTCTTTTATGCGTTCAGGTACAGAATGAATGATGAGCACAAAGTGGATCAACGGTTGCCAAGTAAACCATTTTTTCATACTGCCCTTGTTGCTTTCCATCTTGCTAATTCTGAGGACAGAATGTTGAAAGATGCTACCACTAATGGGATTCCTTTATCAAAATGCTTCATAGATAGGAAACTTAATGTTTCCAAGACCAGGACATTGACGTTTGTACATGAAGCTTATGTTTGTCAAAGTATGTATTTTGCCTCACATTTATTTTTGTTTTCACAATGAATGCTAATCTTTCCATTGCTAAATGATTTTCTGCCATCCAGGAAATGGAATTTTCCAGGATGTTAGCGGGGCCCAGATTAAACTGGTCATGTCAGAGATGGTCAATGAGGGAAATGTGGAAATAACTCTTGTTTATGAACAAGAAGGGAGAGATTCCATCAGTTTGCCTCTTTCACCAAACTGTCCTAGTACTGTGAGTCCTTTAATCTTCATTTTACAGTTGCCTTCTTGTGTCATTGGATTGGAAATCATGATACCTTTGAATCTTGAAATAAACTCCCAAATCATACGCGCCTTTTCATTAATGACCAATCGTTTCTTGAAGGCTTCTATGTTTGTATGACCTTCAATTATGGAACTACAAGATGTAACATTTTCTTCATTGTGACCATTTAAGAGGGGAAAAGTTGTTTACTGTCTCAGATTTAAGGAAGCCATTTTTTGTTTTAATCATGTTACTTATGAAATGATGAAGAAAAAAGAATAATTTTTTGTTTGGGACTTTATGGGAATTTTTTTTATTCAAATTCTGGATTTATTAGAGCTTAAAAATGAGCTGGTTGGAGTAAAATTCTGATGTGTATGTGCATTCATTTGGCAGCATTTTGCAGATCTCTTTGCTGCTCAGTTCCAGTCATTGGTAGGTTTATTGCAGTAATTATTTTTTATTGTATTCTTTTGTACTTCTACTGGTCTGTGACATTCTTTATTGTGTAGTTGGAGAAGGAAGGATACCGCATAGCTAGAGATCACATACAACCTATGGTTCTTAATTCTGATGGCCAGTCAAGTAGTCAACATCCAGCTGTTTTCCAGTGTGACACTGCAGCATGTGGATCCGTTCTACAGTCATCTCCAACATTAATCCCAGGACCGTCAGCTTCCACACTTCGTCCCATGAAGAGCAGAATGTCAGCCCGTAGCTCCTGGCAGCTATCGTCCCAAAATATTCAATCTAGAAGCCCTCTGCTACCCCCTGTAAACTTCCAGTTGCCCTTCCAAAGCTTGTCCAATAATTTATCCAAACCACAGCTTGACATTGCTGCACAAGTGAGCCCAATGAATCCACAATGGCCAGAGATTTTGAACAAACATGCCCATTTACAGTTTCAGATGATGCAAAGGCAGAGACAACAGGAGCAACTCATGCAAAAGAAGACATTGTTGGGAGGATTGGATGCAGCTATGGGCAGTCCAGATATAATGCAATTGGATGGTAATATTCACAGGATAGGAGATGCTGTTATGGCCTTGGAAGGGCCCATGAATTCACCACAAAGGGGACAAGTTCCCTGGATTGGCAACTTGGGGCAGTTTAATAATCTTGGCAGCAATATATCCAGTTTGAATGAGAGGAAAAAATGCTTTGGCATGATGTCTGATCACCCTTCTTCACTTCTGGCAAAGCTGGGGCTGGGGGCGCCAGAAGCTGTTGGGGGAGCTATGATGAATCGAATTCCAATCCAAAGAAGCAGTGGAGGGGTACAAATGCAGAGACCAACTATTCCAGACATGGCTTTTCTTTCGCAAAATCAACCACTGCCACAGCCACAGGTACAGCAGCAGTTGCAAATGCCATATTCACAACAGCAAGCAGGTAGACTTGCTGAGCATGTGAGTTCACCCTTAGGTCAGGTTAACCTACAACAATTTGATCAACTACAGCAAATTGGCACCCTGCAATGGAGCACCAAATCAGCAGTACAGGGGACTAATGATGGGAATGCCTTGTGCCAATGGTAGTTCCTGAATGAAAAATATCATGTTTTGGCGTGGACGGTAGGACTCTTACCATATGACAATATGGGGTGCATGAATTGGGAGTGTGATGTAAATACCCAAATAGATGACATACAAACATACAGGAAAGTGTTCCTGGCCTTGCGTCTTTTGTTGTTGTTGCCTAGACTAGTGCTGTGTAAAACATCCGTTCTTGAAATTTCAAAATGGTTGGTTTTTGTTTAGTCAGTGGATTCAACTTTGTTAAGTATCAATGAACTTTAATTTAGTGGTTTTGGAGATATTTCTAAGGCTGTGATGTTTTAAATGTTTGACTATCTATGGAAATGAAGAAAAAATAAGTTTGCTGAGCAGTGATTCCTGGCTAGCACTGAAAATTGTAGCTTGAGGAGTCTACTCACCGTTTGGATAGGAAAGGTCTCCACTCCAAACTGGTCTAAGCATATTCTGATAATCCTAATAGGCTATTTTTTCCTTCATTATTATTCATTAGATAATATTGTTGAATATGGAGTGGACAGGGATGTTGGGCTCAGCATTGTCTATTTTATTATCTACTAGTGAGTGGAAACTTAGAAGTTTCAGCACATTCTTCTTGCTTTCAATTCTTCTTTTGTGAGAGCTTAGCAGGAAATAAGTTTTATCTCATTTTTATGACCTTTCGGTTTTCTAGATTTTATATCTAGAAAAACATTGCCTGTTAGTTTTTTAAATGGATGGTGATATTATTTATTTACGGACAACAATTTCATTTTCTGGATTTAGGATTGTTAATTACATTTTTCATGTTTCCCTTTTTATTATTAATTCAAACTGCAGTTATTTCCTTTTCTGTTTGTCCACCTTCAATCCCAGCTTTTAAAGCTATGCACCTTTTCTTTATAGGTTTCCATGTGGATGATTCAGAAGTCACCTTGAATGTTTGTTTGGGTGAATTTTCCCTATCTACACCCGGTCTATTATAGACTCAAGATACATAATATATGGTGAGATTTATTTATTAAAAATATAGATTTTATATATTCATATTTTGAATTAATAGTAAATCAAATTTAAGTAAGGATTTCCCTATTTGGATAAGTAATTTTATAATGGACTTCCTATGAAAGTTTTCAACCTGTGGCAGCACTACTGGTTCATAGTTGAAACCCAAAGTAATGGGCTTTTGCATAGCTTTGCTATAATGACTAGTGATAAGAAAGATTAAAACCTAATTTCTTATACTTATTAAAGAAAGGATAAATTCAAAAGAAAAATATCCAAAGAGAAATTTATCATATCAAGAACCTTTCCCCTAGAATTGGGACTTATCTTAGTGCATGAACTTCTCAATTACAACTTTGTAATCTTCTTATCTCTAATCACAAGGCGTCAACATAATCAAAGCCAACACAACAATCAATGAATGTGAGTCAATCAATAGAAATTATTAGATTGGCTCAATTCATTATTTACTGTGCATCACACCCAAAATCATACAGCTATGGGTGATTTAGGTGCCAAGTACCAATCAGTTCCCTCATCCACAGAATGACTGATTGTTGAAAATTCAAGCTATTAAGGTATCACTTTTGTTTGGTCCAATAATAATTGTAAAAACCTACATGTCATTATCAATTTCCTATCACCATTTTAATCAATCAAATTCTATCTGGACTCTTCCAAGGTCCTTTAATTGATAGACAAATAATTTTATCTTACTTGAGATGCTGCAACACCACTAAAGAAATGGATTTAAAAAAAAAAATAATTGTTAGGGTAAGACAAATGGGGTGGGAGTTGGATTTCTCTTTCTTCAAGACATTCTTTATCTTTCCATTTTCAACTGAGCTTACCCTTTTGAGCTACCTGTTTAATTTTTTTTTAATCTTGGTTGCTTCATCCTTGAAGAAACTTCTATTAAAAAAAATTTAGAGATTTAGTTTCCATCTTTTGAGAAAGCTTTGTTTTTCTTGAATCTTCATCTGTCTTTTATTTGCCAGATTATTTTAAGGTTGAATTGTTATGGATTTGTTTTTGAAGGCCACCTATTGCTTTTTATTTTTTTATTTTTTTAATTTTTTTATTTAATGGAAATTTTTCGAATTGATAATAATGAATAAATTATATAAAATAGATAAGTCTCTCTTTCCCTGTGTAGAAAGATGAATAAGTTTAAAATAATTTGGCGGAGAAATTCGAATTTAGCATCTCCTTACTCCATATAAATTTAAAATATACAAAAAAATAATTTAAACTACCTTAATTAACACTTATTATTTAATTTGCAGTATCAATATTCTCAAAATTATTATTATTATGACTTTTAAAATAAATAATTTTATTAATAAAATTTAGGAAAATTTTAAAATATTAAGTTCAAACTAAACCTAAGTCAACAGGCCTCAGAACCTAAAATGTTAAGTAAAAAAAATTTGGGGCAACATCATACAAAAGTATATAATAACAAAGAGAATTCGAAGGCTCAGACTAAAAAGTGAAACTAGCGTGAAAAGTAGTGAAGAAAAATTGGTCCACCCATTATTGAGCTCATAAGTAAGCCCACTAGCACCAACCCTTTAAACTTGATTGTCTTCTTGTTTTTGTTGTACAGAAAGCCCACTTAAGAGAATTTAAATTCTCTTTAAATTATGAGATGTGCAGGAGATGAGGATAACTTCCCATTCTTACACCTTGAAGAAGTTTTTGGCAAAAAGAAAAAAAAGGATGGCTTTAATTTTTTTTCAGGTTTTTAACCAATGGAATATACGGGAAACAAGAGTGTTATGTGGTGCTCGCTTAAGCTGTATACTTTGATTGCAATAAGAAGATATTGTTCTTCTTCGAGTGGTTCCAATTGGTGCAAATTGGTAAAATCAAAGCGTCAGTATCTTTTTGTTGATTTCTTTATCAATATTTTATGTGAAAATTTTTTGCAATCCAAGTACATCTAGACTGTGAAATATATATTTAATTTGTGAGTAACACATGATTAACTATGGACTAGATATAAGGATGGTTATGAGTTTATAGGCATGTTCTAATATGGTTAGGACTATATTGATTTTTTTGAACAAGTAGTTATCCTAGTCATAGAATGAATTGTTATGTAACACTCACATTTCTCGATGTCGGAGTTTCTGTCATTGATGGAATATTTTGACGAATTCGAAGATTTCACAGATAAGGAAGGGGTGGTAAGAAGTGCATATGTTTGTATGTGTGATGTTTTCAAAATGTATTTAAAAATGAAAATGTTTTAAAGGTTTTAATCCTAAAAAATTTTGTAGTTTTTCTTTGGACAAAAGGACTTCAACAGCTGAAGCATGGACTTTCAACAGCTGAAGTCCCTTTTCACTATTCACTTTCATTTTGGGCAACCGGAGTTATGACTTTCGGCAACCAAAAGTTTATCGACAGTAAGGGTATAAATGGCCAACGACCCATTTTTCTATTCAAAAAATATTGAACACTCTTTTCTCTCTCTCTCTCTAAGCTATTGTGACATACAAGTTTTAATTTGGGGAGATTTTCCTTGCCATTTCATTCTTGGAAGCTCGATTCTTCTAAAGGAAAGCTTGGTGAAAGTGGATTGGAGCTTATATCGCAAATTCACTTCCTTCTCCAATTCAAGAGAAAGAGGTAAATACCCTTTTCCTTTTGATCTTTTAGAGGAATCTAAGCATTTTTAGGTGCGTTAAACAGTTGGTTTTTCAAATGCATATATGCTTAGAGCATGAAAAGGTTGAAATGGGGTTACATGTCGAGCTTTTGGGGTTTTTTTTTGTTACATGTGATGTGTGAAGTTAATAAAACTTTGAATTTTGGCTTTTAGTGTTTGCATGTGAGTTAAACTTGATTTCAAGTTCCTTAGGCCTTAAATGGGAAGTTTTTTTTGTTAGATTCAAGAATTTCTTAATGATATGATGAGTTTTGATTGAATCTTAAATTCAAGTTCAAATTGCTGTTGCATGTGAGCTTGAGTATGAATTCAAGTTCTTTTAGGCTTTGGGAATGTGTATATGTGCTCGAATTGTGTTTTGGAGCCTTATGGTATGTTTTGGGAGGGAATTTCTGCTAGTTTTTAACTTCAAAATTCAAGAAATTCCTAGGTTCAATTGCCCAAGACCACTGTTTCGACAGTTAAAGCATATAGTTTCTCAGGAAAATTTGAAGAAATTATAGGTTCAGCAATTGAAGTCTAATCCTTCGATAGTTGTAGTGGCTACTGCTTGAATTAGACACCTGATGTCTAAAGGTTCGGCGGTCGGAGTTTAAGACTTTGACAATCGAATTAGTTCTGTCAGCCTTATTTCTCCTTTGATTCCAAGGTTCTAAAATATAATTTTATGGTTCCTAAAGGCCTAGAATAAGATGTTTGTTATGTGTATAGAGTTCTAGAGTTTCAAATAACTCATTAGGTTCTTATGGTTATAGGATCAGACTTGAGGAATTCAGGAAGCTAAGAATCCGAGGTTAACTACCATTCATGTTAGGTGGTTAATAGGTTACAAGAGGTAAGTAACTCTAACCCTAATAAATGTAAATTCTTTAAATATGATTCATGATTATCCACATGTATCATTTCATTGTTTACTAGGGTAGAGCATGAATATGTTGCATTTTTGCATAACTGTTATTGGTGCATGATAGACTATGGATGACCCACTGACTCCCCCCATGATTATGACTATGTTATGTTATGTTTTGTATGTTATGGATCCATAAAATCCAAGAAAAGATCTTTATGATGCCCCTGGTACATGACACAGGTCATGTTTTAAGCGAAAATCCTGAGGAGCTTCTATATGAGCAGGGTACATTGGATTTGGGGAGTCACTGGTGATAAGTCTATCTTATATGAAATATTTATGACGTAAAAACTCATATGGATGATGCATTGCATATGTATGAAATGAATATTATAATTAAATATTATTAGCTAATTTACTCACTGAGCTTGTGTAAGCTCACCCCTTTCACCTAACCTCAAGTGCAAGAGCGTAGGAATAGAAGAGTCTTTGGAGCTTGAGCAGCAAGAATAGCTGTAGAGTGTTTTTGTGTATGTTGTATGATTAGTAGACAAGTAATACGTAAAGGAATAATTATTGTGTTGGTATTCAAGTTTTGATAAATATTTTATTTTATATATGAGTGATGTAATTATGTATATCAGAAATCTAAGATAACTCCTCATGTAAATGTGTATGCATGATCTAATTACACTTTAGTGATTTTATGTATGTAAAGATTCAAATTTTGAGCCCATTTTATGTTAAGTTATGAATGAGAAAACTAAAGTGTAATGGATTTGAGTATGCTTAGATTGTAAAATGCAGGGATACATTTATGTTTAACAGGTCTTTAGGTTTGCTATGGGTTCTGACAACCTTAAGCTGACCCGATCCTTAGCGCTGGTAATGACTCCAAGGCTGGGTTATTACATGTTACATTTGCTTGTTGTTGAATCTAAATTAAGGTCTAATTAGACTCTTATGATAAAAGAAACTTACAATCATAAATTAATTATCCAAGCTCTGAATAACCATCTATTATTATTATTATTATTATTATTATTATTATTATTATTATTATTATTATTATTATTATTATTATTATTATTATTATTATGACATTACATTTTTGTTAATAATAAAATTTTATTTTCATATATTCTAGTATTATCTGAAAATAAATTTATTCCAAATGTTAACTTAAATTTGACTTAAACAATTTATGGTTGAACCCTAATCAATGAAAGGAAAAAGCTTAAAAAGGGCAATGGAACTTTTTATAGAAAAAAATTATTAAATTTGAAATGAATAAAAAAAGGCCTAATGGCTCTGTAAATCCAAACCTTTGCGACTTTTGACGTTTTAATCCAAATCTTTTAATTTTGGATCAATTGACCGAATTTTGAATTTTTGATTAAATTTTATCCAATTTTGAAATTGAGATTGGGGGGAGCGTGTCCCCTACTTATGTGGCATGACACCTTGTATATTTTATTATTTATAGATGGGTAATGTTGTAAAATCACAATTAAACAAATCCCTAAATTAAAACTTCTCTCTACCAAATGAGAGTTGTTGAACACCATTGTCAACCTTCTTTTGCCAACATTACTATCTTTTCTCTAATTGTGTATTTAATGCGAAAGGATTGGACGACAGCTACTACTGCTCGAGTGTGTTAGCCTATGCATAATGAGGTTGATGTATTGCTCACCTCTTTCACTCGCAAGAACTCAGGAAGAAGGTTCTTCTGTTATCCTCTAAGGAAGTTAATTGTGTATTATTTTGTAGTGACGGTGATTTTGTTAGGAAAATATTAATGGGTGGTTTAACAGGCCAATAATTGTGATTCTTCCTTGGTACGATGATGAAGTTGTACTTGGTTCTAGAGAATGGTGTGTCTTTGATGTTATCTTTGATGAAACATAGAGGTTGCAAGCTGTAATTTCAAGTAAGAAGCAAAATGAAGTTGAGTTGGAAAGAAACTTGAAGGCTGCTAAGGCAAATTTGGTGAAGAAAAAAGATAAAGTGAGGAGGCTGAAGGAAGACCATTTACTGCTGCATTCAATATTATAGAAAATGCACAATGAAAAATGGAGAATGAGGCTACTATATGTTGTTTCAATGCTTGTGATTTTTTTATTATTATCAATGTCATAAAGGAGAAAGTTAGCAACAAGTTATATTTTGCTTAACCTAGTGTGTAATGAAAACTATGTTTATGGGTAATGGAAAATGCTATTTTGTAATGAAGACTATGTTTATTGTTAATGAAAATTTCTATTTATATATATGCAGTGTGTTTGTGACAAGTTTACCATTAGAAGAGTAAATCATATCATACAAAGATATATATTGCCCAAATGATGAAAATGTATTCTTATGTAACTTGGCAAATTGTGCTAATCCGTAACTTGCCCATTACGTGATCATAAGTGACGTGTCCACTATTCATGTTCATTAATTTACAAAAAACTAGTATAAATAATATATGGTTAATGGAACATTAAAGATTGCATGAAATATGTGATATATTCATAAAACCAAAAGCTATTTTATTGCACTTTCATAACCAAGTCAACCAAAGGAAAACCAAATGCTATTTAATTACAATCCATACACCTTTCCTAAAGGTGTTTCATAATCAAAATAACCAAAAGTTGTGTAATTACATAAACAAAGTGCTAGTTGAAGATTCTTATATAAAATAATACCAAAATATATCCCAAAACTAGTCACAATATTAGTCATAATAAGCCTTCCTCTAAGTTAGCATCATTTGCACTTTTGTTTCCTTTTGCTAGTATGTTTTATAGTAGTCTTTGATCTTGTACGAGGAGCAGTATATTGTGCTAATTTTTGAAATCCATGTTGAGATTCATTTTGCTGGGATGAAGGCTCTAATGGTGCTTGAGATCCAATAGGCTAGGATGAAGACTCTTGTGATGGTTGGCTATGAGTTTGTATTCTTCTAGCTGCCTTTGCAATTGCTGATGGTCTACATACAACCTCAACTGCCCTTTCTCCTGGCATCTATGAACATTACATAGTATAAATATAATCTCATGCAATATTACAAATTAGATTACAAGTATGTCATGCACGAAAAGTTTTGCATCTTTACCCTTGCATACATAAATCCTAGATTCTCTGAAATCATGACATAATATCCGCTTCTTGCCTAACATTAGAAAATTAACATGAAGTATTTGTTAGTTAATAAACTAAATCGTAAAAAATTTAAGTAAGAAAAATTAATTAGTACCATTTTCCTCTCAAAATTTAAGTAAGAAAAATTAATTAGTACCATTTTCCTCTCTTTTGCTTTGTTTCTCTTTGACACTTCACATTCTTGATTATTTTGCATAGTTGGAATTATTGGCAAATTCTCACCATATGGCATAGTGTTTTCAGTTGGCACCCTCCCACCAAAGGCACACTTCCAGTTAGCACACTCCCACAAGGTGGTAGGTTTCCAGTTGGCACATTCCCACCAAATGGCACACTTCCAATTGATGGCTTTATTATAATTGGGTTTTTCCTCGGTCTACCCCTCTTATTCTGTCAATTACATAAGCATATGTTAATATAATAACATCATAAAATGTTATACAATAGCATAAAAAAAAAGTAAAATTCATATTACCTTTGGTGGCCTTTCAGTTGTTGGTTTGTCTAGGTTTAGACAACCTCTTCTGTTGTGTCCAGTTTGCATGCAATATTGGCAAGTCATTTCTAATCTAACTCTACTCAATTTAGCTTGAGAGGACCCTTCTTTTTTAGTATGGTCTTTCTTTCTATTCTTTTTAGGTCTACTAGGCATCCTCTTGTATCCAGGTGGTAGAATGGGTGTGTCTTGAACTTGGGGCCACATGTTAGAACCATTTAATGCTTCAATAGAATGATTGTAAACTTCTTTGCTAAAATAAGGATCTACATATCTTTCTACCTCATGCAATAAATACAAGCAAGTGCATGTGAATAAAGGACACCAGACAAATCTCATGCTCTACATGTGCAAGATTTACCATCCAACAAAACCATAAATCCATCTTCACCTACTGACACCTAAAATCTGTTGGCTACTATAGGTTTAACAATGCAGTATTTTGTCCTCAATTTAGCATCCTCTATCTTTTTCCATATCCTAGGACAAATTGTATCTTCGCATTTAGTCATTGAAACATGTTTTGTAAAATACATTTCCATAAGACTTGTCCTTATATCCTCTAACATGGAAACACAAAGCATGGTCCTAGACTTACAAATATAAGAATTGAAAGTCTCAACTAAATTACTTGTAATAACATTACACTTTGGCCAGGTGTTAATAAATGCTTTGCAAAATACCTTGGGGTCTTGCTTCAAAAAATCTTCAAATGCAAATGATGATATCTAGTTTAACTTCTCCATGTGCTTATTGAATGCTTGAACATGTGGAGCATTGATAGCCTTCCAAAAGACTGATTTGAATTCTTACCCCCTATGAATATTCTTCCAGTTAGCATAGATATGCCTAGCACAATTCTTGCACTCTGTATTAGGTACCAGCTCTCTAATTGCCTTTGCTAGTCCCTACATTTAATATTTGATAAAATGCTAGTAATTAAATTTTTAAGATAATATGAAAATGAGTAAAGCAAAAAAGAGCTACTTTCTGTTGATCACTGACTAGTGTCAAACCAAGTCCATCAACTAAATTTAAATCCTCAAATAACCTTTCTAAAAACCACCTCCACCTATTCTCATTTTCAACTTCAACAATACACCAAGCTATTAGAAACATTTGATTGTTTCCATCTCTTGCCACTGCACTTAGTAATGCACAACCAATAATTGTTTTTAGAAAACAACCATCCAAGCATACACAAGGCCTGTAACCCTCTAAGTAATCTTTCCTCAAACAACTGAATCCTACATAAAACCTTTTGAAACTAGCTTTCCATTTGGCCCAGATGCATCAGTAAGCAACTCAAACTTCCTTTCTTTGTCAACTTTTTCTAACTCAACTTTGTAAGATTCCAACTTTGCATAATGTTCCTTAAAACAGCCTCTTAGTATGTTCCTTGCTTTGGATCTTGTTGTCCCTTATAGCAACCCAAGAGGGGGGAGGGGGTGAATTGGGTATTGATTAAAAAAATTTGAAGGGTAGGTGGAGATTTTTAAGTGAAATGCACAAAAAAAGGAAGGAAATAAAGAACACAAGAGACTTTATAAAGGTTCGACTATCCTAAGCCTACGTCCTCCCCTCAAAGCCCTTCTTAAGAGTTAACTCCACTAAAATTCTTCTTTGGACGAAGAATAAACCCCTTACAATTATCACAAGAGCAAACCCTTGCTCTTTTACAAATCCCTTTATACTCAAGAGCAATTTAAAACTCTATTACACTCAAGTAACAATAAATGTTCACAACAACCTTGAACTAACTCTCAGAACAAAGAAATTATAGCTCAAAATATCAAGATCTCAATAATCAATTATGTTAGCTCAAATTCTAAAGAGAGAGAAGAAGAAAATCTTTTAAACACAATAAATTCTCAAAGAACTAGTTTTTGTTCCTTTCTTTTTGTCATAAATAGTCTCTATTTATAGTTTTGGCAAGAAAATGATTGTTGGGAGTGTATTAAATACAAATATAGCCGTTCAACTATCCAAAACCCCATTTTATTGAGTTGCAGAAACCCAAGTTTGGCTGCTGAAAATTGAAGCACTAAAAACATCATTTAAAAAGTGAACTTCGGCTGTCAAAGTTCTCACTTTCAGTTGCTGAAGTTTCCGCTTTTGACTGCCGAAATGCTCTCTGGATAAAAAGGGCATTTAGGCTTTAAAAACTTAAAAAACATTATTTTAAAGAGTGAACTTCGGCTGCCAAAGTTTCCACTTTGGGCTGCCAAAGTGCTATCTGGACAAAAAGGCTCAAAAGAGTATTTAAGCTTTAAAAACTCATAACTTTTTAACTCGAACTCGCATTTTCAATATGTTTAAACCGTTGGAAAGCTAATTTGATAAGCTTTTCAATGAAAATACTTTCAAAGATAAATTTGCATTTCTCAAAAGTGAAAATTTCATTTTAATCTCCCTTGGTCAAGAAAAAGTTAAAAACTAATAACTTTTTTATTCGAACTCGGATTTTCGATCCGTTTAAACCGTTGGAAAGCTAATTTGATAAATTTTTCAATGAAAACTTTCAAAGATAAATTTTCATTTCTCAAAAGTAAAAATTTCAATTTACTCCCTTTGATCAAGAAAAAGTTGAAAATAAAGACACTAAGAAATTTAGAGAAACCTAGACTTGAGCCAACATAACTAACCATTTGAGATTCACAAGATTTAAAAAAAAAAAAAATTTACATTGTAGTGTGTTCTTGATCTTTGCTTCAATTTCTTACTCTCTTTTAATCTTGATTTGAAGCAATTTCTCAATTTTTAACTTGGGACCTACAATCTTAATACAAATACTTTCAAGGTGATTAGTAGCACACTAATTATTTATTATCATCAAAATATAGATTAAGACCTCTAGGTATAATAGTTCTTACTCTATAATAGACCTATTTGGATACCCTTAAAGAGTACATTTTTTGCAAATCACTTGCCATTTCATCAACTCTATAATCTCGGTTCCTTTTAAATTTATGCAACAACTCCTTTGCAATCCAATTTAATGTTGCCTACCTATTAGATAAGCTCCTATAACACTTATGTACCCCATTATATCTCTTAACTTGATAGGTCCTTTAACCTGTCCTTTTAGCAGCATATATTGTCCATGGGCACCTTCCTTCACATCTAGCCTCCATCCTTAACTCACAAGTTCTCTTCCACCCTATATTAAACCCATTACATACTCTATACTTTTGCACACAGTCCCTTAATTATGTCCATTCTCAAAAAGCATTCCTATTACAAACTCAAGTGAAGTGTGATCATAACTTGGATTGTACGCAACTTGCCTCTTCTTTTTCTTCTTATTGGAGTCACCTAAATCATTCTCATCACTTGTATAAGGAGTTTCAAACCCCTCATCATCAAATTCTTGATACTCACTGACATTATTAGTTTCAACACATATATCATTAGTAAGATTCACATTTCTAGTACTAACAGGATGTGAACTGCCTAACGCATCAATTGACTCAGCATTTATTCCATCACAGGCTGGTGTTTCCTTAAATTCCTTCCTCTTTTTCAAAGCTATTAGAAATTCCTCATCCTCTATCTCATATTCATCAACTAAACTCTCATCAATTGAGTTTTTTTCTTCGCTGTTAACTATTAGTTGAAAGTCCTCATCATCTGTGTCATCACTACTTTAATTGAACATAAAAGCATCATTTAGTGGCATTTCTAATTGTATTTGGCAATTAGGCTCAACATTTACTCCACTCCCATGATTGACAACTTTCCTACTACCAGAACCATAGTGCGGGCCATAAAATTCATTTTCATTTCTCTCCAGGTAGCTTGTAACAGTATTTGAACTCTCCCCTTTGTCATTTGTGAACTCAATGGAAATTTTAAGAAAATCAAATTCATTTCCTTCCCCCCACATCTTTCTAACTTCAGTATCATTGCAAACAAGTCTTTAAAAGTCCCATGACTCCCTAGGTTTAAAATATCCTATCTTACAAACCTCACCATACTTATCATCCTCGCACTTATTAACAATATCCCTATAACCTATCTCATGGCAATTACTCCAACCACCTAAAACTACAATCCCACCAACAGAAGTATAAAGTAGACCTTCAGTAAATTTCCCACCTATATGCACCTCAACAGGACATCTGTAATCATAGTAAAAATATATAAAAAATAATAATAATCACCGTTACTCATCACAAACCAATTAGTACATATATCAATTTTAATTATGCCTATAACAAGTAAAAACACTAACAATAAATAGTAACAATAACTTTTGCACGCAAACAATGAACATGTAATGTATGTTTGCATTCATATCAATATCAATAACAAACAAAATTCATTAAATATTATCACCAACTATCATACTCAATATAAAAATTCAATTATATCAGATGTACTTGTGCTAGGGTAACAGATGAAATATCTCTTTTTCTTTTTGTTCAAAAGTTCTCTCCAATCACTAAGATTTTTCATCATTGTGCAGCACAAAAGTCAGGACCACTTTCCTTTCCCTCTATATCACTATCATGTGGACCACCTCGCATGACACGTCGAGATAATACTAATGATACAAACTCCAGATTCCACCTTTTGCTTAGTTGGGTCCATCATGTCTGTTAGCTTTCGATGTAGATTCCTTCACACTTACTCTTATTGTCCCTTACCCATCTCTCCCTCTTTTGATTTCTCTCTTTCTCTCTCATTCGTTAAAGGAAAAAGGTTGGGGATTTAGAGATTTCACATTTCCTTTCTGCACACACGATTTGGGGATTAGTAAATAAACTTTCTTATTTGTTTTATTTGCGTTAACTCAAGTTAGGTTTATCAACTCTAGTTTAGTTAAGCTAATTAACTCACCCATTCTAACCATGTTTATTGTCAACTAATTCTATGTGTCAACTAATTTCAACCATTTATAATAAAAAAAAGCCACATTAGATGCCACATAAGCAGGGGACATACTCCCTTTAATCCCAATTTTAAAATTGGATAAAATTTAACCAAAAGTTCAAAATCTGGCCAATTGATCCAAAATTAAAAAATTTGGATTGAAAACCCAAAAGTCGTAAGGGTTTAGATTTATGGCGCCATTAGGCCATAAAAAAAATTTGGAGTCAAGTTGGAATCGCGTATTTAAATTTAAAGTGTACCATAAAATCACATAACTTTAATTTATAATATAAAACTTCTTTTAACATCAATTGAACTAACATTAAATTACTTATGAACTATAATATCCTATTATAGATTTTCTTGTTGATGTAGCATCAAGTTACAATATATATTGTAACACCCCTCACCCGTCTACAGCGTAGCCGAGCGAGGCATGTCACATAGTGTGCCGGAGCACCTTATCTTATCTTATTCCAAATTCTAGTTTTTAGTTTCTTGATAAAAATGCTTTTATATAAATTTCATACCATATTGGTCATTCCTTTAAAATTTTGATTAATTTGAATGTTCACAAATTTTATAGAAAATCCGGTAGAGTGCCGACTATAAATTAGAAAACAGTTCTTCTGAACCTGAAAAACAAACACTCCCAACATTCTCAAACTCAATTTCATTCATATTAACTCATCATTTCATATGTCAATGTATTTTAATTCTCACATTCATTTCCATCCACTTTCATTCATACTCAACTCATATATCAAAATAACTGAAATTTCATTAATTCACATAATTTACAATCCAATTACATAAATTCATAGTTTACATGATATACAAATTAATTACATATAGATGAGCTAATTTATAAATTTACATCACATACTTATTAAACACAATTCTTAATTTGTATTACAACATAAGGAATATTTGTAATATGCAAAATACACTACATAACTCATATGGGCCCTATCTACATGCATTGCTGAGGAGGTGACAACCTTGACACTTCTGCAGATCCAGACTCCAAAATTCCAGTCTAAGATCCACTGGGCTTTATCTTCAATACTTGCGCAAGGAAACAAATCCATCGTGCTAAGCATTACTGCTTAGTAGTGCGATAATATAATAAAGAAATACCATATACAAACAATGATAGAAATGAGGCATAATTTGAATGATCAAGAATTAATTCAATTTCATATAAAATTTCTAATATCAACTATCTTTTATTATAATTCACTCCATTTTGGAAGTACTTAGTTCATAACTTGGCCATAATCATAGATAAGATACCAAATTAATAAAAATATTAAAGTTATATTTATATGATTATGGAAGATGCATTTACACTATTTATTTAAGTTATATTTATTTTGTCAATCTTTTTATCACTTTATTTAACAATTTCTAATATATATATTTTTGAATCACTTTATAATAAATAAATTTTGAAAACTAATCCAGTCTCTTTCTTTATTCATTTATATAATTCTGACCATACTTAACAAATTTCACTACTCAAGTAACCTATGACAGGCTGACTAAACTGGATAAGCGGGTCCTGGGTACTGGGCACCGCAGTGCCTCGGGCTGTCATACCATGGGACGTGTAAGCTCAGAATGTCAACCACGTATGCAATCAATATGGCTAAAAAGCCATGAAAACAGATAAACAGATAATCGGGCATAAAAGCCATAAATGCGAGCATAAAACTATAAATACAGGCATAAAGCCTTATGCAGTACTGCTCAAATAATACCCTATTGGTATGTCAATCTATCCAATCTGACACACGTGTCTAGGCAATATATGGGCACATAGTACCATTGAATGTCCATAAGTTTTATTATTTTATTATAAATTCTAATTATAATTTATAGTAGTTTAATTTTATTCATAGCAGAAGCATAGATACAAAAAGTTCAATCCTACCCAATTTATGCAATTCATCATATCATTTATGATAATTTCAATTCACATTAATCAATTTTTCATGTACCATTTGTACATCGAAATATTTTTCTTGCTCTCATGATGAGAAATAATGTCAAATTCATACATCCATATGATTCTTTTATTCATTATAATATTTATATGTATTATCAATCATATTCCAAGTAATCCATGAATATTTCATGGATTTTAGATTTTATTCCCTAAATTTTCTTTTAACAAATTTAGCCAAGACGTATATTCCACTTGGCCATACTTACATTCACAAAAGTTGTCTCTTTCTGTATTAACTTAAATTTCCCTTGTTAAATCATTCACTTTGAAGTAGTATAACTCTAGATTTAAACAAATAATTAATGACTATCCAGGGTACTAAACCTTGTAAGTCCACAAATTTTAAGGTTTTCTATTTTCTTTGGTCATACAATTCTAAGCACTTCGGCTTAGAATTGATTTTAAGTTCCTAAAATAAAGTTCTAAGTCTTCATCTTAGTTGTGCATACTATTTTAAATTATGTCAATTAAAACTTTAGAACTCCAGTTATAGTCAAATAACCATAACGGGTTCATTGTCTCCTTTTGATTCCAGAACTAGGCATATTCTAGAATCCCAAATTTGTCTAAATGGTTGGACATATTATAGTCATAAATTTAACCTATGGTCTTTTATAGGAGTTGTTCTCATATGTCCTAGAGTCACTCAAATTCAAAAAATTTTAATTCACTAATCACAATATATATTAGAAATTATAATGGCTTCTTTAAGTTCTATTATTATTTCTTATGTCTTTGGGATTACTATTCACACATTACTATTCACTCAAATTCTTGACTTTTTCATACATAATATGTATACAAATGTTTGATACATAATTATACCATATTTTGGGTTATAAGTTTGTTAGCATTGATTGCCAATTGCAATTCAAAGCCTCCTAGAATTATTTTCAAAAATTCAGTTTTTATGTCTTATGTTTACTGTTTTATTGGTCTAAACTACAGTGAGAATTTAGCTAACTTGTCTTCATCAAAGTTGTTCCTTATTGTGTCTTCTTTAATTTCCTTTTTGAATCACTCCATTTAGAGTTTTGTAACTCAAGTTATGGCCAAATTACCATAACTAGCCGGATTAGTCTCTATCCAAAATTTATGGGCAAAACTGGTTCTGGCAAGTCAAGGGTCCTGACTTTGGCTAGCATTTCGGATAAATTATAGTCAGAATTTGAGCTTGTGTTCTCCATGAAAATTGTTCTAAATGGTCTAAGCTTTCCATTGATATAAAATTTAGGTCAATTGGATATTTCCACACTGAGTTATGGCCAAATGAACAAACAATATTCATTTGGTCACTTTTACCAGGTCCAGAATTAGTTACCCAGATTTGGCTAATTTTTAGGTCATCCTAATTCTGTTTTCAGGGCAAGTCATCAAAGTTGTGTCATTATGTGTCTAGTTTCATCTTCAATTGGCCTTTCACCAATTGGAGCAACATAGCTGAAGATATAACCACATGAATACACTGGACTCAAAGGGTCCAGAGTTCAAAAAATGAGGCAGCCTAACCATTCCCCTATTTAATGTCACAATTCACTCCAAATTCAGTTCAAACTACACCAAATGGTCACTAATTGACCATTAAAACATCAATTCATCCTCAATTGCATAAACCCCCAATTTTTGGTTCAAAGTCCTAACCCTAAATTCCCAAATTCTTAAATCTTACTTCAAACATATCAATTGATGTTATATGTCTCCTATTCACATTCAAAGCCACCCATAAATAATTTTAACTCATTCAAAACTCATCAAACACTTCAATCATCAAGGCTGCTAAAAATTTAAGTTGATCCATACATGATTATTTTCTTTCAATTCCTTAAATTTCCAACTCAATTCATGCTCCCAACATGAAATCTAAAGAGAAAGTAAAGAGAAATAGCACTAACCTTTTATGGTAAGATCCCAAGCTTCCAATTCTTCCTTTTCTCCTCTTCTTTTTGGTACCTCTAGCTTGCCCAAGGTGAAATGTTAAAGTTTAATGAAGGAAGCTATGGATTTTGTGGAAAGAATTCAAGAGATTAGCAACGTTGATAAAAGGAAATCTATAGAGGAAGAAGAAAGTTGAATTCGGCCATAAAGAGAAGAAGAGAAGAAGGAGCAGATTTTTGGTAAACTAAATCTCATTTTTTACTTTTATAATAAGGCTTGTTGATTTATGATTGGCTTAAAGGCTTTTAATGACATCACCCCATGTCATGCTTATGCAATAATTAAGTTTTATTTCATTATCTTTTCTCCTTTCTTTTATTCATTTTTAATTAATTTCTCATCAATATTAATTCACATTTTATGTTATATAATTCACTTACTTAAATGGATAAGTTGGTCAAAAATCGTCTCTAAAGGCGAAATGACCAAAATGCCCTCCGTTTAGCTTATTGAGCTAAATTCGTCTGTACCGATTAATAAAATTCTCTGAGTATTTTCTTGGCATTCTATTGCCATCGAAACCTTAATAATCCTTCTATGGAGTTTAAAAAATTATTTCACAGGGTTCTCCATGGGTCTAGAGTTGCCAATTGTCTTTTGCAATCGCTTTCCGTTAGGTCACCCATTGCTGCAGCTTCGGCTCGTTTAACCTTAATGTATTTTATTTTTAAAATTTTTTCTTGTAATTATTTGAGTTGTTTATGACTCCTCACTTTAGTTTAAATATAATTCCATATATTCTGACGGTCCGGACAGCCATTGGTCACCGGAACAGTAGAACGTACGGACTATCTAAAGTAAGGATGTCACATATATACCTTTCTCTCTCTCTCTCTCTCTCATCCAACGCTAGAGCTCTTCCTTCTTCAAGAAACATATTATTTATAGAAAATTGTTTTTAATTTTTAATTTTTTAAGAAAATTTCAAGTTTTATTTAAAAATTAAAATTATTTATATCTTTTATAAATAAAAGAATAATCATTATGAATATATTTAAAATTTTATTTTATTTAATTTTTTTAATATGTGTTATTCATTTATGTAGCAACTCCTCCTATGTGAGTTTAATAAAATATAGTTTGGATTAATGCTTAGTTGTTGTTGTGTCATTCATTTATTTTATAGTAATATGATTAAATTAAGTTATAAAAAAGTTACGGTATAATTTTGGTTAATTATAAAGAAGTCATTATTTTCTATACGGAAAGCAATTGAAAAACAAAACTTTTGTTATAAAGGAAACTAGTGAAAAACAATTTAACGTCAATTTTTTACTTATGGGAAACAGTTTTCCATTTTGTTTTCTGTTTTTTATTTTCCATTTTCTAAGAAAATTTCAGTTTTTATTTTTTATGAAAAATAAGAGAAAATAGGAAAAACATGTTTAGCTATAAATAATAGAAAATGATTTTCTAATTAAAACAGGTATTCATATATTCTTCATAATTAAAAAATCATTTTAAAATATATTTAAAAAATTATTTTATTTTAAAATTTTTTTAATATGAATTATTCATTTATTTTATAATAATATGATTAGTTTTTTTTTATCTTTGTAAGTAAATATTTTAAAATAATTACTCAATTTAAATTATAAAAAATTTATAGTATAATTTTGATTATAAAAAGTCATTGTTTTGCACCTGGAAAACAATAGAAAAATAACATTTTTTTTACAAAGAAAAATAGTGAAAAATAACTTAAAACGGTTTTTCAAATCTTAATTAAATTTTAAAAAATTGAAAGACTATACAAACTCTTAAATTTTTATATTTACCAATTAAAATTTAATATCACGCTATTACAAATTCTTAAATTCAAATAAGATTGATGAAATTCCTCTTCATTTTATTATACAAGATATAATTTTATTTTTAAATTATTTTAATATTATGGATCTTTTTGTATAATCATGCAATCAAAGAAAACTTCATTTGGTGCTTGAATAATATCAATTCAATACACTTGAAATGTCATCTAATGAAAGAACTTTAAAGGAAAAAAAAAATTGCAGACTTATAAAGTTTCTTTTAATATTAAAAGTTTTTTGGTAACTAAAATTTTGACATGATACTGTATAATTTTTAAATTATTTCAAAAAAGTTATAATAAACGCACCAAATTAATAGGTGGAAAATTTATTTTTGACATGGGTAAATTAATATGTCGATATCTAAGATTTCAATTGAAATAAATTATTTAAAATAATAAATTCTAATTAAATTCTCACATAATTATGTTTTATTTTTTTTAATAAATTTTTTAAATTAAAAAAAAATTATTGACTAAACATGAGAAGTGATAAAAAAAAAATTAAATTAAATTCTTACAAATATTTTAATTTTCAAATAGAAAGTAAATTAAAAAAATTAAAACAACTAAATGAAGAGTAAATATAAAAAAGAAAATTAAAATCTTTTGATTATAAGTGTGTGACAGATCTAGGATGGCAACAGGTATGGCATGCATGAAAATACCCTACCTGAAACCCAATTTGATTATATTTTTAAAATCTGAATACATTTTATTATTTTTAATTACTTAAATTTATTTTAAATTTGATTATTATTATTCGAGAAATACACAAGCTTGTTTAATTTTATATATTTTAATTAATAATCTATATAAAAAATATTTTTGATTCATAATTTATATTTTAAAAATTTAACAATTTCATAAATATTTAAATTCTATTTTATTTAAAATAAAAATATATAATTTCTAAATATTATTATACAAAAAACATATTTTATATTTAATTATTTATTTATATAAACATGTTAAGACAACAAATACTCAATATATAAAATTCAAATCTAATCTTAAATTTATCATAGATATTATTTTTTAAATTCAAATTCATTGCATTCTGTAGGCAAATTTATTATATAAAAACTAATTGGCTTGATTGTGAGTAGACCAATTAGAATCATGATAATTTTTTTTTTTAAATAAAAGTTAAGATTTAAGATTTAAATCTGAGTAATATGCTTTTTAATTATTGAGTCAAGTTAAGTTAAATAATAAAATAAATAAATTTAGATAATAAATAATTAGATTAAATTAAAGATTACAAATTGGGTATAATGATAATGATATGGTTAGGAGTAATTAAATAAAGGAAATAAGGAAGACGGTGTGGTGTGAACGGTGGATACGCAAATCTGAATAACCACAAACGCTAATGATATAGTTTAAGGATTAAATTGTAAACTAAAGAGCGAAGATCACGGAATATCTTTGAGAGTCAGCGCTTAATATTGCCTTTGTCTTAGCAGAAATCTCTCCCACCGCCCAAACCGTCTTGTGCTTCAACACACATGCTTCCTGTTGCATATCATTATGCTCACACTTTATTTTTTATTTTTCATTAATTAAACACTTCTTTTTGTAATTAGTGCACCCAAATTAACTCTCTTTTTCTTTTATTTTCTATTTTTTTTTCATTTAGTTTTAATTAAAATTAAAATTTAAAAATTTATAATCTTAAAATCGATTTCGAAATCATTAAACTCCGCATTTATCAAGTCGTGCATAATATATCCAATAAAATATGTCATTTAAAAATTCAGTTAATTAAGTTTAGTTCAAAACTAGATTCATGAATCTTATATTTATTCATAAATCTAACCAAATAAATAAACAATTTTAAAAAAAATCAATGAAATCTAAATCCCTCGTTTAAATAAGAAAAATTTTCATATCAATTTAAAATTTTATAAAAATTTAATTCAATTGATTTTTCTTAATCAACTCTCATATTTAAAATAAAAATAATAATATTTTTTAATTAAAAAATTTATTTTTAAAAAAATAAAAATCAAACATATATAAAAATTTATTTAAATTTATTTTTTTTTATAAATAATTTATTCCAAATGAAACAATTAAATATGAGATTATGACAAGTTGAATATTTAGCTTCACATATATCGTGTTCACATCACATGCATGTATATGTCTTCAAAATTATTTCAGTAATCATCATGTGATGTGCTTCATGTTGTAAGACTTAATTTCAAAATTTTACTCTATATAATTTTATATAATAATAATAATAAGAACAATAAAAATAAATATATATAATAATATTTTTAAAATTAATTAATTATATATATTTATTGTTAATACAGAATGAAATAATTCAGTAAGCTAATATTCTACTTAAACCCCTTTAATTTATTTCGTTTGAGTTATTATATTATAAAAAATTAGAGTTACCTATGGTAAGTATTTAATTGATTAATTTTTAGATTTATAAAAATTCGATATATAGAATTGAAAATGGTGGAACCATGAAGGGCGTGGTCCCTATTGAAAATGAAAGTAAATAAGAAGAGAATTAATGAATGGACTCTGCTTTACATAATTTGCTTCGTCTCCGCACATGGCTGTGGTCCCTTAGTTGTTACTTCATAGCCACCACCATAAGCCAAAATCACTCTGAATATTCATTAATGAAATTATATATATATCTATCTCTAACAACTAAATGTTTAATTAATCTACTAATTCATGTATGATTCATTCAAAAAAAAAAATTAATCTTTACTAAAGACGTGGTAACGTAAGCCCCATATATATGTTTATAAATTACAAGATAATTAGGAAAATTGAAAGAACATGATCAAAACATGTACTGAAGATTGGGTAACTTTAAAAATTATTTTAATATTATTAAATTAAAATTTATTAATAATTTTAATTATTTTTATTAGAATTTTTAAATAATTAATTTTATTATTATTATTATTATTACTCAGTTTAATATATATGTATTTTATTATTATTATTAATCAATTTTATAGTTAATGATTTATAAAATTATATAATTAATGAATGAAAAAGTGCCTTTTTTCTCTCTCGATGTGTCTCTCTAAACTTTCTCTCTCCTTTTTCACCTAATCCACTGAGTTGCACCGCTGCCCTCTCCAGCTCTCCTTTTCTTCGTATATAGCTTTTAAACGATTTGGCTTTTGCAAGCTGGATTTATGGTGATTGATAGTGTTGCATAGCTGACTGGAGTGGCCCTGAAGTCGCCGGTCAGAAGGTTGGCCACCGATGGCTTTTGAAAAACTGCATAGACAACCAACTTTATTTTTATTAATGGATATATTCTTATAATTTTAAACTAAAATAATTCATTAAACTAAAGAAAAATTAATAAAAATGACGTTAAAAATTTAATTTTAAATGAATGAAAAAAAATATTAAATTAAAAAATCGAAGATATGTTATATATCATTAATTATTAAATTTAATTATTAAGACTAAAAATTAAATAAGTTTAAAAAAAATAAATAAATAAACTTTATCATTGAAAATACATGCATACAATAAAATGGCGTGTAGAAATTACATCTCATTCGCTCCTCCATAAAAAGACAATTTGCTTTAGGGCCCACCACACATGGCGGTTGATGCGAACCAATATCCCCCAACTCTTTAGGCAACTTCAACGTCCGCGTCCCTTATGCCAAACATCCCAAACACCAAGCGTGAGAGCCTCTCTCTCTCTCTCTCTCTCTCTCTCTCTCTCTCCTTTTAAACTCTCTGCTTATAAATATACACGGCCTTCTCTTTTTATAAGAAAAAAATAAAATAAAAATTCATCTTTCCTTTCCTTTCCACACGCATAAAACAGAGCAACAAGATGGGCTTACAGAACCAGCTAAACGACGTATCGTCTGATTCTATCCCCTTATTGCTCCTAGCACTCATAGCCAAATACGTCGATCATCTCCGCTCTTTATTTTTCACCCTCTTCCACTCCTTGGGTCTTTCCCGATTAGGTTCTTCCCATGGCGTAATCGATGATGGACTCCTTGGCTCAACGGGTTCTGGCCTTGGTGGCCTCATCGTCCTAGCCGAGCAGCTCAATATCAACCGCGTTTTCTCTTACAAGTACTGTTGTGGAGGAGGCGATGATAGCAATAAGGGAGGATCGGATTGTGTGGTGTGCTTGTGCACGCTAAGAGATGGGGACCAGGTCAGGAAGCTTGATTGCCGCCATGTCTTTCACAAGGAATGCTTTGATGGATGGCTTGATCATCGCAATTTCAATTGCCCACTGTGCCGCTCGCCACTCGTCTCCATTCAGCACGTGGAATTCACGCAGAGGCGCGTAGGTGGCGATTTAGTGGATTGGTTCTCTATGAGGTGATGCGTGTGTTCTGATGCGGCGTTAGATGGTTGTTATCAGCGGTGGAAGATGACTGGAGAAATTTTTTTTTTCTTAAATTGGAAGTTTTATGGCAGTTTTGACCATGGACTCTCTTTTTAATCTTTTCTCCAATTTTTTCTCTTTTTTTTTTTTTAGAGCTCTTGAGGGTTCTTTCTTTTTTTTTTTTTTTTGTAAATTTTTAAATTTGAGTGTTTGTTGTGAGAGGGAAGGAGTACAGTCTGTGATGGTGCTTATCAGGATATTTGGACTTATTATTTCGTTTATTTGAATGAGAGCTGTTAATTATTATTAATTGAATTTAAATTTTAATCTTTAATTTTTTAATTACTTATCCTTGAATTAAATA
This sequence comes from Hevea brasiliensis, assembly GCF_030052815.1. Taxonomy (NCBI): domain Eukaryota; kingdom Viridiplantae; phylum Streptophyta; class Magnoliopsida; order Malpighiales; family Euphorbiaceae; genus Hevea; species Hevea brasiliensis. Next base: position 76,639,351 of record NC_079505.1, read on the forward strand.
AAATTTTAATTTTTTATGCATTTATATTTTTGTATTATTTTTGTTAATTTATGCTTTTTTCATAATTTAAATCAACAAGAAAGATTATATGAAAAAAAAAAAGAAAGAAAGTGATTTGCAGAATGGACAATGATGAATTTTAGGAAATGGAAAGGCCATGGCTTTTCCAAGGTTAAAAACGAAGAAGAAAAATGTCAAGAATTCCAGGGCAAGAGAGAACCATTTGCTTCTTATGTTTTAAATGGGGCTTGCATTTCATCCTTGTGCTCTGTATCGTCTTTCAACAGAACTACATACTCCTCTTCTATGTGGAATTGCAACCAACCAAGTTAAAGCACACTTACATACTCATCCAGTGTAGTATTCCAGGTTTTGAATTTGAGTCTCAAATTGCTATAGGTCTGAGAGATCTTATCGTGCTAGTATTTAAGTACATGGCCAATAGAGGTCTTCTGGTGAGTAAATATTTTCAAAAGTAACAGAACTTCAGCCATTGAGTTGGGAGAGACTCCTCCAAATTGCTATAGGGACAGCTCCAGGGATTGAGAATTTACATGTGGGATGTAATGTGTGCATTCTTCATTTTGATATCAAGGCTCATAATGTCCTTCTTGAACATAATTTCATCCCTAAACAGTTTCAGATTTTGGCTTTGCAAAACTTTGTCCCAAAGAATGACTGTGTCTGTTAATACTACAAGAGGAACTATCTGCTACATTGCTCCTGATTTGATATCAAAGAAACTTGGATTTAGAGCTTGACAATGTTAGTGAAAGGCTGTTAATGGAAGCATTGATGATCTGCAATTGCCACCTAGTCCTTATAAAAGTATTGATAAAATGTATGAATGGCTCTGTCTTTTCATTGATCAAATGAGAGCATAAATAGGCTTTAATGTATTGACGATATCACAAGATCCAAAGAATAGACAAAGTCCCTGATTATGGAGTATAATACAGTAACAGAAAAGTCCAAACGGAAGATTTGCATTGGTTGTGCATGATCTTTGGCAGTGTTGCTTATTTCGAGGTATTGCCTTGTCAGTCCTCTGTCCTTCACCGATTACATTGCTACAGAGTTGTTAATATCTGAAACAGTGGAGCAAAGCCCGTAGAATGACTGTTGTTAGCTAGAAAAGATTTTGAAAAGGGGAAAAAAAAGGGTAATGAAGAAATAATAGCTACATAATTTTGTCAAGGCACTGCATGTAGGTGACAAAATCTGAAGTAATGTGTTTTTCTTTTCTTGTATATTTGTTAACCGGCCAAATTCTTTAGCTCTACCTAGTGCCTGTACGTTACTGCTGAAATAATATTATCAGTAAAGTTTCAGAACACATTCATCATGAAGTGAATGTTCATATGCAACAGATATGTCTCTGTTTTTGCCCAATGCTATAAAGCAAAGGAGACCCATGTTCTTCACATCTGTTATTTCTTTTCTTTCACAAAGCTGCAAAATCTCTCCTGAGAAAAAGAAAAAGAAAAAACATATATATACAGATTAAGGTGACCATTTACTTGAGAAGAGGTGGTAATAATAGAAGATGGGCCTTTTTCTTTTTTCACACAGACGAGTAGGTTTCTACTCCCAAGTTATATTTCCCAAAGATATGCCTTTTATTGAGCAATTATTGCATGTTAAGCTTAAGTGGTAGTGTGTTGAAATAGTAATGATTTCTTCAAAGAATTTCTACTGTTGCATGGCTTAATTTCATTATTTGGTTATCATGAGCGATTAACAATTTGTGATCATCCACTAAATCAGTAGGAGAGGGTGTGGTAGCAACCGGCAATGATGCTCTAATGCTCCTTTTCTTAAGAAAAAGATACACCATACTTTTTATATTTTTCTAAAAGCTGAAATTTGCCTTTTTCATCAATCCGATGCTAATTGAACATAATGGTAATGCAATTTTTTTTTTTAATGGTTGGATATGTTGCCCCTGCCTGACTTGCTTTAACTATTAAAAGTATATTATGCTTTAAATATTTTTTTATATAAATTATTTTTTATGAAACAAATAGAGTTTTAATAATATAAAATCTTACTCTTAATATAACTAGATTGATGATATCAATCTTTTTCCTTCTTTCTTTTTATTTTGTTTTAAGTCCATTATACAAGTTTGGGTTTCCTCTATTGCAATTTTAGCATTAAATAAGATAAATAATAAGAAATGTTGTGAAGCCATGATTTGATCTGTTAAATCATTCATTTTTCTTGTTTTTTTTCTTTGAATAAACAAGGAGAGCAGCTAGGCAATAACAAGTTGGGTCCAGTCACAGTTTAACGAGGCACAGATATATATTTGAGTAAAGTCCAGGCCAGTTCCATAAGCCACAATTTTTGAAGGATCAAAGTAAAAATTCTTGAATTGCAAGCATCATATGATCCATCAAGTCTGAAGTTGAAATAATGGACATTTCACTGATATTTCTTTTCCCTATAACTCACAACATATTCACTTTTCTTTTTTTTTTTTTTTGGAAAAAAAAGATATTCACTTTTCTTTTAATTATAATAAAAGATCAAAACTGGAGTGATGAGGGATCAAAAGGGCGCAATAGAATCATAATCTAAATCGTAGACTTTGCAGGCTGCCAACTTTTATCTAGTTTATGGTTGATAGACCAATCCAATAATTGAATGTGTATCTGAGATTCATTTCCTACAATCTTATTTCTTTTAATTTTCTTTTATATATAATAAAATGAAAGTGTAAATAAATTGATCACATACTTATAGAAAATTTTATACCTTTTATACCTATATAAATATCGAAACACTCCACCACACTTATGTCGATACTAAAGTTCATAATATTTCTGTTGATAGGGTTAATTAAAGTAGATATGCATAACACTAGAAGTGAGTGTTGGGAGTCAAATTTGAGACCTGTCAAATTGAATGAATCTCTCTTACCCCCTCAATCAACCCCCTGGTAGCATTATTTCTTTTAAACTTTCTTGATATAATTAGGAAGAAAAGGAAAGGGAAACTGCAATCATTTTCTTTGATCACCAAACATAAAACAAAGCAAATACATGGCAGGTGTAAGCGATGCATGCCCAGCGGCATTAAACATTTCGCACCCCGAAATTCAACCTCACATTCAACACCCTTCTACCAAAACTTACCCTAGCTAGCTGCCTCGTATGCATCTCTTACATCCCATGTTTTATTACAAGAACCAGGCAAAGGGGAAAAACGCAAAGATGTAAATAAATAGAAAGACGTAAGGTTAAACAAGGAATAAAAAGAAAATTAAAAAGACCTAACGTTAAGGTAAATCGGACCGGTACCCTCAATTCCCCGCGATGCAATAATGTCACTCTCCCAATTCTGCCCTTTTCACTAGGGCAAGATACTCAGGAGAGTGCAATTGCAAAGCCTTGTTTCTGTTTTTTTTCTTTTGTTCTGTTGACATCATGTTTCGTCCTTATTTACAAAAGAACCCTCCTTTGCGGTGCCACCACGACCACAACCACCCAGCACTTCCTTTGTAGTCGATGCCATAGTTTCTGGACCTCCGCCGGTGGGTGCTTGTCATCCTGAATACTACTACCAAGAGAAAGAAATGCTATTGCTAAAATATTTTTGCTAGAAGCATAGTTGCTAAGAAGCTAGCTAGCTAAGAAAAAGTAGAAAAGAGAGAGTTAGATACAGGGCAAGAGGGACATGATGGGTCATATATAAAGGCGAGATTGTAGCTTTTTCTTGAACGTGAGTGAGAAAAAGTACATTTTTTTTCCTCTTTTGCTTCATTTTTCTTTTTTAAAAAAAAAAGGAAAGGGAAAATTTTGATGTCGAAATTCTTGGTCTAAGCTGGCCGGTTAAGGGCATGTTTGTGGGCAATGCAAATAACTCCACTAACTCGATTTTCAAGGGTCTTGGAGTTTTCATATTCTTCTCATGGAGGAAGGGAAAAGTGGACATTGATGGGGTTTATTTGTCTGCGTATGTGAACGTGGCTTTGGTCAGTGCAAATTATTTTATAAAATAGGCAAGGAGTAAAGAGGATCACTAAGCTCAAGACTGAAGTGCTGAAGGCCAACTTTTTATTTTAATTACCCTATTATTGAGAGTTGGGTTTGATGGATTGAATGGCTATTTTTCATGGCCAGCTTTAGCTACTTTCCTACTAGTCCTTGCATGGAAGGATGTGCATGGATATCGGAAACAGTCAATTGGGCCAAAAAGAAATCAACTTTACTCCCATTGCTTGAAGTGTCAAATATGGCAGGATTATTGAGCATTGGATTACTGTTCATCAAATCATTTAAGCCATTGGATTGTTCACGTTGTAAGATTAATTAAATAGCACTATTAACTAATTTATTTATTAGATAAGAACTTGTATATGACAATCATGGCTATCTTTTGGGCACCATGATATTAGCATGCCTGCAAAACCATTGGTTTGAAAACCCAATTAGCTTCATCGATCCCATCAGCAAAATTGAAAAGTAGGCTTATGTTGATGGATTTGATTTCTAGTTTTATGTTTATCAAAAGTTCTGAACTCATAGTTATGGGTATTAGGTGGTGATTAGGTTGGCTATAGACTTTTAAGTCAAAATTGTTAGGTTTAATTCACGTATTTGGAAAAGCTAATCAAGTCTGAAGGCATTTCTTTTTCTACTGATTAAAAAGGCTAAAATAAAGCTAAAGAAGACACAGAGGAGGAAGCGTTACCCCACTAATGTCAAGAAGAACTTGACTAGATCCTTGAGAAAGGCCATAAAGATTACGAATATAATTAGTCGGCAAATTGAGCTAATCAATCAGGCACCTTTTATGTTTCATTCGCGATAATTATGATAAATCTGCGCGTTAGTCACTATGCCACTAATAAACATGTTTCATTCCCATAGATGTTTGATTAAATTCAGGTAAATTTTAACTTATGAATGTACACCAGCAAGAATATAATTAAACCCTAGCTATATTCTAAATTTACAGAAGAATAAACCATTCATGTGTGGATGCATGTGTACCTGGTGTGTCGACCGTTGAGCTAAACCAAGACTAATTAAGAGGATTATGGGACTTATCATATGCTTATTGATTTTGATAGATGAGCCAAGTATAATTGAGAATGGACCAATATTGTCTAATAATAATGTCGGATTGCTTAATTTGGCTTTACTTGAAATAATTCTTGGGGTGGGACATAATAAAAAGGCTTGGAGGTTTTATAATCCTCCACTTGAAAAAGGCCAACGAAAAATTAATCAGATCATGCAACTTTAGACTCTGCTGTGCAAGTAAAATACGTTTCATTCGCAAAAGTCTCCCCACTATGGAGGGGAAAGACATTTTGTAATGGTGTTTGAAAATTGAAGAAAGAACAAGAAAAGTAAAAACACAAGACTTTGTGAAAATGGGGTGGGACAGATGCCTTGGATTTCCAAGAAATAATTGCACTAATCTTTGTGGTAGGACAGTGATGCAGATTTGATAAATGGAGACAAGCTTTTAGGGTTTGATAGGGGAAGATGGAGACTGTAATCACTTTATCATAGATCTGTCCTCACCATCATAATAAAAGCACTCTTATAAAGCTTATTACATAAGTCAGCGGCTCATATTCTCTTCTAATTTACAGTAGAGTGATCATATTACCAGAATTAGTCCAATGATAGCTGAATTTGCTTTCTTTAGTTTATCATGCATACGGCCATCTGATCTTGATCGAAGGGTTGCAGGAGTGACACCATTCTGTTGAAAGTTGACTTTTGTTTGTAATTTCTAATTCCATGCTGTATATATCGACAATGGAAATGACTCAAGTGGGGTTCTCCACTTACAATTACTATGTGAACTGAATTTTAGCCGTCCCTTAAGATTGATGGTTATTGTGATTTCGATTTGGATACAGTCCCAATTTGTTTCACGTCATCATGATGCCGTTCATGCGTCAACTACTGATTATCTCCATAACCACGCAGAAAACTAGCGCATTGGAATAACGAGAGAACACATAATATATGTAAGACTCTTATTTTTTTACTCTATGTGAGAATGTGTATTGATATCACGAAGAAGTCAGTGACGAAAAATATATATGACTGTGAGATATATTTAAAGGTATTAAAAATGAATAATTATATGTATAGTATATTTTTTTGAAAAAAAATAATATTGAAGGGTAAAAAATATTTAATTAAATTTAAATAAAATTTATTTTTTTTGTTTAAATTTAATTTTAAAAATTTGTTTATTAAAAAAATAGATCTAATTAGGCTCTCTCAACCCAATAAGGCTTAATTAGGTATTTTAATTAAATAAATAAAAGTCCACAATTTTTTTATTTTTAAAGAAAAATAAAAATTAAATAGAAAGTTTTCTCTTTAAGACTCCTTAAATCTTCTTATTTATGAATTACATAAACTTCTTATATAATTTTTTGACTTAAAACCTATAAATATTTCATAGAAAAGAAAAAACAAAGTTAAAGAGAGGGAGAGGAGGAGATAACAGTGCAACACAAGGAAAAACTCTCACTCTGTCTCTCCAATTCGATAAACTTTCTCATCTCACTTTTTTCTTCTTCTTCTTAGTTTCTTTCTTTTTCTTCAAGAAACCTTCAAAATTCCTTTAAAGTATGTGTTCTTATTATAAATATTAAAGAAATATGTCATACATTTGTTCTTTCATATTTACGTGCCTTTAAATGATATTATATGTTCAAAACATTCATTCATGTATATGTGATAAATTTGAGGGTCATAATAACTCTGCACATATTCTTGTTGTTGCCACTTCGTTTTTAATTAATTTTCGTGTGCTTATGTTTCTGTAAAAATTGTATAAAAATTATATTTGTAATTTTTATGAAATTCTAATAATTTTAACCTCAAGAATCGTGAAAAAAGCTGTTAAATTGAGTAATTTATAATTGTCCAAATTTAGGGTATCTACATATCACAATTTGCAGTGTAGCCAATTTTCAAGACCCATATCTCCCTCAATTCTTCATCTTTTTATGCGATTCTTTGGTCTAAAATTAAATTCAAGATCTTATCTAACTTTTCCCATTGGTTTCACAAAAAATATTTTATAGTTTGAGAGATATCACAATTTTAAAAAAGTAGTGTAAATCTATCACTGTCAAAAGTTCATATTTTTGTAAATTATTTGTTAATAATTTTAACCTGGTTATTAATTTTAGAATTTAATATGATATTTGATCTTGCTCTTATAATTTTTATACTTATTTGGATATTTTTAGAAATTCAAATACAAAAATAAAGTGAATCTGCCAGATCTGAAAATTTTATTTTATTTTATTTTTTGTTCAAGTTCCAAACTATATCTTATCTAATTTTAATTTTAATGATGTATATGATGTGATATAGTGTTATAAAGTGTTAGAATTATGTTAGATGGACTCATGACCATTATATAGTTTTAGCCCATTAAAAGCCTATATTATAAGTGATTAAATTTTTGTAATGTTTATTTTATTTTAAAAAATAAATTAGTAAGTAGCCTAAAGGTAAGTACTAAAAAGGGCAATAATTGTGTGAGGCTTAGTGAAACTTAACAGAAGTAAGACAATGATTAACTTGTTATACTAGAAGAGAAAGCTCATTTTTAAGGAAAGTTTACCTTAATGGCAACTGCAATAATTAAAATGTAAGTTTCCTTAATTTTTTTTGATATAATAATTTCATATGTAATATGTAGTAATAATATGATTTGCTTAATAAATAATAAAAGTAATTTTATTTGTATCTTTAACCCAATTTTGTATTGAAATTTAATTAAATAAATATTAGATAAACTAAAATTAAATCTTGTTTGTGTAAAAAAACTAACTTTGGCATATAAATTAAATGTAATTAAATATTTATAAGGAATAAAATAAATTAGCATGTTAGAAATAAATATTTTTAGGATGTAATTACTTGAGCTTTTATGCAGTTGTTAGAATAAATTATACATGTATATAATTTATTTTATTAATTATCTCTGGGGTAACTTAGTAAATAAACAAAATAGGTTAATTAGAAATTTAGGGTTATTTGTAAATTGAATTTTTTTTGTAAATTAAATTGTTAATAATAAATTAATTTTAATTATTCGGTAAATTTCACTTAATTTAATTTAACAATCCCATATATAGGGAGTACTTATGCATGAAAATTTTTTATAAATAATAACCTCTATTTGAATTAATTGTGTGTGTAGGTTTTGAAATTGTATTTTTAGATAAAAAGTTTAATAAAAGAATAATAAACAAAACTTTTAGAAACATTAATAAATGACTGGTACTCAAATTAATGATGTTAGATCAGGTATAAGGGGTGTTTAATATCTTTTCCTTACATACCCACTATCCCGAACTTAAACATTGGGTTATGGTGATGATGGTTGTAGAATTTCTGCAAGGAGTAAGTTGTCATTAACAATCCTATCGAAAAATTGAGTGCATTAATAAAGTTCCTTCTGTTGTCCTTCTCAGAAATTGATGCTTCAATCAGATATTTCTCAGAAGAAATAATGAATATATCCCGATTATTATTCGGATGGCTACTCTTATCTATTTATACTTTTATAGTATAAATATTTAATATTGTGATAGCATTATGGAAAGATGATATTTATCGGTAGACTCGATTTTATTAATATTACATAAATTACATGTCTAAAAAATATTGTGATACTTGAGTAAAATTGATGTGATTCTATTATATTTTCTAAATATTATTGAGTATATTCTTTAACCTTACATCATGTAATATGGATTATATATATATATATATAATTAAGAGATTTAATCTAAATGACGGGAAAAGTGAATTATCATTTTTATTAATTAAATAATTTATTTTTTACAATAATATAATAATTAAAATTTTATGCCGTGATAAAATAACAATTGTTGGTACCGGTGGCCCGTGGCCTTTTCAATCATTGGATACTCACTCAACGAGCTGAAAAGTGTGGCTAGAAATGCCCAAATGTATGAGGTGGCCATCGTTTGTCTGCAAATTGGTGGACAGAGAGCGGCGCATGAGGTCTCGAAAGCGTATCTGATAGCAGCATGGGGAGAAAAGCAACCGGGGAGGACCCGTTCTGAGTTCTATTTTAAGGCATTTAAAGGTTATATAAAATAATTTTTTTTCATTTGGAGGCGTTTGAAGTCGTGAAATAAACTAGCAGAGCAATAAAAATTTAGAAAATAAAAGAAAGAAGAAGTAGAAAAATCATTGGGCGTCTAATGTGTATAAAATTTATATTTTATAATTGAAAATTAATTTTTTTTTTTATAAAGATAAGGAATATTAATTTTTAGTTTTATATAATTATCCAGGGAAAAGGGAATTGGAAAGTGCAAACGACCGAGACTACACGACACGGATGCTCTCAAGAACTTGGCATAGGATCCCGCATGGAGTTTTATTTATTTTTTTACTTTTTACTGTGGGTGTTGGTTGGTGCTAAAGTGACACCCATGTGATTGTGTTGTGCACAAATAAATATATCATATTTTATATAAATAATTTACTTTAAATTTTTTTATGTAAAACTATATTACTCGACATTAATATTAAGCCTCATCTTCATGAAAGCTTTATATTTTATTTTTAAAAAAAGAAAAAAGGAATATACATAATGAAGCCTAATTGACACAGCAACAAGTAAATCTTATCCCGTTTTATTGGGTTTGTTGCACTTTTATGATATCTCCTTGTATATAGATTTTGATTAACCTGAAAAAATGAATGGGTTTATGCTTTTATTTTAAAAAAAATCTTACAACCCATTAGGCTTAGCCTAATTCGATTCAAATCGAAAAATTAAATCGAATCAAATTAATTCGATTCAATCGGTTTGATTTTAAAATTCAATTGATTCGGTTTTGAAGAGAAAAAAATCGATTAAACTAAACCGAACCGAATAGTAATTTATATATTCAAATCAAACTAAATCAAATCGAATCGATTTTTGAATTGATTTATTTTTATTGGAAATTTATGAATTATATTTAATTATATATATATTAATTGCTTAATTTCATTGATTAATGGTTAGTAGATTCAAACCAAAGTCAAAATTAGACCAAATAACTTGAAAATTAAGTCTAAATTAAAAAATAACCAAAAATCAAAACCGATCGGTTTAAACCCAACCGAATCAAAATAGAGCGGTTCTTTTCAATTTGATTTTTTATCCATTTCGGTTCGGTTCGGTTTCTAAAATTTAAAATTCAATTTTTATAATTTAATTCGGTTTGGTTTGGTTTAATTCAGTTCGAACCGAATGCTCACCCCTACAACCCATCAATGAATATTGTGTCATTTTTTCTTATCAAAAATTAATAAAAAAATTAAGATTGTGTAAATATATAGTTTAAAAGTTAATTATGGCTTAATTTTATAATTAATTTAAAAAAATTAAGTGCTAGAACATATCAAAAACATTATACAAAACAAATTAATAATTAATTGTATCAATTATATAAGCAGGTTTAACAAACCTGGACATTAATCCTTCTCCTTTTTTCCTTGGAAATCTTTGGTCAGCGTCTGGATGGGAGGCGTTGAGCTACTGTAAACGTGTGGTGGATTAGAGCTGGAATTGGAGACGGAGGAGGGCTCAAGGAGTTGTAATATCGCCCTCCAAGTCCAAGCTTACTTACATACTGCTTTGAAAAAAAAAAATCTAGAAAAAATAACTTTTTTTTTTAAATTTTTTTGTCAATTAGGGATAATTTAATTCGAGTTTCATTATCTTTCCCACTATTCAGACAATAAAATTTTATAAGAATTTAATTTTAATTAATTATATATATATTTAAAATAAAAAAAATTCAATTCTATTAAATTTAAAATAAATTTTATTTAAAAAAAAATAAAAATAAAGCATACAATTGGTTGAAAATTTAATTGAATTTTTTTCTTACAAATATTTATTTTAAATAAAACCTTAAAATGTACATAAATTTATGAGCCCATTCTATAATCTTCAAATTTAGATCTCTCTTTGAAAGAAAAATTTGCACCTCCTATGGTGCTTCTCTAAAAAAATCTCCATAACAAATGCACATAATAACTCTATCAATATCAAATGATAGAAAACACTATAAAACTCAAGATCTACCGATAAGGATATATTTGATGATATATATACTGAAAATCTATTAATAATGATAGATTTTGAGGAGATATATCTAAAATCTATTCCAAACAAGTAAAAATTTAGGAGTTATTAAAAAAAAAAAAAAGAGAGTTTTGCCATGAGTAAAAATATTCACGGATAATCACACAAATAATAGATCAAAGGGGGAAAAGGAGAAAATATGAAAAAAAATAGAGGAAAGAAGAAATTTCTAGATAGAATGCATAATTTCTCCCTCTCTGAAAATATAATACATCATTAATTATTACTCAGTCTATTAATTATCTATTAAGTAATAATAATAACAATTTTTATGTTTTTTAAATTCTAAATGTTTCAATTTTTTTTTAAAAGGTCACCAACCTAGCCAAGAACATCAAACTTAGAAAATCAACAAATCCAAGTACTGCAAGAAATTAATAAACAATCAAGAGCATAAAAAATCAACAAATCCAAAGGATTAAGAGCTCCAAAACTCCTTTGCTAAACTCACCACTAATCTATGAAGGTCACCAAAGCCTAACTTTACAAAGTCAGTCGCCATGCCTACACCCCAAAACCCCAATGTGAAAACTGAACATAGCTGCTAGAGATTTCAGGAAGTGAATTTGACAAATTAATTCTAAAATTTTCTCCTCCTGTAAATTTTTAAAAACCTTAGTTAAATACTTTTTTGTGCGTTAAAATAGTGATTATAGGCAACAATCAAGTACAACAACTAAATTATGTGCAACACCAATATAATGAATGGTGATTTAAATTAGGGTATACCAGAAAAATAAAAATCAGCTCAATGACAAACTAATCAAGGATTAAATAAGCATATGAAAACAAAAAAATAATAGTAACATCTTGTTGACCCTGATCAAAATACCATTTCAACATTTAAAAGTTATGAGAAATATCTTTTCATAAATCATTCCTTCAATCTCTAAACACTAGTATAAATAATATACTACTAAATAGTATAAATAAAAGAAAGTTTTAAAACTGTTATTGAACAGAACCTAAGTCTTCACAAACTTTTTTTTAGTGCTTGAGTATTTTCCTTAATCCTCACCCACAAACTTTAATATTGTTGCTTGTTATTGACTATTAATAGATGAATTTATAATTCTTCCTTTTATTTTGAGTATCTCTCAATTCAAAAGGAAACCCTAAAAAAAATGTGAGATAAGGTTTGATAATGCAAGATCAATTCTAGGGTTTTGACAAAATGAAAACTTTAAACTCCTCTTTGAATTGAAAATTCTTTGCTTTTATAACCCAACAATAGATAAAATAACTAATTATATGTAAAGTTTTTTAAATATAACCGTTCGAGAGAGAAATCATGTCAAACGGATCTTGATTCGACAGAAAACTAGCCATTATTTTTTACTTTTTTTTTTTCTGCAACCATGAAGCCTATCAAGTCACAAAGGTAACAAACTATTTTTCAAAATTATTGTGCTAGTTTTACTTCTGTGCACTCAGAAAATGACTGACTTTGATACTAACGTTAAAGTTGCTAATTACTTTCTAAAAGTAGTTGATTATTTTTAGTTGTTATTTTTAAAAATATTTTCAGATTTTAAAAGTCTTATACATGCATAACTTTTCAGGATGATAGTGGAAAATTCCTGTTAAAGCGTATACTCAGAGATAATTGCAGAGTTGATACTTTCAAAGTGAATTTCTTGTTTATTAAATAGAGAAAATCACCAAGATTTTGTGATTTATTTCAATTCTAAGATCTAGGGTCAAATGGATATATATATATATATATATATATATATATATATATAATTAAATAATTAAAAAATATTTTCATAAAAAATATTTCAAATATTTTATATATGCAAATTATTTTTCTTTAAATAAATGTAGACTTAATTTTTAAAAAAGTTTTAAACATTGAAAACAAGTAATCACTTTAAAAAAATAATTTGATAAATTTTTTCATTTTCTTTGTACATCAAAGTTTAGCCTTAAGAATAAAGGGACATTTATATATGTCCAAGCATCTTCAAATGTCAATATATACCTTTAATTTTTCAATATTCTTAGCTATTTTTTATCAAATAAAATTTAAATCTTTCAAAATTTATTACTATTAAAATAAAACTCATTCAAGTCATTAGTAAGAAAATCACTCTTTACTTTTTAGCATTGACAAACTATTAATTGATTCTCATACCCATTAAGCCAATGCAATGCAACTAACACATTACATATTCATTTTTTTTTTTTTATTTAAGCACTCAAAATTCTTGCAAACAAAACCACTCCAAGTTTTAGTATCTTTTCATTGGTAGGCTTTCGTAGGAACAAGAACGTTGGCAAAGCATATCCTTCACGGCAAAGCCCTAGAGACTTTGAAAATCATGAACAGACTTTTTGCACAATATAAGAATATAGTTTTAAGAAAAAAAAAACCTAACACTATTTTTATGTTAATAGTTTTAAGTTTAAAAAAATGATGTATGTGCACATTATTTTAAAAATTTTTTTAATTATTAAAAATATATGATGAATATTGAATCCTATTGTGTAAACACGTAGTGTAAGACATCAAATGCTGTTTTCATTGATGTGTGACTAGATCCAGTTATCACTCTTAGAAGAGCTAAGAATGGGATTGGTGAACTGCTTCACTTGACCATTCCACAACCTTATTCTTTGCTTTTATTTTCATCCAGAGCTCTTGCTTAATCTCTTTGGTCTCCCTTAGATCCGGATAAACTAAAGATAAATGTTGATGTATCTTTTATTGGCTCTTCATCAGAGGTTGCTTTTGATTTCTCAATCAGGGACTCTGCGGGCTCTCTTATGAAATGGTTTTTCTGCAAAGTTTGAATTTCTCCTCTTGCGGAGGAAGGCATTGGTCTTTGGGCGGCGATTTAGTTTGCTGCTAGTAGGAATTTGGTTGATTGTACATTGAATTGGATTCTCTTCAACTTAAAAATTTTATTTCCTCTTCTCCAGAGTCCATTGCTTGAGAGATTATGGCCATTATTCAGGAGGTTAAGTTGTTTCTGTTCTCTTATTACAAGTTGTGAATGTTTGTCACTTTCCCTGTTCAGCAAACCATTGTGCCAACTGGTTAGCTTGTAACACTAGCAAGGGTGATTTATATGCTGGCTGGGTTACTAATCCCCAGCTCCTTTAGTTTCCCTTCTGGAAAAGGATAGGACAACCATATCTGCTTAATCTCTTAATGAATATCATTTTCAGATAAAAAAATAAATAAATAAGACATCAGTACAATATATCTCATAACAATAATGAGAAATATGTAGCACTCGGTTTCTAGAGAGAGAGAGGGTTCTCTCTGCTTGGTTTTGCAAGTTTGCTTACCTTTGGATTTCTTCAGCCTCAATCAAAGCCTTCCCCTGCCCCTTCCGCCCCCCCAACTGTTGGGTACGAGTGTATATATATATATATATTGTCAGATCATGAGCAGAACACAGAGTTTCTTTGGTGGATCTGGGCAGTGGGTTGGCCATTGGTGCTTTGAGATTGGGATTTACTTTGATTTGCTCAACGGGGAGGGCCTTACCTTTCTTGGCGATGACACCTCCAAGGATCTTTGCGTGGACTTGGTTCTGGCAGCAGATCCTCAAGCCAAGTGGCTATGGAGCTCTATCATGGCAGCCGCATTTGAATGGGCTGACTTGCTTGTGGCTTCTTTCTTCCATGGCCGTTTATCTACTCTTTGCCTAGCTTTTATTCAATCATTTGGATGTGGTTGTTGCTTGGGGTTTTCTCTTTGAGTAGGCCCCAGGCGGTACGCTTCAGAAGATTAAACCTTCCTTGGAGAATGACAATCCGATGGGGCACAACTCCTCATTTGTCCATGGTAAAAGCGGCGCCGTTGCACCTTCTTTTTGGGTTGGGGATCTAGGCACAATACCAGCCTCTGCTAGGTTTTTTTTTTCCTTTTAATGGGCTTAGACTTAATTGTGGGTTGGGATTGGTATTAGTAGCTAAGCCATTTGTAATTTGGGTCATGGCCTATCCTTCCAATGGGCTGATTAAGCCTTTATTTGAATCTAATATAATCTGCCTAGCCCACAATACTCATCGGTACTATCTTTTTTTAATTTATACTGTTTTCAATAAGAAAAATAAAAGAAAAAAATTATTCTTATTTTTTATTATTTATTTTTTCCCATGAATAAAAAATAAAATATAAAATATAAAAAACATAAAAATTAAATTATTTTTCCCCTTTAATTTTTTATTTTCTTTCCGATTAACTAAAAAAAAAATGAATTTTGCTCTCTTCTTCTTTTTTTTTTCCCTCCCAACAAAGAAATATGTTTTTTAAAACTTTTAAAAATTTTTGAAAAACAAAAAAAATTTAATTTAATCATGATTTTCTAATTAATGTTCGCTAATTATAGCGATAAACAATAGATGAGAGATTATTAACCAAAATAACTGACAAACAATCTGCACCTTTTTAAAGTAATTTTGCTTTTATTTAATATTTTTTACTTGTACAATTTATTAAAAAAAAATTTACACGTTAAACAATGATGAAAAATAATTATTAAACTCTTTCAAAATTTTCTTAATTTTTCTAACGTAAAATTTTTATTTTCAATAAAAGGATAAACTAAGTATTAAAAACAATATTATTTTATCATATTTTATTTCTAAAATCAAGAAAAAAATATTTTTACTTCACAAAAAAATAAAAAATTATTTTTAAATTTCTTATAACATTCTTAATTTTTCTTATTAAAATTATTACTTTCTTGATTTTAAGTCAGAAAAACAAAGACTATTATTAGAAATTTACAAATAATTTTTTCGTAATTTTGAGATGCAGTATTTTTTTCATGACTTCAAAAGTAAAATAATAAAATAATATTTTTAATACTCAGTTTTTTTAATAAAAATAAAAACCTTCACATTAAAAAAATTAAGAAAATCATAAAGATTCCAAAAATAATTTCTTTAATAATTTTCTAATTTATAAAAATATTTTAATAAATTTTATAAATAAAAAACAAGAGAAATTCTCTCCCAAAAAAGTTACTACAGAAAGCTTTTCCGAAAGAGAAAATATTGCAATAAAAATAACCATTTTACTTTAAAGTGTGTTTTTGCATCAAAAATGAAAATTTTATGTTAAAAAATAAAAATATTATAAATCATATTTTTTTAATGTCAATTTTATTTTTACATTAACTCAGAAAATCGAAAATATAATAAGGAACTCAATTTTTTTTATAAAGTATAAAACTATTATTAAATGAATTTTACATAAATAATTATGTATTAAAAATTATAATAAAATATTATTAGAAGAAAAATAAATTGAGTTTTAAAAGTATTATTTTATTATTTTTTTAGTTCTAAATTTATGAAAACATATTTTCACATAAAAATATAAAACATTATTATTAATTTCTTATAATATTATTTATTTTTCTGACATAATCTTCTATTTCTAATGCAAAATTAAATAAACCTCTTAAAAATATCATTTCATCTAATTTTCTTCTAATACCTTGAAAAATATCTATAAACTTCATTTTTTTTAACATTTACAATATTCTTTTTTTTAATTACATTCTTGAATTTTCTAATGTATGCGAGTGTAAAAAAATATATATATAAATAAAAATAAGTAAAGATAAGAGAAATAAAAGAAAAGATAAGAGAAAAATTAAATTAAACGAGAGAAAATTAAGATAACTTAAGCATAAAAAATAATTATAAAATTTAATAATTAAAAGAGTTAAATTATAAAGATTAATTTTTTTTAAATATAATAATTAATTAATTAATTTTATTTAAATAAATAAATTAAATAATAACTTAATTAATTTTGACTAATGAAAAAAATAAACAGAATGATTAAAAAATTTTATAAAAATAAAATATAAAAATTAAATAATTATTTTTATTAAAATATAAAAATTAAATAATAATTCACCTTATTAAATAAAAACCCACTTAAAAGTAAAACTGAATTTTTTTTTAATTTTTCTGCAGTTATTTTGTTGTAGAGCTTCAACTTTGGAGTGCTAAAGTAAGACTCTTATAAAATTTAAATCTCAATTCATAGTATGATTTAAAAGATTTTAAATAATTTTGAAAATAATTCACTTAAATTTTAACTGATCCAGTAAGTAAAGTATATATATATATATATATATATATATATATAACCATATCCAGAAATTAATTTTTTTTAATTAAATATTTTTTAATTAAAAATAACTATTTAACATAAATAAAGAAAATCAGCAAGTACAATTTTAAATTAATGAAAGTAATTTAGAAGTTAACACAGACCATAAAAGATAAGCAAACTAAAAACCAGTTCATCGGTCTTTAATAAAAAATCAACCCAAGATATGCAAAGCTTTTCCAAGAATATATCAGGATCACCATCAATCCACCCAGAGAGTTAATCTCTTCTGGAGTTGATACACACAGAAAACCCTCTTTTGACAGATCCTGTAAATTATAGGCGCGTACCTAACACCATACACCCAAATCCATCCACAAATCAACAGATCCAAGCTTCATCAATACCTAAAACAACCAAAATAAATTCAACAGAAATTAACAGGGCATAACAGACCTTACTAGACTTGATGCAGTAGTTGAGAGGAGAAAACCAGAACAAGCTAGGGAAGGGGAGGAAACAGCTGGAGATCACTGGTATGGGAGGTCTTGGGAAAAATTAGCTTTAGTCTTTGCTAATAAACAAAGCTAAGCAATTATGCCCAATCCCCCCATACCCATAACTCCCAGCAACCCTCTCCCTTTCCCTCTTACTCTTTGCTTATGTGTATTTACAGAGATCTGAAAGTAAGAGAAAGAGAGAAGTTCAAGGAAGTGGATGGAATGGGTGGAGTAGGCAAGAAGATGACCCACGATTAGACAAAGCATCTTTTTCTTCTTGCCCAGCCACCCATCTCCATGAACTTCCTCTAACCCTCTCTTTCTCTCTTGCAATCCGCAACTGAGACAAGGGGTTTTTGAGGGATGGGTTCTATTCTATATACCACAACAATGTCAACATTGCTGACGCCAACTGAGCTGATAACTTGAAAAGATAGGGACGAAATTATATGGGAAAATTGAGGAAAAAATGTAATTAGAAATTTGGGCTGTCCAGAAAGTATGACGCGTTGAATGAACACGTGGAAACATATCAAAGGTTAGTGTGATTGCGATAGTGATATCAAATCAGAAAATACGTTAACACGTTAATTTTTATTTATTTGTTAAAATTAATTTTATTATAATAATTAATTATAATAAAATTTATCACATAATCATAATAAAATTATTATATATATAATTTTATTACAAATAAAAAATTAAGATATCTTTGATTTGTATTATTCAATTAGTTTAATGTTAATATATTATAATTTATTTTATAATAATTAATTATTATATAATTTATAATTTTTATATATAATTAAATAATTAATTAAAAATAAAAAAATTTAATAGAAAAAATCATGTAATATAATAATAAAAATCAGATCATGGCTTAATTTTTTTCCTTTTGGTGGGGTAGGACTGTCACTTTAATGTGATAAAAGAAGAAAGAATAAAGGAGAGAGTAATGGACAAGTTGCGTTCACTTTTTCCCAGGAAAATAAGTGGGAATCACTGTGCACTGCACATGGCTGATGGCTCCACATGTTAATTTCCCTCTCAGTCGCTCAGCTACAAACTTAATTTACTGCACCATATGGCTGAAGCTCATGGCTCCACATATTAATTTCTTTCTCAGCTTCAAACCTAATTCTATTAAAATTATTTAATGTTTTTGGTACAAGGAGGAGCCAACGCCCCTGCCTTCTTTACAAACCACAAACTTGTTTTTGACGATTTGTGATCATGCCAGTCTTCCTTCTCTCTCTTTTCGTCTTTTTTCTTTTTGTGGTCATTGAATACATGGAAACTTGAAACCAGTCTAATGTGAGTGGTGATCCAGACACGAAGTAACTTGCTACTTTAGCTGTTGCCAGCAAAAAATTGAACTTATTCAAATACGTACTCTGAAAAATTCATTTTGGTCCTTCAAAAAATTTAAAATACAAAAAAGTCTCTAACTTCTTCAATCAGTATACAACCTTTTTCTTACACATTCAAGGACATCTTTAGGGCATTTTTACTTTGTTATATTTTGGTCCTTGTGCCATTTAAGACAATTTGAATTGTCTCTAAAAATATTTCAAGGTTAGATATTATTCCATTAAGTATTGTTATTATCAAAACGAAGCTCTTTGAAGTCATGGGCTAATATTTTCTCCCTTTTTTTTATAGTGATAGAAATTAATTAATTTCATTGTATATTTACATCATAATACATCTTTGAGCTTAAGGAGAAAAGTACCCGTTTGATATATTGGAGAGCGTAACTCCTCCTCAATACATGCACACTCTATACAAGACAATTATCAAGCCATTTCCAAAATTTTCAACACAAAGCACATTATAAGCACAAACCATTGACAAATTTAAAAACAAACACAACAACACAACTAAACACAATTAATTCTCCCTCTTTTTATCATCATCCGAATAGATCATGGAGAAATATCACAGAAACCTAACACATTTAAACTTCAGAAGAGTCAAATGTTCCAAAGAGATAGGATAGAGAAGGTGTGGTATGGCCTTGGTTTAGTCATGGTTAAATGGCTGCGGCTTACTTTCTTTCTCACCAGGCTTTGGGGCTCCAGTCAACTTGATTCTTCATTCCATTTCTTCTTAGTTCAGGTTTGGGCTTCTTTCTTGAAGCAAATGCTGGACCAATTGTTGGAACATTTTTTGGTCTCGTAGCCTTGGCTTTTCTTAGAGGCTTAAGCATTATAGTAAGAAGTGGCCAAGGTGGTTTTGCTTGTGCGACTTCCCTTGGCATTTGGAGGCTTAGAACTACCATCCCTTTGCTGCACTTTTCCTGTTGTGCCATTGTCTTGATTATCAGCACCTTTGGAAAACCTTGTTGCTACTTCGTGTTGAGATTATGAGGGAATCTACTGAGATGAATTGGCAGCTCCTGATTACACCAGATATCAAAGCAACTCCTTTAAGCATTTCCATATCATTTTCTCAATTTTTTTTACCTTCTAAAATCTTCTCAAGCAAATCAGTTTCATTGGCTTCGATAGACTGCCGCAACTAATGGGATTTGTCAAGGTAAGTGTCATCTTTGTTGCATCTCTTATGGCCTAATATTTTTTTATTTAAAGTCCCTCGCTTTTTTTTCTTTCATGTTTTTCAAAGTCTCAACAACATTTGCTTATTTTAAAGGCCTAAGAATTTAAAAAAAATCTAAACCTTTCTGAGTTTTGATATTTTAATTCAATTTTTTTAATTTTAGATTAATTATCTAAAATTTAAAAATTAAATAAATTTTATTCATTTTAAAATTAAAATAAAGAGAGTATAAAAAGTGGCTTTTTTTTTATTATAAACATATAGGCCTCCATTGCACATTATAAATAATATTAGAAAAAAAATTACCCTTAGCCACTCTTCTCTCTCTTTCCACTCTCTTGCTGCAGCAAAGCCTCCAAACTCGCCACCATCCCCAACACCATCGAAAATCTTTAATCAATATGGAAAAAATATCTTTCTCCATCAGTGACTTTTTAAAACCCCTTTTCATTTCCATTACTTTCTTTTACTTTCTCTGCAAATTCAATTTTCACCCTTCACACTATACAATCACTAAAAATTTTCGGTGGCCGCTACTTAAGAAGAGTATGATGAGGTATTGAGCATGTGAGAGGAGTATATATGAATGATAACTCCAATCAGAAATTGCTTGCTGTGCAAGATCAAATAACATCATTACAGATTTTTGGTTGCCAGGATTTAATTCAAATCAACGAACACTAATTACCAATATAATTTGCCATATTCAATGATGTCTCATACGCCTTGTCCATTTAATGTATAAAATGAAATAAAAGTGGAACACAAAAATTAGAAGTGCTAATAATCTCTCTAGAATCATTTTCCAATGTCCGCCTCCATAAAATCTTCCTTTTTTTTTTCTACGTCATTATATATAGTAATTATTTATATGTCCACCATTCATATTTACTATTTGTATACTAGATTAAAGAGTATTATTATTTACCATTCTCTTTGGGGTACCCTACATTAGCCCCAGTCACAGATTGGCGGTTTTCTGGTCAACATATTCTTATTTTACCTTTCAAGCTTCGGCTTGAGGTGGCCCATAAAACTTTCTTGCTCAGTAAGGACATGGCGGAAGTGACAGCGGTGGCCATAAGGACAGATATCACCAGCAAGGACCATCCTACAGACCTCAGTCTTGTAGCGAGGGTGGCGGATAACTGGGCGGAGCTCTTCGATGCCATGAGCAAACTGGCAGTGATCACCATATGGGCAAGTACCTGTCTCCTGCCACTTGTTGCACAGTTCAGTCTTGAACATTCCTTGGTTGTAGACGTCAAGTTCAAGGGGCTCCTCCTCCTCCTCCTTCCCTCCACGAACGTAAACCTTTAACTGCATATAACATCACCATCAAGTCAGAAGACCACCAAAAAATTAAGAACAGTGTACAAAAGCAAAAGTTCCATTTGACCCATTTGATTCCAGCATGTTGACCAATTAGCGATTACGTAAGCACAAAATGAAGATGCCGACATATATATGTCCTCCCACGTCCCCATGGTGGTCGGCCATTTCAGTCAAACAAATGGAGTGCTTGGATACTTTACCGATTATCTACGCTCCGCTCAAATACATGTACAAGGCAAATGAACGGGCAAATTATAAAATATATTTAGTGTATTTAAAAATAGTGTCCGGATATTAGTAAAAAAAGCTAGTAAACCTTAAATTTTAAAAAATGGACTCACCTCATGGTGGAAAAAGAATAAAAAATACACCTAATGTACCTTATAATTTCCCAAACGAAAAGAAACTTTCCTACACCATGACGGTGCAAGTGAACCTAGTATACACTTCTAACCATGTTTATTATTCAGAAGATTACTATACCTCCACATTGATTATCAAATATATATTGCGAAAGCATGAATCGTACATAATACAGCTTGTAACGTTTATCAAGCGAAAAATGGTGTAATTTCCCCTCGTTTGTCGACAAAGAGATGGAGTTTCATCCGTAGCTTGTAAACAGGCATTTTCGATCTCCGACTCGCCATTGTTTTTCCTGTCTCACTCATATAGTATATATCTTCCACTCCTTGGACTAATATGGACCACATAATAGCGAATTCAATTACTTTCAAGCCCATTTCTGCCTACCTGCGATTTTCTCCATTTCTTCTCTTCCAGAATTAATTGTATATTTCTATTAAATTCTTTAAGAAACAAAAAGGAAATGGCCAAAACCACGTGCCAACAGCCGCGCTTTTCTGCTAAGGGAGTGATCACTCGTGCAACTCAGAGGTGCTCATATGTGAACTCGTCTCCTTTTTCATTATTATTAATAAATTTTTTTAACCTAAAAGAATAACCTAAACTGTCCAAGCTAGATGCTTTCCATTTTCTTGTTACAAAAAAAGGTGTTATTTTTCTTATCAGATCAGGAACGACCTAAATTAACCAAAAAAAAAAAAAAGGACCACAAAAGTTCTGGAAAAAACCTTAGGAGAGAGAAATTACCGCTCCATTGATTGGACTCGCGGTTTTAGGCCGAGTCACGCTCCGAGTCTTGCTCACACCAGTCTGGCTCGTCTTCAAGTATCCATTGGACCTCACAGAAATAATCTTAGGCAACGATGTCCTCTCCTTCGCGACCGCGGTCTGCACCTCCATCACGCTCTTAGGATTCTCGTCTTCACACAGTTCTTCTCCTCCAAAATCGCTAATGTTGCACAAATTGCGGAAGCCATTCATGATCTCGAATGAAGTGGTGTTCTGATCAGAGGAGGGACAGCGTTTCTGGACCGAGGCTTGGAGGAGTAAGCTCAGGTGATTGTTGAGCTCTTGGTTGACGGACCGGAGAGCAGCGTTCTCCAGGCGTAGGGAATCTACTTCTCTGGCCGCCTCGCGAAGGCGAGTAAGGCAAAGCGCGCTGCGATTTACCAGGTCCTGTTGCTGCATCACAAAGCGGGAGTCCACGTAAGGCGTGAGAGAGTGGGACGCCTTGGGACATAACATGGAGGTGAAATCGACTTCGTTTGGAAGAGATTCTGCAGATTTGGTAGCAATGTTAAGGTCATCATCATTAGCGGTAGTGGAGGCGGCTTCGTTCTGCATTTCTGCTCGATACTATTATGATGCTTTTTCTCGCTGAAAATAACATAAAACCTAGCCACTGATTAGACAACAAAAATAACCGCCAAGATCTAAAACTTCAAAATAAAGATTTCAGAGAGGAAAAAGCAGAAAGAACCAACAAAATAAAGCTTAAACTTGAGAAAAAAAGTAAAAAGAAAATTGGAAGAAACGTGATCTTCTGAGCTATAAGTCTTGAAATCATCACAGTTGAAAGAAAAATTAAATTAGTAGCAGAGAGCAGTGATGAAAATGCGCACCTGAACCAGTAGTAAGGAGAGAACAGAGAAGGAAGTTTCTCTTCTCTTCTCTTTTTTTCTGCAATTTGTAGGAGAGAGAGAGAAGGGCTATATAAATGGGAGAATTTTAGAGAGAGAGAGAGAGAGAGAGAGAGAGAGACTGCAGGGAAAGAAAGGAAGCATGTTTGGTGCGAGGGGACATTGACGGATTTCTAAAACCGGATCCTAACGAAACTTTTTCCCTAACGGAATTTCCACTTCTATGTAAGCCGCACATGTAGGTTGAGCTGTGCACAGTTTTTTGAAATCAAACTAAATTAAAAAATTATATTAAATAGATAGGAATCATATAATATTAAATTAAATTTATTTTAATATTTTAATTTAATTTTAATTTTTTAATAAAAATTAAATTGAAATGGTATTAAATTAAAATTAAATTTATATATATTTATTTATATTTTTAAATGTATTATATATTTTTAATATAATTATATATATTTATAAATGTATATGTATTAATAAATTAAAAATAATTTAATATTATATTTCATTCTTTATATTTTTTTAATAATTTTAATTATAAATACATTAAATTATTTTATCATTCTTAATTATAAATATACTATTATCTTTTATATATATATATATATATATATATATATATATATATATATATATATATATATATATATATTAATTCTTAATTATATTTGTATCTCATAGTTAAATATTATATGATAAATAAATAGTTAAAATATATATTATATGTTATACTTATACTATTATATTATATAATATATTTAATTCTAAATTATATATGTACCTTATAGTTAAAAATTATATAATTTAGGTATAGGTAAAAAGATATATTATATGATATATTATATATTAATAATTCAATTCAAAACTTAAATATTAATTCAAGTATGACTTTTTAAGAAAATAATTACATAAAATTATTTTAAGAATCGAGAACTGAACCGTAACAGTACCAAATCGAAATCAAAAAATGAAGAACCGAGTCAGAACCGTACCAAAATTTTGATTCAATTCTAATTTCTAAATAAACCCCGAATTGAACTGGAGCCAAACACCCCTATATATAGGACCTGCAATGGAAACTGGTTTAGAATCAAATCAATTTAAATCAGTCCAAAATCAGATAAATTCATATTTGACTCAAATTCTAAATAAGTCAAATCAAAATTAAACCGAAACCATTTAGGTTAATTTTAGGCTAAACCAGATTTTTTATTTGAAAAATTAAAAAAAGTTTCAAAAAATTTTAACGGTTGAATTTGAACCAAACTAAATCAAGCTAGAATTGAAATTGGATTCGAAATCAGAATGTTAAAAAGGGTTCCAAGCTGATTCAATTTCCTTTTTTTTTTTTTACGTAGACATGAGATATATAAATAACTTTGTGACGATAATAGACCGCTGTTAAAATCATAACAATTTTAACAGAGTCTGTTTTTTCATATAAGCTACTCACACACCCAACCCCAATTGATACCTAAACCTAGTAGTAACCCAACCCTTAAATAATAATAATACCACCCACAACCTATAGGCACACAAGGAGCAAAACCATCCTATATAGCAAAACAGCATTGCCGGTGATGTTGGATCACATATGCAACCCTACCACCTGAGACATCTTCGTAGCATCACTGAGCCTCCCCAGATTGAACACTAGTACAAAGACTGAGGAAAAGAAACCGAAGCAAAATAAGGCGGAAAAACTGCCTACTAACTTCCAACCATCCAAAGAAGCAAAAACCTTGGCCTTCTACCGGACCTTACAGCCAGTAAGGTCGCTAATAATAGCACCCAAGACAAGGAAAGAAGGCTTTATACCCCAAGGTCCAATGCAGTTTCAGTCTATTATAGCCTTGGATCGGCCATAAAGGCAATCTTGTTGGCAGATTCCCTACCATATTGAACCCGAAGTGCCATTCAAAACTCATTGCCATCCTAGATTCACAAGAGCTCTCACCATACCACACAACCTAAAAAAATCAAAACCCAAAAAAACATGTACAGCTAACCCAAGTGAGGGAGAGCTGCCCCGAGTTAGGCTAGAAACTCTATTAAACATCTTCCCCTGCCTAGAGGGCAAGCAAAGGAAAGAGGAGATGCTCTTCTTTTGAGAAAACCAGAGAAATAAAACATGTTTTGAAAGAAAAAATTTCTCTCTAGAAGAAAGAGAGAGATTGACCTTTGTTTTTGGGCCCTATATGTTAATAGTAATTTGGGAGTAAAATCTAATTGACAAGGGGATTCTTTTGGGTTATTGGCACCAAGGGCGGATCTGCATGGAAGATAGTGGGTTCAATTGACCCCACAGACTTGTGAATATACATATTAATTACCCCATTCAAAATTAATAATAAAATATAATAATCCATATAATTTTTTTGAATAATATAAAAGGTGAGTATTATCAAATAAAAAAAATTAAAAAAATGAAATTTTATGTTAATTAAAATAAAAAATAAAAAATTTCTTAATATTATATTTTGAGAAATAATTAATCACTTTAATACCACTTTTCGTCTTTATCAAGAATCACATTTTTCTCATATTTCTCTTTTTTTTATTCTTTTTATTTATTTTTTATCCATTAGTTTTATTTATTTTTATTATTATTCAATAATTCTTTTATTACATTGAAAAAAATACTTTTTATAGTATTGATAATAAAATAACCATACAACACTTTTAAAAAATAATAATTCATCAAGAATAATTTTAAATTTAAAATTATTACAAAAATTTAATATTTTATAAAATTATTTTTATTTGAATTTTTATATATAAAAAAATTTACCTGTATTATTATTTTTTTCCTTATTAAAAAACTGATTATTTTATATAATATTTTTTATTTAAATTGAGTAAAATAATATTTTTGATCTCACCAATTAAAACTTCTTGACTCCGTACTTGATGGGTCCCATTATACTGCTGAATTAGGTTTTCACGCGCCCTTTGATGTCTGCGGAGGGAGAGGAGCCTGCCTGCTCATGTCGTTGATACTTCATGCAGCAATGACAACAAGCAACAGTGGAAATTATTCAGTACATGCTCTATTTTTTTTTGTAATATGCATGCGAGATTATTTTTTATATTTTAAAAAATAACTAAAATTTTATAAATATAAAGTTTACTAATTTTTAATCCAATAAGAAGTCATGCATCAATAACTTCTTTTTATTTGTTTACATGATCAATTATTATATATTTCCGATGCATGTATAGCGTACATTCACAGAATCATGAGTTTTATATTCTTAAATTTATGGAATACCAATTCTTCTGTGAGTGATAAATGCACCATATAATTTGTTGAACAAAATAATCATATACAAAATAAACCCAAAAAAGTGCTCATTTGATAGATTGAATCTATTAAATAATTCCGAAGTGAGATTATTCAAATAAAATATATTTTTTAAGAGCTTTGTGGTTGATTGCAATGTAATTAAATGTTCAGCGAATCAATGTGTCCATGTTTTAGCCTGGACTGCCATTTTTATGTCTATGGAGGTTGAATGGGTAACAAGGTAAATTATATAGTACACTTGGTGTAATAAAAAATAGTATATCGTATACTTACATAAAAATAATTATATAATAAAAATAGAAAGATGAGACTCATTGCTTTATTAGCGAAAGCGCATACATACTAGGTATATCTAATAATTTATCAGGTAACAAGGCTCTTTTTATCCTCTGTGATATATTGCATTTTGATTTGAGTAATTTATGAATTATATTGGTTGTTTGATTAAAAAAAAAAAAAAAAAAAGTGAAACAACGTTGCGGTTGGAGAAGCATTTGATTATACAATCGCTTCGTTTAGAAGGAAATTGAAGAGAAGCTGTAATGGTGAAGTTAGGGGTTCCAATCTTCATCATGTTTCTTGTTAAATAAGTTTGCTTCTTTCTCAAAACTATAACCAACTCATTTTTGTCCAATTGTTCTACCATCAGAATCTAATATGCTTTAAACTAATAATGCCATGGTTGGTGAATAAACAAATAATTAAGAACCAAATCATCCCACAATCTCCCCAATCAAAAGCCTTTTTCTTCATGCCATATGGGTATTGAATATGAAAAATATAAAATACCTTGCTAAAAGAGTGTATTATCATCTAACTTGGCTTATCCAGTAACTGAAGGTATATCACTCATCTGGAATAACTAGGTTTGAGTCTATATTCTCTCAATCTTTCCACTAAAAATACAGTGTATTTTTCTGTTACAAAGGAAACGTAAATATAGGTTTATTATTTTTGTTCCAGTTTGTTCATGCCACTTATCTTGATTCCAACATGTAGCTGTTTCTAAGTATCATCATAGCTAAAAGCCGGAAGTTTATTTTCTTGTTCGGTAATTGAAGCTAGTTATCCAGACACCATTGATGAAGTACCGACAGTCAGATGAGAGGCTAAGGCGTTTCTGATGAGTCACAGGTGATAGGTCCACTTTTGATCTAAAGCTGTTCATGGTATAAGACTTAGACGTCTGTTCTTCTAATTCCTTCTTCAATAACCAACTTGAAAATGAAACATAAACTTATAAGTCAGTGTTGCTTCCTCTGCATGTATTCCCAAATTTGATAACCGAATACTTGGTCAACTAGTTTCTGTACACTAGTGCAACACCTGATGCCTGTAACAAGAAAAAACAACTTTAAATGATTTTTTGGCCCCTCCTCTACAAGTTTGAGTTTGAACTTTTGGGTTTCTTTAATATGGAATCAGATCATGATCTCCAGTAAGATCTATTAATAAATCCTGGGCAGCATCATTTGTTTCAGCAAAACCTAGTCTATGCATCCATCCCCAAAGGACTTTGCTTGAGAAGTAATGTTAAGCTCGCATCTAGAAACTTCAGCTTTAGGTTGAGCGGCTCTTTAACACCAAGAAACAATAATTTTCACCAAGACCACAGAAAATAAAATTCAAGATTCAGATTTTCAAAACCTCACAGAAGAGTTAAAGCTAATACTTACACTCGAGCCTTTTGCTTCACTTTGTACGTTGTCATTGCATTTCCTTTGTTGTCGGAATGTGCACCCTCAACGTCAGGTGAATGACATGAAACTTCAGCCCCTGTTATACACGGTGAAAGTTCACTATCAAGATATTCAGTGCCACTGCCTTCAGTGCTAAGCCTTGAAAGAGAGAATGACATTGCTGAATAAGATGGCCGAATTGTCCCAGAGGAATACAGACTTCCCAGTAAGTCATAAACCTGGTTAGAAGGACCCTTGTCATTGTCGATGTGAACAGGCTGACTAGTGCAAGCAGAAGATGAAATAGAAGTGTAACACCCTCACTTTAGCTAATTCGTGCATTCTACTGTTCCGGTGATCAATATCTGTCCGGACAGTTAGAATAACCGGAATTATATGTAAACTAGAGTGAGTAGTCATAAATAATTGAAAGAATGGTAAGAAAAAATTTAGAAAAATTTAAGCAATGAAATACAATAAAGTTAAATGAGCCGGTGCCCTAGCGATGGGTGACCTTGACGGAAACTTGCTGTCTTCACAGCTAGAAGCCCTAAACTAGGGGGAAAATTCATGAAATAATTTTTGGGACTCTAGAGAAGAGTCTTTGAGATTTCGATGGCATTAGAATGCCAAGAAAATACTTCTGAAATTTTATCAATCGATACAGATGATTTTGGCTCAATAAGCCAAACAGAGGGCATTTTGGTCATTTCGTCTTCAGAGATAATTTTTGGCTAACTTGTCCAATTAAGTAAATAATTTATATGACATAAAATATGAATAAATATTGCTAAAAATTAAATTGAAAATGAGTAGAAAAGAAAATAAAAGAAAATGAATTAAAATATACTTATGACATCGCTATGATGCCATTAAAAACTCTTCACCCAATCACATTGTGACACATGCTTAACAACCTTATTAAAAGAGATAAAAATGAGAAAACCAATTCTGAAAATTGTCTTCCTCAACCAGCCGCATCACCATGGAAAAGTTCTTCTTCCATTTTTCAAGCTTCCAAGCTTGAATTCCCACCCTTTCTCACCATAAAAACCCTAAATCACTTCAATAAAAATTGATCCCACACCTTGAGGAAGATAGTGATAGCCAAGAAGTGAAAGGAAATTGAAGTTTAGGCAAGGGCAAGTTGGACACAAGTGAGGTTAGTGCATAAATTAGTTTCCTTCATTCTTCTTTAGTTAAAATTTAGTTGAATTATGATGAGTTTACATGAATATTTATGAAATTGAGGTATGTATGAAGGCATGGAAAATTTGGTCAACCTTGATGGTATGGGATTTTCATCGTTTTGATGGTTAGGATGCAATTAAATTTGTATATTAAAGTCAATTGATGTGTATATATATAAACTAGAGTTGAAATTTGATGAGTTTGTAGGAGATGAAAATTATGACCCATTAAGGTTTGTGACAAATTTGGGTTTTGCTTATGTGTTGATGAATGGATTTGGCTGTGTTTGATGAGGAATTGAAGTGAATTGTGATTTTGGATTTGAGATTGGGTATGCTGCATCATAGGACCTGCAGAGCTGGATGTGAGTCCAGCAAGTTTGGGCAGCTGTAACATGAGTGATGTAGGTTCAATTGGTGCAAGGCCAATTGGACATGAAATTAGACACATAATGGCACAACTTTGATGAACAAACTTTGTCCAGAAAACAAATTTAGAATACCCTAAAAATTGACCAAATCCGGGTAACAAATTCTGGACCTGGTAAAAATGACCAAATAAACAGTGTTTGTTCATTTGGCTATAACTCAGTCTAGAAATATCTAATTGACTTGAATTTTATATTAATAGAAAGTTTAGACAATTTAGAACAACTTTCATGAAGAATAGAACTCCAAATTTTGACCACAACCTAATGAAATTATCCACCAAAGTCAAAACACCAAATCTAATAGAATCAAATTTGCCAAGAAAATCTGGATAAAGATCAATCTGGCCAGTTATGGTAAATTGACCATAACTTGAGCCACAAAACTCCAAATGAAGTGATTCAAATAAATTGACCATAACTTAAGCCACAAAACTCCAAATGAAGTGATTCAAAGAGAGAATTAAATTAGATACATAAAGGAACAACTTTCATGAAGAAAGTTTAGCTAAATTCTCACTTTAGCATAGACCAATAGAACAGTAAATCTAAGACATTAAAACTAAAATTTTGAAAATGTTTTTAGGAGGTTTTGAATTACAATTAGCAATTAATGCCAACAAATTTAGATCCCAAAATGTGGGATCTTAGTGCAATTGGAATTAACACACCTATTATATAGAAAAAAGTGAACATTTTGAGTAAATAATATTGTGAATAGTGATCCCAATGATTTAGGAAATAGTAAAATAAATTAGAGAAGCTAATATGATCATTAATATATAATGTGATTAATGAATTTTAACTTTTGAATTTGAGTGGCTCTAGGATATAAAGAAAATTTAAGCTAAATTTAAAATCCATGAAGTGGTCATCACTTCATGGATTACTTGAAATATGAATGATAATGATAATTATATAAATAGTATAATGAATATATGAGTGTATGAATGAGACATTAGTTCTCATTATAGGAGAAGAGAAAATACTTTGAATACAATTGTACATGAGAATAATTGTGTTGAATTGTGATCAATATGGATAATATAATGAATATATAAATTATGATGAATGCATAATTTATGTAAAATTGTATTTTAGGAAATTTATACTTCTGCTAGTAATAAAAATTAAAATGTTATAAATTATAATTGGAACATATAATGAAATAATAATACTTATGAACTCTTAATGATACTATGTGCCCATGTATTGCCTAGATACGTGTGTCAGATTAGATAAATTGGCATGCCAATAAGGTATTATTTTAGCAGTACTGCGTAAGGCTTTACGCCCATACTCATGGCTTTACGCCTGTACTTATGACTTTATGCCCGTACTTATGGCTTTTATGCCCGATTATATATTATCATAGCTTTTTAGCCATATTAACTGCATACGTGGTTGACGTTCCGCGTCCCATGGTATGACGGCCCGAGGCACCACGGTGTCCAGTGCCAACGACCCGTTATCCAGTTTAGTCAACTTGTCATAGGTTACCTGGGCAGTGTAAATTATTGAAATTATATAAGAACATTAGTAATTAAAAATATTAGAAAGTATTGAATGAAATGAGGAAAAAGATTAGCAATAGAAACATAACAAAAATACAATTTACAAAATTGTAGAGAGACCTCAAATATAATACTCTTAAAATAAAATGTATATTGAATATTATTACTGTAAGGCTATAAACTCAGTATTTCCAAAGAGGAACGAATTAGCATATAAGATAGTTAATACTCAAATATCATTTCAAATCAAATTGATAATTAAATATTTAGAATGCTTGATTCTTTCTTTATTTGTATATATTATTTTCTTATTATATGACTGCACCACTAAGCAGAAATACTTAGCGTGATGGATTTGTTTCCTTCGCGCAGATATTAAAGCTAAAACCCAGTGGACATTTGACTGTGATTTTTAGAGTCTATATCTGCAGAAGTGTCAGAAGAGTTCAAGGTTGTCACCTCCTCAGCAATGCATGTAGATAGGGCCCATATAAGTCATTTTATGTATTTTGTATATTATAAATATTTTGTATATTGTAATGTAAACTAAGAATTGTAAACTAAGAATTTGTAAGTAATATTTATGTGATGTAAATTAATAAATTGATTAGTTCATATGTAATTAATTTGTACATCATGTAAATTGTAAATTTATTCAATTAGTTTGCAAATTATGTAAATTAATGGAAATATGAGAATTTTGATATGTGAATGAAGTATGAAAGAAAGTGGATGGAAATGAATATGAGAATTGAAATACATAGATGATATTGAAATATGAGATGATTATGAGATTTTATTTTTAAAATATTGTTGAATTTCAAACAGGTGAATAATGAATCATGTCAAACGATAATAAAATAGGGGAAACTCCGCTGGTTTCTCCTTAAAAAAATAATTAATATTAAAACATAACAAGAACAACTTTATTAAAGGAATAAAGTAAGATAAGATAGGATGCTCCGGCACCAAATGTGACATGCCTTGCTCGGCTACACTATAGACGAGTGAGGGGTGTCACAAGAAGTGTCCTGTCATGACACAAAATTAGAGCAGAAGAACAAATAGAAAAAAAAATAATAAGAAAACCTTCAGTAAGTTAGTATTCTAAATCTCCTGAAGGGTATAATACAAATTCTTGAATGGAACAAAGAGAAGGGTCTAATACAAATTCTTGAATGGAACGAATTTGGAATATTACAGCTTTAAATCCCATGGAAATCTGTTTATTAATTCTTTATTTATATTCCCAATGTTTTATCAATGATATAGTTAGCCTCAGAAACAGCAGGACATAAAGATAATTCAGTACCTCTCTAGCTCTCTCAATTGAAATTCAGGGAATGTTGGCATGAAAATTACCTCCTTTGTTCTTGCATTTCTGTTGTGTGATGTATCAAGGGAGGACGTTTCCTGCACAGTGTAGCATGGTTTATCTTCATCATCAAGCAGAGCCCTGATTGGATCCTGCTCAGCTCCAAACAGCTCCTCAAAGTTGCGAAATGTTATGTCAACATCAGGTATGTTAAAATCATCATGAGAAACAATGTCTTCACAGACCCCAAGGTCTTGCATATTTTGAGACCACAACTGCATTAGTACATTAAAAAGAGTATAGAGGTTAATTTCACTGAGCAAGTTTAGGAACACTTTTGAGTTGTATAAGTACTTGTCCTTCCAACAGGACTAGTAGCAGACAAGCATACAGGGCATTTTGTTGGAAATTAAAGTCAACTGCACTTGATCGATGTTATAAACATTCACGACATGAGACACTTTTCTTTTTGAAGGAAAGAAATCTCCCAATTTGTGTATTTTAGTTCCAAATTCTTGTCCTGTCATAAGGATCTTTAACTTAGCATTGCAATAAAACATCACAGTAGTTGGTAAGAACCAAAATGTTAAAATGTTATGATACACCAAAATGTTGAGCAGGAAATATCTGGCAAATTAATGTCAGAGACAGAGGGTTTGGTAAAGAAAATCTTCCATGAATTTGTGCTTGCACCTGAGTAATGTATTGTCACTTTGAAATTTCTAAGAATGCTGTATGTTGAGATGGGGAATACAAAAAAGCCTTAATCTCAAACTAGTTGGGATCGGTTATATGAATCCTTTTTTTGACATTCAGCTTTGTTTGAAATCAATTCCACATTAATATCCAAAAATGTGAATCTTTTGATACCACTTCTCTCATATTGGTTTAGGTTTCTTCCTTTCCCTTCTGACTCATTCCAATCTAATAGCAGGACTCAATTTATTTTATATTCCTTGACCGAGTGTAAGAAATTTTTTGCCCGTGCAGAAATTAAAAGTACTATTATTGATAATCCAAGTTAATGAATTGCAGTGCTTTGGACAAACCTGGCTACTTTGTACTGGGCTTTTGCATTGCCAAAAGGATTCTCCAAGTACAGGATTTGCAACAGTGGAAGGCAAGGGCAAAGGCCCTGGTTGAGAAAATGACAAAGGCAAAGAGTCCACCTTTAGGTCCTGAAGTGGATAGCTACTGTTACCAGGATCTTGAGAATGTTGATCAACACTGTCATCCAACTTCTCCAAGGTTTCAAATATTGAAGAAGATACATCCACGTCTTCTCGACCACAAATCACCAGTGAACTGTTATCCATCTCAGTCAGCTGAAGCCTTTTCAAATCAAGGATCTGTTGCAGAATAAAGCCATTATTTTGCGGTTGTTGACCTTTGCCTGATTTCTGCAAGATGAAACACAATACTAAGAGCACCTAGAAACGGTTTTGAAGTATTTAGGACCATAAAAGCAGTTTTTTATTTCTTTTTGAAAACCAATATTTTCCCCTCAATAGCATATTGCAAAATGCATGGAAAAAACATCCTGCTTCTCCATTGCAATGCAACAATTATCAGCTGACTTCACATATGGGTCAAGGAGGATGGAATGTCTGAAAAATTACTATTTTCAAGAAAGTTAGTAAGAATAATTATAAATAACACCAATTAAATCAACAAAAATATCTGGGAATCATGGATATTTCACAATCTTTAAGTTCTGCCCACCTCAGCTTGTTTGCTGCTTAATCCCACTTCAGATTGTGTGCCAGAGGCCAGAGTTGAATAATTCACCTTAGATGTTCTTGAAGAGCTTCCAATTTGCTGGCAAGATTCTCTGGGAATGCTAAAGACTGCCACACTAGGTTGCACAGAATCAGATGGAGCAGAAATTAACTGATCTCGAATAGCACTTTTATCCAGCTCATCCAATTCAAAACCCCACAATGCCGCAAAATCTTTAGCAGAGGGGCATCCCATGTAGCTACATACACTCCTTTTCTGATGCTGGGAAGAGACTCCATGAATGCTCCAGTCACAGACACGACACACAAAAATCCAGTGATCCAAACACCTAGCATAAGCTGGGCGATTTCTGCAGGAGTCACATAGGAGGGTACGCAGATGTCGGTTGGAGAGTGCATTAGCTGAATGAACCTTTGCGTCACAGGAAAGGCAAAGATATGCCGCATCAGCCTCACAGTAAACTACTGGCCTCAAGGCTGTGCAGAATTCACAAATTTTCTCCATTTTATTATTTCCAGATTATCAATAGTCCCACACTTCCCGGACCTTACAAGGTTTCACTTGTGAACCGAAATTTGAATAACTACTCCACCAATCATACCAACAGAATCCTAGAAAATTACTTTTCTAATCAAATTTTCCTGCAGCAATTTTCAAGATCAGAAACAAGATTCCTGCAATAAAGATGGAGAAGAAATAATCTATAATAAGTGAAAAAGCTGAATGCTTTTCTATGCCTGTACTTTGCCCCAACATAAGATGTTTCAATCAACCAATAGAACTTCAAATTGACAATTTTCTCAAAGCATCTCACAGGAAAAAATGATACAGACTTTTATATTAAAAGATGTTTTCACTTCCTTGTAAAATTAATTCAACTATACAACATATATCACATTCTAAAAAGACCATAAATCATGAAAAATAAATGGGAGAGGATCCTAATTCTTAACTAAAAAGAAAAGCCTTTTTAGAATAATCACAATTGAAAGATCAAAAGATAGTCAACCTATTGTCTAATTTGGAATATATTGCTCTTAATTTATTCAAGCACTTATTCTAATATTCATTTTCCATAAGTGGCATTTCAGAACACACCACAGACTACAAAATTTAGAAAATGTAATTTACACTTAAAAAGAATACCAGAACCAACCACAGTTTTCACAGATACTTTCAGAAGAACCTAAAATTATGTCTTTTAAAAGAATTAAAAAAAAAACTCATAATTCAAGCAAAATCTAACAGCTTGAAGCAAGCAAAAATTCATTTCCAACTCAAGAATCACAGAAGAACATAAAATTAAGCTTTTTTTTTTTCACAAACTTTCTTCAAGAATGAATTGAAACCTCAGAGATCTAATCCAAAACTAAGAACCCAAGCGAAGAAAAGTACCTGTGATTATGATGAAGTCCTGGAGAGAAAGAGAATCGGAAAAAAAAATGGTTAGCTACGGAACTCT
This sequence comes from Hevea brasiliensis, assembly GCF_030052815.1. Lineage (NCBI taxonomy): Eukaryota > Viridiplantae > Streptophyta > Magnoliopsida > Malpighiales > Euphorbiaceae > Hevea > Hevea brasiliensis. The sequence goes on from NC_079505.1 coordinate 76,675,655, forward strand.
AAAAATAAAGCCCCTTTTCATCACTTTCTCTACTTGTTTGTGTGCGCGCTTCTGTGTGTGTATTAAGTGTCTATCTGTTTGCCTTTTTGGGGTGACGTGTGAGCCCGGAGCGTGAACTTTATCTGACATGGAAGTGAAGTCCTGGTCTCCTTCGGGCGGGGGCCCATCGGGACGTTATACATGTGCATGTGAATCGCGAAACTCTAAAAGATTAATAAGGTGTTTGATTTATTGCAGTTATAGCTTATAGATATTTAAATAAATAAATTATAGTGTTTGATAAGTTTTAAAAAATAAAATTGATAACTGATGGATATCTGACATATATCAACTGTTGTTTGTATCAACTTTATTTTCTCATTATCTAATAGCTAATTTGATTTTATTTTTTATTTTGATCATATTAATTTTTTTTATTTAATTTAAAAATTAATATTATTAATACTTTTATATTTTTTATTTATAATTTTAATATTTTAATTAACACATTTAAATTTTTTTAAATTTTTTTTATTAATAACATAAAATATAAAATATTTATTTATATATAAAAACTTAAAATTAATTATAACTTTTTTCTTTATCTACAATAATAATTACTTTATTATTTTATTTATATTTTTAAAATTATTTAATTATTTTTTTATTTAAATAATAAAATAAATTATATAATATAATAGATTAATAATTTTATATTTATTTTAATAATATAATAAATGATACAATATATTATTTAATAATTATATATTTAATTTAATAATAAAATACATAATATAATATAATAAATTTATAATTTTATATTTATTTTAATAATAAAATAAATTATATAATATATAAATTTATTAATCATTTTACATATCAATAACAATAATTAAATATAATTTTATCAAACATTTAATATAAATCAGCCATTATCAACCATCAACTATTAATTAACAATTATCAATTATATTCAATAATTAAATCAAACAGCTCCTAAAACTCAGCGCAGCCTAAAGAACTTACGATAGGTGTCATCGATCAATCACCATGTGATCCGCAAGTCTACCTGATCTACCCAATCACTGCCCTCCACGTACTTCTCAGTAGTTTACAGGTTGACGCCCACGGATGTTCTTTGACGGCGGTGCAGTCCACGCGGTGCCGACCTTTCCTTCAATTTCACACGTGCATTCTTGTGTTTCTTCTAACGAATACTACTTTACCCCGACCTAACTTGGGTTTTTTCATTAAAGGTGAAAATTAATTATTAAAACATGATGAATTATATTGATGTAAAAAAAAAAAAAAAAGAGTGAAATATTAATTATAATAGTATTTTGAGATTTAAATATTATTATAATATTTAAATTTTAAAAATAAAAAAAAATTTAAATGTTATTTATAGTAGCGTTTAAATTTTATTTTAATTTTTTTAATATTTTATTTTATATTTTAAATAAAATATAAATATAATTTTAATAATTAATATTATAATAATTAATATTATATATTATAATATTTTTATTATAAAAAATTATTTTTTTAATTTAAAATTAAATTAAATTTTAATTAAATAAAAAATTAAAATAAAAAATATTATTATAATAAAATAATTAAAAAAATTAAATAAAAAATTGGACACTTATTAAGTAGCGCTAGCTTTTTATTTAATTTTTTAATTATTTTATTTTTATACTTTAAATAAAATATAAATATTATTTTAATAAATAATATTATAATAATTAATATTATATATTATAATATTTTTATTAAAATAAATTATTTTTTAATTTAAAATTAAATTAATCTTTAATTAAGTAAAAAAATTAAAATATAGAATATTATTATAATAAAATAATTAAAAATTAAAACAAAAAATCTCGACACTATATATAATAGTGTTGTTATTTTATTTTTATTTTTTTAATTATTTTATTTTATATTTTAAATAAAATATAAATATTATTTTAATAAATAATAGTATAATAATTAAATTGTATATTATAATTTTTTATTTATTATTGAAAAATAAAAATTAAATTATTATTTATTTTGAAGTAGCTTCATTCAATAACTTTGTTTTTTTTTAATTTAATAATTAAAAATATATTATTTACGTGATATATAGTGATTCGAGTCTCCTCTTAATTTCCTACTTTAAAAAACTTATTTAAGGTAATTTATTTGGACTTCTCTTATTGTTTATTTCTTCCTTTCTTGATTCTTTCCTTATACATGACATCTTTGTTGTTTTCTCCACATTGATTTTATTTGTAAATCATATTTTAATTTTTTTAAAGACATAATTTTCACTACTCATTTTCAAAATAAAATTAAAGTTTATCTAATACTATCTTTGTTATTTTTTGTATTTTTTTAAGTTGTTTTATTTAAAATTATTTGTCATTTTAAAAAATTTAAAGTGTATTAATTAATTTTTTTTATTTTATTCTTGTTTCTGCAAAACACATAATTATTATTATTTTTTTATAATTACTTTATCAACTCCCTATTTTCTTAATTATATAAGATAAGGGGTAATTTAATTAAATTATAAAAAATTTATTTTAATTTAAATAAATAAATTATTTTTTTTATTTACCGCGTAAAAACGTTAACGTAATATTTGTTTCACAATGAAATGCGACATTAAAAATTCAACTACTTTTGCATGTACCATCAGTACAAGCACTTTGTCCGACAATCATTCATACAAATTGGCAATAGAAGAATAAGAAGAGGAGATAGGAGTCCACTGTCTCTTTGGAAAACTCTCCTTTTATTTTTTATTTGCTTTTATATTATTTTTTATTTGTATTAATATTTATTGGCAAGTGTTTTCATCAATGGTTACCTACGTGGGAATTAAAATTAAATTAAAATTTTAATACGATTCTGATTCATTTTTTCATTATTATAATTCTGAATCAGTATGATTATCAGTTTTTAAAATAATTTTATATAATTATTTTTTAAAAAAATTATACTTAATTAACATTTAAATTTTAAGTTGAGTTATTAATACATAATATATCATATAATATATCTTTTAACTATTTTTAAATTATATAATCATTAACTATAAGATAAATATATAATTTAAAATTAAATATATTATATAATATGATATAATAGTATAAGCATATCATATAATATACATTTTAACTACTAATTAATTATATAATATTTAATTATAAGATATAAATATAATTAAGAATTAACATATATATATATAATTAAAAATTATAAGGTAATTTAATATATTTATAACTAAAATTATTAAGAAAATATAAAGAAATAAAATATAATATTGAATTGTATTTAGTTCATAATTATATATACATATATAAATATATATAATTATATTGAAAATATATAACATATCTAAAAAAATATGAAAATATATATATATAAATTCGATTCTCAATTTGATTTCAGTATGATTCTGATTCGATTCATAGTGAAAATAAAGAATAAAACTAAAGTATTAAAAAAACTCTGATTCGATACTGTTCTTCGGTTTGGTTCACCGGAAAATCATGCACAGCCATACCTTCCGTTCTTTTTTTCCTTTATATTTTCTTTATTTTTCTTTTTTATATAATTTTTAATAATTTTTATATTTATTCTTTTAAACCAATTTTGGAAGTATATATTTAGATATATTTTTATTGTTACATCTGAGTTATTTGCTTCCTTTTTAATATGAATTTATTTTTTTCTACATTTTTTGCAATTATTTATTCTAATTGAGGATTTGATCTGTCTATATTTTGTAGAGTGTTTGAATGTGTTATTTTATCATTTGAATAGAAATAACAGAATGAGGTACACATTTCACACCTAGTGGAACGTGCTTCTAGTTAATTAGCTAAATTAATTACTCTGCCAATCCAAATGAACCCTTTAAATCATGATAATAATAATTTATATTATATAATTTCTACTTAAAATTTATATTATATTTTGAATTAATGAAATATAACCAGAGGGATATGGAATATGTTATAATAAAAATAATAATAATTTATTTTTATTTTATAAAATAGATATTTATTATTAAACTATTAATTTAAAAATTCAGAGTAAATTTAATTTGCTCTATACCAAAAATGAAAGAAAGAAACAATAACAAGAAAATTCCATAAAAATAATTCCATGCATAATATTCAAATTAAGGCATGAGTCCACATTCCTAAGAGCAATTAGGTAATCCCACCAAAGAAGCGGTTACGATCCTTTTCCAAACCAAAGTTCAAGGAAGCAAAAGTACACGTTCTCTAAGCCTAACGGACAATAGCCTTTCCTTGTTTGAACAATTTCTACTTAAGCTTTGTTACAAGAACAGCATTCTTCAAACTTCTTTAAAAAATTGCAATTTAAGGCCACAATTTTTCTAAAACCAAATATTGCTATTGACAAAAACACTGGACAGATTAAGCATCAAAACAAGTTCAGCTCCCACAAGGCAACATCAAGTTGCTTTTAGCACTATAGTCAACAAAAAATCTTGAAGCAGAACGAATTTGAACAGCCTGCAATAAAGAAAGGTAATAAGAATCCACAGGCAAAACAGAAACAAAAATCTGATATTACAATGCATTATAATCCACAGGCAATAACAATAAATGGAGAGTAATAAGCACCGTATAAACAAATGATGATAAAGAAGGAAAGGAGAGTTGGTGAAAAGTAAATCTATGCAAGTAGAACCCTACTTTTTACCTCCAGAACTGGGAAAACGTAATTGCATTACTTGGAATTTTTGCAATCAATCGGTACATAATTTCCTTCTCAATATAAGGCATGTACAACTGTCTAGTAACCCAATTTAGTGGCCCGTTTACAACTGCAGGAATAGCAGTTCTCCTAAACAAATCCTCTCATATGTATTTTGACAATGGTCTTTATCTTGAATAATTTCCCCATTACTCTAGGCAAGCAACATGAAAATGTACTTGCTTAGCAGTACAACATTCTAATCAGAATTTAATGAACGCATAACATGCTAAAGCACGACTCCAATTTATCATGAGAATGTAATTACTAATGATCAGTTTTATATTGCATTCCAAAATATCTTTGGCCGCTGTGATTTATTGTAAACATCATAACTAGAGTTCTAACTAGAATGTGAAAAGCCTATTACCTGCCAAAAGAGGCAAATAAATAAGACTTTCCCAAAGTAGTGTCTCATTGTTCTATGAGTTCATATAACTGCATTAAAGAGTTTCATTACTTTGACCAACCCTATATCATATGTACTCCCTTACTCATGTTCATATGTCACAAAAATCAAACCTTTTTTTTTCCTCAATTTACCAAAGAGAGAAGGAAGAGAGAGGGGGGGTGGGGGGTGGTGGGGGGGTTGGGGTTGTGGGGGTGAGGAGGGAGGGAGAGAAGATTGGTCTATTGGTGTGCTGACAACTGATACATGAACAATTTGATGTTGACAAACATATGTGTCAAAACGTATGATTAATTTCACATAAGTAATCTTTTGCAAGAGTGGTAATCCAAAAGTTCAGTGATACCATACCTCATTCAGCTTTTCTTTACATGCACTTCAATAATGTCTTCATCTTCCATGCCAAGGCTGTCCGGGGTTGCTGTTGGACTGACTTTGTCCCCATCAAAAGAAAATACTATGCTTTGAATATTATTAAGTTTAGCCTTATCCATATACATGTTGAAGAGCCGCTCAAACTTGTCATCCTATTAAAATAGAACAACACTAATTCACAGAATTCGAACCGTTGAATACATACATTACGACAAACATAATAATGAAAGGAAGAAAAACAGTATATAATAAGGAACATTTATTTAAATAATGAATAAATGAGGAACCCTAAGATCTATAGGCACTAGCATCGTAAAACTATCATCAAGCAAATGGTGAGTAACACAAAGGGGCCAAAAACTTACACAAAACAAAGTCCATTTGAAAACATCCAATTATTAATAAGTTTGAATATTCAGTGAATATCCATCCATCAAATTGAATGTCTTCGGAAAAAAAAAAAAAATGAATGTCTTAATAAGATTGTCTAACTTCAGAAGAAAAAAAATTGCCTTATGAGATGGTGGAAGTCTCATCCTAGCTTCATGCTACAAAGGAGCTTGCATGTTATTGTAAGGAAAGGTGAACAGGGTTATATAGGCATGTGGGTACTAAAATAAACTTAATTCATACCTTTTTATATACAAAGAAATAATAATTAGCCAGTTATATTTTAAAAGAAAAAATAAATCTTATTTTGTTTTTAAAAATTTCCATTTTTCTTTCTGTTTCCAATTTCATACTTGAAAAGCAGGGAGAAAAAGGAACAGAAATCCTGCCGTTACTGCATCCCTTTTGAGGGAGTTATCAATGATAACATATTGCATCAACCCAAGAAAAACAAGGCAAAAATACACATACACTGTGAACTTGTAAAACAGATCAGAGACAAAAGCTCACATAATCCAAATCAAACATAAGATAAAAGCACTGCATAGAACAACCCCTGTTTTCTTAAAAAATGCTTATAGATTGTTGTATCCAATGTTTCCTTATAATATCTTATACATGATATTCTCAGTGCTGAGTTCCTTAGTCACAATAATCCAATGTTATCGCATAGACCCTTCTATTTTAGTTGTAGCCTGTGGGATTTCAACTTCATGGATAATTTTATGGCAGCATAAGAAGTAGAAATTCTAAAATCAATCAACCATATAGAAGAAACCTAAACATCTAAAGTCTAAACCTACAGATCCTACCCGATTTTCTATATATATATATATACACACACCTTGTACATGCGAAATTGTTTAAGTCCATCCTTGTCTTGAACAGAAATTACTATTTTAGCTCTTCCACATGGAGGCTTTAATGGTTGCTCAGCAACAGCATTCAAAGCAGCCTTCAGTGAACTACTAAGTTCTCTTTTTATGGACTCTTCCACTGCTCGCAACACATCCACACCTGATTTTGCAAGTGACTCTAACTCCTGCTTCTTTAACCTACATTCATTGTTCACATGATATTGAGAAAAATGGGTGCTTATATAATGGGAACAACAGAGAAGAACCATTTCATGTAAAAGCATCAATAAAAATGGTAATAAACCCAAGAAAGATTAATTAATACATGGATGTTTTGAGTTACAGCAACAGCTTAAATTTCACTCTTTTTTTTTTTCACAGACTAAATTTGTAGCTAGAAAACTAATATCTACTGAATTATTTAATTATACAATGAGTCTAAGAACATGGTCAAGTTATATACTAAACAATAGTATAGCTATAGCATGCACAGTGAGTTAAAGAACAAATGAGCCAATACTAATATTCTCCATGACAAATCTTAAAAGAATGAAAAATAACCAAGTTGCGACATTGGTGTTCTCTCTTTTACAATATAGTACAAAAAGAATTTTCACTAGAAATGCATTTGCATTGGCATTGTCTTGTCTAACAATATTATAAAGGTTAATTGCCCAATTTTTCTGCCCAAAAAATGTTCTTGTGAACTTATAAAAAAAACATATAAATATACCAATGCTCTTTGAGAATACGGCACAATGACATGAAAACACGGGCATATTCAATACATGTAAAAAGTCATGCTTCTACTGACCAATTAAGATGAGCTCTGCAAGATTTAGCACTTTGATAACTACTACTGAATTTCCTAAGTGTGCACTTCTAATAAAATGGAAATCTTTTCACCAATCAGTCTGGTACATTCTTTTAGTCAATGAATGGATCACTTTTTAGGTAATCATAAATCAAAGATTATAATCCATAATGAATGACTAGCAGAGCGATATATGCTAATGACTAGGAACTCCTGAAATAATTTCAAGTGCATGGATCAATTTAACATTAATGAATAATTCACAAGCATTCTATTCGACAAAATAACATCTTTAAAACCAATTCAAAACATCACAATAGAGAAAACGCATCACAGGAATAGACTAATGCACCAACCTCAACTCCTTTATAGTGGAATCCTCAACAAGCTGGTTCCGGAAATCACAGCAAGCTTTGGGCGGAGGAGGTAGCCAATCCTCCTCGTCCTTATCTTCACAATTCACTCTTACTACTTCCAAGTCATCATCGTCAACTTCTTCAACCTAATCCACGAAAAGATTCAATAAATAAAACAAGAAGGCACAAAGCTCAACTGACAAGAACGCCATCCTTGACTTCCTCAATATCTTCAATAAAATTAAATAAGCATAAAAACAACAGAGGAAATTGTGTAGACATGAGATGTAAGGAAATCTTACAACAGATTTTGGGTTCTGAATAATTTTGCTTCGTTTTGGACAGGGAACTGGCGACGCATCAGACCCATCATCTATCAGCGAAACCAAAGCAATTTTGCTCACTCGCTTTAAAAACCATAAAAATTAAAAAAAAAAAAAAGACCCCAAAAAGAAAAAAATTTCATCACTTGTTTCTCAGAATCCAAACAACAAATTCCTCAAAACTCAAAAACTGCCTTGCCATTTCATTCGTCCGCATAAAGAATAGAAGATAAAGAGAAATGTAGCACTGACCGTCTAGGCAAACAATATTAAGGGGCTGGACGCGCCTGTAATCGAACAAAGGTTCGAGATCTTCCATGGAATCATCCTGCAAATTCATCAAAAAACAAACAGTAAAAAACACAGAAGGAAACCTAGTAGATATATTGAAAGATACTGAAATTTCGAATTGAAGACTCACCATTTGCAAGTAACGAACTCCAAAATCTCTCCTCTGTCGAGTATCGCCAGCGTCAGTGTCCCGCCCAAGCACCAAAAGATTAATATTGATGTGATTGATTGGAATACTAGAAATGATGGAGAAGGAATTTAAATCGATTGTAATGAGTAAAAGCACTTGAGCTTCTGGTTAGGCTTAGGCGGATTCACTGCAACTGCCAACTGGGCTGCAAATTCCCAATGCGCCTCACTTTTTTATTGTGTTGGGCCAAGACAAAATTTTGTTTTAAGAAATTGTTTTAATATTTTGATTAAAAAAATTATTTTAATATTTATACTCAATTTATTTTTATAAAAAATATTTTTAAGAAAATAATTTATTTTCTTTATTTAATTTCAGTTTAAAAAATAATTATTTATATTTTTAGGAATATATTTTAAAAATTTAAATATTCTTTTAATTTATAACATTATAAAATTTTTAACTATAATTTTAACTATATTCGAGTAACCCAAACGAAAGACTACACCCACAAAGTTTCATGTTGTAAGCGCCGCAGAGAGGAGGAAATGGACACTAAGAGAAACATAATGGCAGACTCTTCTAGCCGAAGGACAAGAAATGGTAAAAAGACCTGATGGAGTCCTAGCAGAGCCGCCGCTCAGTCGTCATCTCCCACAAAATGGCAAAGCCGAGCAACCAAAAATAAAAGACAAAGAAGCTTGAGAGCAAGAAGACTATGTAACCCAAAACAACATTGCAAGTTAGGCAATCAATTCATAGAGGATGATGATGAGGTACAGTTTTAACAGCAATAACAGCCTTGGGGATCGGCCATGAGGGTAAAGCCGGGTAGTGACCCTAAGTTGCCATCATCCGTAAAAACGTTTTCCCCTCGTATAGCTAAAAAACAAAGCAACTTTGGCGTATACCATCCTTGTATGCAAACACCACATAAAAGGCAAATCAACCAAACCCTTACAAATAACTACAAGTTTGCTACCCAAATCCAAGAAAGACCAACGTCCAGGCAGGGTGGGGGGTCATCCCTTGCCTAGGAAGGGCAAGGAATGGCCGATGAAAGCTGGATAGGAAAGAGACGTTAAGTCTCAAAAACCACCCAAGAACAAGATTAAGTTCTCTCTCCAACACGACCGAAAGAAAGGATATTTAGTAGGTGTGTAGCTTACTTTGTAGCCGAAATGGTTGACAAATTCATGGATATACATTTATATTAAAGTAAGATTTTTCTGTACTTGGGTGTATATATATAGTTAATTTAAAAAAATATTATATCAGCTAAAAGTACGTTAGATTCTATGTATAAATATATATTGATGGCCTTTTATTACTTGAGGATATAAACAAAGAAATATTATTATTTAATTTATTTATTTTATTAAAATTAATTATTTAATTAATTTATTTTAAAAAGTGTATTAATTAATTTATATAGTTTATATATTTTATTTTGCCTACTCTTTAATTTTTTTTATTTAATTTAAATTAAATTTTCTATTGGAAAGATTATTATTATAGATATTAAAAGTTTAAGAATTAGAAAATATACAAACTATATAGTTATATTATTTTAAATTACAGGTATAATAAAATTCAAACTAACACTTAAGATGATTATATGCACCAAAGAGTAAATAAAATAAAAACACAAGAACTAATTAATATATTTGACAAAATATGAGAATCAAGCACTTAGTTTTATTAAAACAAATTAACTAAATAATTATTTTCTATATAAACAATTAGACGTAGATAAAAATTTTCCATTATATCATATATTTATAAGTTTATTTTCATTTTAATAAGTTTGTCAAAAATTTATAATGACCTTCATTTTTTTAATTAAGAGTATTTTTATCAATTTTTTTAGCCCTTCAAATTCTAAAAAATAGATAAAAAAAGTTTTTTTTTTTAAATATGTTTAGGCTAGTTTCCTATTTAATATGTTTGAAATTGATTAAAAATTTTATTGATGTATTTATTGGAACTGTTTAATTTATTACATTTCGATTTTTTTTTTGTCTAAACATATAGGAGTTTCAATCTAAGTTAGATCTAATTAAAAAGTCAAAATTTTTAAATTAAATTTCTTGATTTCTTAATTTAGCCCAAAAATAAAAAAGATTAATTTCTTAATTTTCTTACTTTTAAGTTAATTTATGAAACTTTTTAATTAATTTAAACAAAAAAATTGAAAATATACTAAATTGAATATCCTAATTAATATGGGGTGAAATTGAGCAGTTTGAAAATGTTTGGTGTTTTATGTTATTGGATGGATGAACTCCCATGTCTAAAAAGATTTATAAATGCGTTTGGGGAAGAAGCTGCCATTTTTTTTATCGAAAGGCAGAGATATCTTCCTTCACAAATAGGGAATTATTACAAGCCAAGCCTCAAGGCCTGGTAACAAATTTGGCCTTCTATCATCTCAAACCACTCAAAGCCCTACCAACTCATACAATTAGCTCTTAGTCCAAAAAAATAAACGGATTAATTATTGTACGAGTGTGCCATGGGAAGGAAAATACAAAAAAAGGGTTGAAAATGCAAAAATTACGGGAGCAGGATGAGTTAAAAATACAGACGCGAGTCAAAATAGCGTTTTTAGTTTGTACGCTATCAACGATATCGTCCGGAGGCAAAGCAGTCGGAACGCTGTTAAGAACAACGTCCAAATGCGCAGGATGCTATCATAGATAGCGTGCAGCAACTGTTTGTAGAGATTCTCTGCAGCCAGGTCATGCAGCCTCGACGCAGCCCTGTCATGTCACGTCAAGTCAACCCGTCAAGTCAGCCAGAATGAACAGATGACGCTTCTTTTACTGGCGTCCCGAGCTCCACTGAATGCTTTCTACATCAACGCCCAAACTGTGCAATTTAAACCCCACCAACGACACTCTCTCGTCCCTCTCATTCGTCCCTCTCATTTACAGCACTCTGTCTCGTCCCTTTCTTCTCCCATATCTGTCGTTGCCTCCCTTCTCGTGGAACTGCTTGTTGAAGCAAGTGGTGGAGCCAATTTGTGTTCGGTGGACCAAGAAGCAAAAAATGATTTGTAGTGGTGGACCAGTGAGAAAAAAAATTGTGCTTGTCTTTTGTGATTTTTAAAGATATATTATCCTTTTATAGGTACGTATTTTACTTTCTTAAGAAAATAAATATGTAATATATTTAAGAAAGTAAAATAAATATGTAATATATTTAAATGTTTAAGTGTTTCATATATTTATGTTTGTAGAAAGTTGATGAAATATTTGTTTAAATATGCATGCATGTGATAATACGTAGTTTTTGAGTCATATTTTACAAGTGTAAGGTGATATTGTCATATATTAGAAGAAAAATGAGTGATTTATTGTTAATATTTTTAAATGAATTTTTTTGTGTAATATATATTTAATTTTTATAATTTTTAACTAGTTTATAGATAATCTTAAAAATTAAAGGAAATATTTTTAACAATATATATATATATATATAATTAATCATTAATAGTATAATATTTTGATAAATGGTGAAATTTATTGAAAATATAAAATTTTATATAAAAGAATGAAATAAAAGAGATAAGATAATAGTATATTCTTAATAAAAAGTTTAATTATGGAAGAAAATAAATTTAATGTAAATTAGAAATTTAAGGATAATAGGAAAAGTTAGTTTAATCTAAAATAGTGGTTTAATTTTAAAAAAAAATAGTACTAGGTTAAGATTCGAAAGGAATATATATATATATATATATATACACTTTCAAAAATTGTAAAAGTTAGTGAAAAAAGAAAAAAAAAGGAAATTTAGTTTATAATATATTATATTAAAGAATAAAATAAAAGAGATAATATAATATTATATTCTTAATATAATTAAAAATCAAAAAAATTAATAAATACCACAAATGGCCGAAATAAAGTTTATATTAGTTAAAACGTAAAATATTTTTTTTAAAAAAAATATAGTAGTTGAATATGTACATTAGAAATATTTAATGTAAAAACTATAGAAAGAAGAAAAAATTTCAAGCAAAATAGTGTTTATAATATTTTATAATAAAGAATGTTGAGAATATATAATATAAATTTATAATATTAAGTTGATAGTTCAAACAAAAATAAAAAAATAAAAGAAATTAAAATAATTGAATATTTGTGATTAACCCAATCGATTATGAGAATTCAAAAAACCAGAAAATAATTAAATGAATCGAACCAGAAAACCAAATTGATTCGATTCATTTTATTATTTTTTTTCAAAACATATAGTTGAATATATGAGGTAAACTGGACTGTTTATCCGAGTACTTGTAGAATTTCTTAGGTGAACCGAATCAAAATCGCATCAGCATTAGGTTTGATTTTTTAAAAAATTTTCAGAGTTGAATTAAAATTTAATAAGTTTGGCCGAAATAAAGAATCAAACTGGATCTTTATTTGAATTGCTTTTTTTTTTTTTACAAAGTTAGTCAATACTATTAATTATAATTTTTCTTATGTGTCATTCAAATAACTAGGATTCTTATTTAATCAGAAAAATGTCAATTCCATCATTTGCTACCTTATATTAGGATGAAGAAATTATTATTGATGTTGAAGGCTACGACTATTGTGGGGGTTTATCAACAGTCATCACCATTGGTAGACACATGAATTTCGATACTTTAGGCATGAAAATAGTACTTGCAATTGATCTTGAAGCTGGGTGTGAATTTATATCGAATATCTTTTTCAGACAACCCATTGAAGGAGATGGTTGAGTGAAATGGGACTGTATGGGTTTGACTAATGATGATGATATAAATATTATGTTTAATTTTATTGATGAAATTGGAGGTATGTCATCGATAGAATTATATATTGATATTTTTCGATCGGATGCATCTATAAATGTTGTTGATGAAGCGGGACCATCAAATGTTGGTACTACTGATGCAGATGCTTCCCCAGATGCAACTGATGAGGTAGTTGTACGCTATCAATCGTCTCAACTTGATAGTAGTACGTTTGAGGATAAAGTTTTGGGGGTTGTCAATGAATCTGAAGATATTTGTGAACGTCGATGGGTGTACGATTCAAACGAATCAAACTTTTCTGATAGTCATTATTGCCCCAATAATGGTGTCGATGAAGAGGATTCTGATGAACAATGGATTGATAATGATGAGGCAACTTCAATCAGGATGTTAAGCATGATAATGAGGTAGTAGTCAACTTGTCTTCATACTATAACACTCATGTTGCAAACCCAATAATGCCTATTGTCCATCCTCCACCTTACTGTGAATTAGACTTTTCATTGCTAACAGTTGATCCACGGTCAAAACCGCAATATAGTTCAATGTGGGATCCATCGAATGAGTTTCAAGTTGGAATGACATTTTCATCTAGAGAGGCTATCCAAAAAGCTGCCAAAGAATATCATTTACTTAGGCACCATGAGTTTTCTTATGATGAGACAAAGAGCAAAATGTATGCTATAAGGTGCAAATATGGAAACAACAATTGTAAGTGGAGAATGCGTGCGTCTCGTTGGGAAGGATCTGATATATGGAAAATTACTTGATATAACAAACCCTATACATGTGTTAATCCATCAATCTCACAAGATCATAGGCAATTGGATAGCAAATTTATATCTGATTTCATCCTAGCAATTGTACGAGAACAGCCAAATGTGAAGATATCTGCGTTACAAGCAGAAATCAAAGATAAGGTTAGATATATGCCGAGTAATTAGAAGACGTGGAAGGCTTGTGCAAACACAACCCCGATTCTTCATTCTTGATTGAAGATGACCCTCTATTTGTTAATAATAAATTAAAACCTGAGAATCGGGTTTTCGATAGGATGTTTTGGGCATTCAAACAAACAATTGAAGGTTTCAAGCACTGTCGGCCAGTTATTTTCATAGACTCCATATTTTTATATGGAAAGTACAAAGGATGTTTATTTTGTGCTGCGGAACTGGAGGGCAATAACCATATTTTTCCTATTGAATGGGCAATAGTTGATTGTGAAAATACAAGGAATTGGGATTAGTTCATGTCCTGTTTACGGGTGTTTGTGACTGATCATTCTGATATTTGTGTTATATCAGACAGGCATATTGCCATAAAAAAAGCAATGCAGTAAGATTGGTGGCAGCCTCCTGATGGACATCATCGATACTGCTTAAGACACATACTGAGCAATTATAACATGAAGTTTAAAAATCCTAACATGAAAGAAGCTCTTAGTTTTTGCCAAAGAATAGTATTTTTGCAAACATTAATTGCATTTTCAATGTGATATAATAAAAAAAAAATTGACATTTTTTATTAACAGCTCAACAAATTCAGAAAAAAAAAATTATAATGCCATGGACACAATCAAGAGCGAGCATCCAGATACGTTTGAATGGGCCAAAAATATACCATTGGAGAAATGGTCACGTTCTCATGATGGAGGAAAAAGGTATGGCTCCATGACAACCAATACCGTTGAGTCAATTAATGGAATGCTTAAGGGGATTCGTGCACTACCAATAACTGTAATGGTAGAGAAAATATTTTTCCAGTGTGTCCAATATTTTGACACACGGCTCACGACCTTCCGTGAACAATTGCAATTGGGCTTCAACTTAACCCCGGCATGTCGTCAAATTTTGATTGAAAATTTGAATGAAGCAAAGTCACTTAATGTTCGATTGTTTAATCACAATTGTGGTGAATTTGAAGTTTGGAAGGGTAGAATTGGGAACAAGCACATTGTCAAACTTGATGAGAGCACATGCACACGCGGGAAGTTTCAAGAGATACGTATTCCATGTTCTCATGTCATAGCAGCATGCCAATCTATATTAATCAATTATAAGTAATACATTTCAAATTATTATACATTGGAGTGAACGCTTAAGTGCTATAAGTGGCGGTTTCATGCACTTGGACATCATGATGATTGGCCAACAGACAATGATCCAATCCTTATACCTGACCCAAATTGGAAAAGGTCTAAAGGAAGACCAACTTCTTTAAGGAAGACGAATGAAATGGATTGGAGGGTGATTCAAAAAGGAGGGGATACGTCTAAAATCCATTGAAGGACACTATTTTCAAAAACTTTGTATTATTATCATAAATTGTTGGACACAGTTTTCATTATTATGTTTTCATTTTATGTTTATTATTACCCCCGTGTTGTTAGGTTATGTACTTTTCAATTTTATCTTAATCTTTATATATATTGTGACAGTAAGATATTCATAATAGATACATTTAAATATTACTTATTGCTTTTTGAGGTGTTTGTTTTCGACTGATAATGGTAGCATTTGTTGGGGCTACTTACCATAAGTCTACATTAAAAAAAATTAAATAAGTTATACTCCTAGCATTATTTAATATAATAGTAATCAGCTCAAATTATTGCATTATTTAATATAATTATTGCATTATGATTTATTTCGTATATATTTATTTATGCTCTCTTTTGTTTATGTCTTAGATAAAATAATGGCTTGTATAATGTGCACTCCGAAAAGAATTGTCAGTCAACAACAGCAGGCAAGAGTACATGGTTTAATTAGGAATTTGATTAATCTACCTATGGAAGTAACACCCTCAACTACAGGAGATTACCTATTTTGCATTGTTAAGCATATGATAAGGGTGAATGGGCTAATTCAACAAATCATATGGGAAGGAGAGCAATTAATAGATAAACCTAGATATTTGGCTTTAAAGTCAGCTTTTAGTTGTGTCCAAGATAAAGGTATACTTGACTGTGTATGGTGAAAATAAAAAGCTAACCGTACCCCATCATATTTACTACTTCTTAAAGGATTTGTCAAAGAATATGCTAGTTGGGTCGCTACAAGGACAATGTGTCGGGCGAGTGGTATAAAAATGCGTGATCGTAACAAACATACTTTGGTAAAGCCCTATTTACCTAAAATCGACTACACATTGGAGAAAGATCTTTATGACGAGCTAATTAGATCATGTCCTGTAAATCAAATAATCAGACTGACCTAACTAGTTGATGTAGTAAACAATGCTGATGTAATAAATAATGTTGTACTTCTATCTTTGCATTGACTATGTAATGTAGACTTATTAATTAATGCATTAAATGAGAAATTTTTATTTATACCATTTAATACGTGTATTAAATATTTTTGTTACCATTCATGTATTATTTACTGTATAAGGAAAATATGTGCATTGTTTTACCTCTCAAAATACAAAATGAAAATATATATTTCATATAATGAATAGGTATGGCTAATCAACAAACAAGAAGAGATTACATTGTGCCAGGTCCAATTGATCTAGAGCTTCTACGAATCCAGTCACAACACCGTTCTGAAGGGATTTGGACTGGTACAATGGAGCATGAGGTGCTTACGTGTAGGAGGCAGGGGAACATATTGTATGCTGACATTGATGACCAAATTGTTCCTTATCTCCACGATTCTGGATTTATTAGAATTGCTAGATTAGGATTTTTTTCCCTTGACTGGCACCTTATTAGTGACTTTCTAGAGCGATGGCGATCGAAAACTCATACATTTATGATTCCAATTAGGGAGTGTACAATCAGTCTTCAAGATGTTGGCATTATCACCGGATTGCCAATACATGGTTCTGCAGTAACTGGAATGTCACGAGCCGACTGGCTAGAAGTTTGTGAGCTCTTGTTGGGAGCTAGACCACCTCCATAAATGATTCGAGGACATACATTAAAATTATCATGGCTAACTGATGAGTTTGGAGCTATTCCACATGAAGCTGATGATTTAACACTGTTATGGCATGAAAGAGCATTTATATTACGACTCATCGGTTTGATATTTCTCGATAAGACAAACTCACGTGTGAACTTGATGTTCCTACCCCTATTAGAAGACTTGAGGGAAGCTGCGACATACAGTTGGGGTGGAGCTTGCTTAGCCTTCCTTTATCGTGAGCTTTGTTGTATTGCAGTTACTAAAGCAAATGAGATTTCATGACTCCTGTTCATATTGCAAATCTGGGCTTGGGAGAGATTTAAAATAATCTCTCCATCAATAAAAGATCCATCGGCACCTCATGATGCACCCCTAGGTGCTAAGTATGTAACTAAATTTATTTTTTTTTTCCATTAAATAATCAAAAAATTGGTTTTTATTGCATTATATTTTAAATTTTCTTATAAACTAATAGGTGGAGTAGAGCTCGACAGATCACTGAAGTTACAACTCATGTACTACAACAAATTCGGTACAATCTTGATCGGATGCGACCTGAAGATGTAAATCAAAATTCTCAAAATTTGACTTAAAATAGTGTTATATTTTTTTCCTATATTTATAATCACTTTATGTTTTGCAAATTTAATATTTCATGTTTTGCTCATATTCACTTGCAGATTACATGGGAACCATATAATGAGGAATTGTTGGATGAGCTGCTCGACATGTGCATACAGGGTCGTCCCATATGGAAGGCACTAGTGCCATTAATTTGCTTCCATATTATTGAATGGCACCAGCCTGATAGAGTGATGAGAAAGTTTGGTTTGGCCCAACCTATTCCACAACGATCGATGCAAACAGATGAGTTACTTGAGATTACTCTCCGATTTAGTGAGAGTAATTGGGCGCACCACCATGCGACGTACATTAATCGTTGGAATAGGTGAGAACATTACATTGTTCAAGGGCAAGAAATGGCATAACCACTCCACCATCATTCTGAATATATGGAGTGGTGTCATCGAGTTTCAAGACGTTGGATCTCAATAATTGGAGCTACCATTGGTTGTGTGGTAATCATCTACAATACGTATTTTTTCATTATCAAATACTTAGTGATAATAATTTTTAATTACAGTATTTAACACAAACTATAACATAATACATGGAATTCATATTTTTACAGGAGGATACAATTGAGGATTGTTTGCTAAAATTACAGAACCCATTAATAGAAAATGTGGTTGAAGTTAAACATACATTAAGAAAAATGATGATTGCTCTAGAGGAAGAAAGTCAGCTTTGCCAAATGCCACCTCCTCAGTCCACACCTCAAACAGCAACCTTTAATGATGAATTAGAAGAGGACCAACCCATCAACTAGCCTGAGCCCTCACATAGAGCAGCACGACGCTGATCACGTCCTGCTCGACGTTGTCAACATCCAGTGCGTCCAGCCTCTCCTCCCGATGATGTTTTGCCCCCACCTGTCGCATTCCACCCTTACTGCATCACATCAGCACCTGATCATTCTGATCCTATTCCCTCGGCTCCTGCACCGTCTAACCCTGCTCCATCCACTATATTCTAACCATATTCAAAAACTATCCCCACTCATTACACTGGTTGGATGGCTACCCATTAATGCCTGGCCCATTAGCACCATGGATGTCATATCAAACTCAAATGCAAAACAAAAGCACATTTGACTTTACTGAGAGTCAGCAGCTGCAAACACCATTCGGCGGCTTATTTGCTCCATATGGCAGACCATCAAGCATTGGGCCATCACATTATACGTCAGGTCAATTTAGTGGATATGGGTCAGAACAATACTTTGCACCATATCAGTCTGATGCCTTAGGCCATATTTCATCTACTGCGGGTCTATTTGGACACCATAAATAAAGTGTTGTGCATTATACTGCAGGGGGGAATCATCGGGACAACATCAAGGGTAAGCTAGCCAACCCAAAGATGCACGAGGTCATCCAACAAAACATCAAGAAGGGGGACAACATCAAGTTATTCGACCGAGACGACATATACGAAGCCCTGGTTATGGCACATGACTAATTTAAATATTTGTTTTCATTTATATATTAATTATGAATACTTCTCTCAAGTTATTTCTTGCTTTAAGTCAATTGCTATAATATGCTAGTGACAATTTTTATATTTTTTGCACAATTAAATTTAAAATAAAAAACTAATTAAAACTAATGACTATATAATACACAATGCAGTCCACACTTTATTAAAAACTATAAATTTTTTGTTCATATTGCAATTTAATTTCCTATAAATTTTTAATAACTTAATTTGACACTAACTGAAAATTAATTACAATATTTAAATTTTATATTGTTATACATGCTAACACATAATAAATAATAATTTAATTTCTTTTAAAATTTAAATTTATTAATTGCTATCAACAAAATAAATTATTCCTAATTATAATAAGAATAAAAATTAATATTAAAGCAACGAATTTTACTTAATTTCTTATTTTTTATATATTACAAATATTTTGTGAAATTATATTTAAATAATTTTAATTTTTTTAACGTGTATTAATTATTATAAATTTTTATGTCTACATGTACGAGTATGGCCTCAGGATATTAATTAAGCTAGCGTGCTGCATACAGAATACTTTTCATTAAATTGTACAACATTTAATTTTTTTAAATCTATAAAATTAATTATTCTTTTAATAATTACAATTTAAATTTTTATTCAAAAAATATAGTTCAAATAATATTTTTATTTTATAAAACTCACATATTTTTTTAAAAAAATTATAGTACATATACTTTTTTTTGGACATAAAAATTCTAGTAATTTAAAATTGTACAATACCCTTTTACATTTAACATTTAATTTCTTTAAATATATAAAAATAATTATTTTTAAAAATAATTACAATTTAAATTTTTAGTCAAATATAATACTTTAATATTTTTATTCTATAAAACTAACATATTTTCTAAAAAAATTATAGCACATATTTTTTATTAATTTAATACAGTTACAATTTTACACTTTAATATTTTAAATTTACAAAACTATTATATTAAAAAAATACAAAATTACTATGTTTTAAAAATTATAACATATTATTATTATTATTATTATTATTATTATTATTATTATTATTATTATTATTATTATTTATTTTTATTATTATTATTTTTTATACAACTCAACTTAATTCAACTAAGCCTTTATCCCAAAAATTTGAAGTCGGCTATATGGATTCGCTTTCTCACTCTGAACGATTTTGGGTTAAATCCTCAGAAATGTGTAATGCTTTTAGGTCATGTTGTACTATTCTCCTCCAAGTTAATTTAGGTCTACTCCTTTTTTTCTTTCTATCCTCTAACCTAATGTGCTCTACTTGTCTAACTGGAGCCTCCGTATGTCTACACTTCACATGACCAAACCACCTCAATCTCCCTTCTCTCAACTTATCTTCAATTGGCACCACTCCTACCTTTTCTCTAATACTCTCATTACGGACTTTATCTAGTCTAGTATGGCCACTCATCTACCTTAACATTTTCATCTCTGCAACTCTTATCTTAGATGCATACGACTCTTTCAGTGCCCAACACTCACTACCATATAACATAGCCGGTCGTATGGCTGTACAGTAAAATTTTCCTTTCAATTTATTGGGAATCTTACGATCACATAAAACTCCCGTGGCATGTCTCCACTTCAACCATCCGGCTTTAATCCTATGACTAACATCCTCCTCACATCCCCCATCTACTTGAAGGACTGAGCCTAGATATTTAAAGTGATTACTTTGGGGCAGTATCACTCCATTCAAACTAACTCCTTCCCTATCACCAGTTTGGCCTTCACTGAACTTGCAATGCATGTATTCTGTCTTCGTTCTACTTAACTTAAAATCCTTTGACTCTAGAGTACTTCTCTAAAGTTCTAGCTTTCTATTGACTCCTTCTCGTGTCTCATCTATCAGAATAATATCATCTGCAAATATCATGCACCGAGAAATACTCTCTTGTATACGTTTCGTCAGTTCATCTAAAACTAATGTAAAAAGGTAAGGGCTTATGGCTGATCCTTGGTGTAATCCAATTAAGATCGGAAAATCTCTTGTGTCCCCTACCACTGTGCGCACAATTGTAGTTGCTCCTTCATACATATCTTTCAATACTTGTATGTACCTAATAGATACCCTCTTTTGTTCTAACACATTCCACAAGACCTCTCTTGGAACACTATCATAAGCCTTCTCCAAATCAATAAAAACCATGTGTAGATCTTTCTTCACATCTCTATATTTCTCCATCAAGCTTCTAATGAGAAAGATCACTTCCATAGTTGAACGACCAGACATGAAACCAAATTGATTGAGAGAGATAGAAGTATCATGACATAGTCGATACTCCACAACTCTCTCCCACAACTTCATAGTATGGCTCATGAGTTTAATTCCCCTATAGTTTGAGCAACTCTGTATGTCTCCCTTATTTTTTAAAATAGGTACTAAAATACTCTTCCTCCATTCATCAGGCATTTTCTTTGAGTTTAGAATCTTATTAAATAATTTAGTTAACCATGCCACTCTCATATCTCCCAAATACTTCCACACTTCAATTGGTATTTCATCGGGTCCACAGGCTTTACCCACTTTCATTCTCTTAAGTGCTTCCTTTACTTCTAAAGATCTAATCATTCTAGTATAATTCACATTCTTTTCTATTGTTCTATAATCTATATTCACGCTATTACCATTTTGACTATTATTAAAGAGATCATTAAAATAATTTCTCCATCTTTCTTTAATATCCTCATCTTTCATCAACATTTTTCCTTCTTTATCCTTAATGCACCTAACTTGATTGAGATCTTGACATTTCCTTTCTCTCCTCCTTGCTAATCTATAAATATCTTTCTCCCCTTCTTTAGTTCCAAGTTTCTCATATAACTTTTCAAAGACCTGTGCTCTTGCTTGACTAACTGCCTTTTTTGCCTCTTTCTTTGCTATCTTGTACTGTTCATATGCCTAATTATTATCACATTTAGGTAATTTCTTATACCATTCCCTTTTTCTCTTCACTGCCTTTTGTACTTCCTCATTCCACCATATCTCTCTTTTAAGGGTGGTCCATGTCCTTTAGACTCTCCAAGTACTTTTCTAGCTACTTCTCTAATCTTTGATGTCATCTGTATCCACATATCATTGGCCTCCATATCTAGTTTCCATACTTCGGTGAACGCCCTACACCCTTGCATATTTCTCACTACACCTAGGCTCCGATGTAGCGCGTCATTAGTAGAGGACGCCCAAATATTTATATCATTTGAATCCATATCATATAAATAAAATCATATATGCCTAGGACAAAATCGCTACTCATAGTAGCGTTTTGAACTGTCCTTTGGTTTGTGTAATTACGGCATCCACTTTGATCGGCATCTTGACGTAGAAACACTACTCATGGTAGCGTTTTGAGATTAAAACGCTATTATGAGTAGCGTTTTGAGCAGTGTGTTTTTGAACGCTATTAATAATAGCGTTTTGGACATTAAAATGCTACTAATACTAGCGTTTTTATGCGTCTGACTTTTTCAGCCCCGCTCCGATAAATTTTTCACATTTCACCCAATTTTGGTTTTTTTTTTTTTTTGAAGTAACCTTGTAGGGTAAAAAACTCAAAATAAACCCTAAGGCTAAGGTGCCTCTGACCCATGAAAAACAACCCGAACAAGGGAAACAGCCTCGCCTACTCCTGGACCAACCATGGACACTCCTACAAGCCGAGCAATAAAAATAGCTAGCGATAACTTAGCAACTGAAGAAGAAGCCCATGGGGGGGGATCTCACCCACAGAACCAAGCAAAACTATTGGAAACCAAATGAGACCTAAGCCCCCAAAAAACAATAGTCATCCCAGACCTTAATGTAATCGAAGAGGAACTTAAGGATTGAAGACTCTTGGGGAGGCGATAGAGCTTGTGGCAAACTTTGAAGCCTTGAGAGTTTAGATGTTAACTGCAGCATCATGAGCGTCCCCTCGAGGTACCATGTTTCACAGCACTCGTAGAATAGAGAAACTAGCCCAAAACCTTGCAATCACAACAACAAAGGAAAAACCCTCAATAGAGCTTCGGGGAGTCGCAAAACCATCTCATGGCAAATCACTGATACCTTTTGTTAGAAGCTCAACCTACGCACAAAAGCCACAAGAAGTTTATTATAACCCCGCCCAAAGGATGGGAGGGAAAATCCACGCTCTAGACAAGGGGAAGGAGGCCTTTCCTTACCTGAAAGGGGTGGGGAAGACCGCTGATCAGCAAAGCAAAGAGTCAAACCCTAGAAGCAAAACAAAGGAAAAACAAATTGAAATAGGAGGAGTATAACTATTTCAGTTTTTAAACCCTCACAATGGCAAAATTCCTAATTCATCAATTTATGCAATAAGAGTTTACATTCACTTTTTTTTATTAAAAAAAAACTAGTTAGATGATCTCATATTGCCAAAAAAAATGTTACGTTTAATATCTGTTTAACATTATTATTAGAGTTACAGTTGAGAAAAATATTTATTTTTTAAATATATTAATTAGATAATATTAAAAGATATTTACTTTTTAAATATATTAATTAGAGAATATTAAAAAATATTTAAAATTAAATTTATTATATTTTAATAATAAAAACACTAAAATAATAAAAAAAATTTTAAAATAGTTCTGACCCTAAAAATTATAATGTCAAACATATATTTAGTTTTAGAGAGACACGTCATCTAATTCTATAAGAAAATAATAATTTAGTGATAGATCACACTTTTAAGGTAATTAATGACAGAATAACAATATTAAAAATAAAGGAAATGGCCAAAAGAATTAACTTTTGATAATTATTTCCTAAATTAAAAAGTTTAATGATTACACTCTGCCGTTAGATTGACTGTTAATAGTTAATGGAACTGTTAATAGTTAATGGAAATGCCGCATTGGCATACTTAAAACTCCAAATTAAATCTAATTAAGTTTAAATTGCCACATCATCGTTAATTATTAACGAAAATGCCACTATCTTGAGGGACTGAGGCAGATTGAGGAAAGAGAATGAGAGCGGAGGGAGACTTCTCTAGAGAGAGGGGTGATTCTGCGAGCTGATGTTAACAAGTCAAGCAAAACGATGATTAAAATTTTATTGTAATTATCTAAATACGTATCAAATTTAATTATTATTATTTGAATAATATTTAAATTTAATTAATATTTTATTATTTTAATTAATAATTTATATAAAATATTTTATAGGGAAATATGTAACTGCCCAGTGAATCTGGTCCATTGGTTATTTTTACAAACTACTGTTCATGACTTCATTCCTTATATGCTATTTAATTTTGACCAATGGGAATGCTCATCACAATGACACTAACCAATTCTTCTTTTTATTAAAAAAAAAAAAATCTACAAGTTAAATAATTAATTCCATAATTATTCATAGATAATTTTAAATATATTAATAAAAAGAAAAATTTTCAAAAATGGTAAAAAACCGTGGCTAATGTGGGCGTAACCGTAGTCAAGTCAATCAGCTTTCACTCACTGTTTGACTTAATTGCGTTTGTAGGGAATTTGGACGTTATCTGCCCACGTGTGCTGTAGATATTGGCTCAGTCTGTGAGCCCCACAACAAGCACAGTCTTTCTCCTTTTATGTCCTTCCTCCTCTTAAGGAAAATTCCTATCTATTTTAGTTACGCTCTTAATTAATTAGAACTTATATTTTATCATAAAATTCATTACATTTTATAAAAATTACTGTAATAATTATTTATATATATATATATATGCAAAAAATAATTTTTAAAATATTAATTTTACATAGTATTATTAAATATTTAGTTAAAGTCCCTCTGTTTTTTCTATAAATTAGAGTAAAATTACTTCATAGTTCACACAGCATCCTCTCTCTTGCTCTTTTAATTTCCTCTCTCGTGACACTATTCTTGTTCAAGATCTTGTTCAAGAATCTGCTTCTTCTTCTTCTTCCTCTTCTTCTAGTTCTTCGTCTTCTTTTCTCTGTTTGGGCAATTCAGCGTTTAATTAGCCTTGTTCTTCCTTTAATTTGTTCATTTAAGAGCTCTATCTGGTTACAATATATAATGGAAGAAAGAAGCATGTGGATCCCTAGCTTCGCTCGAGGCCTGAGTATTCTGTTGGTGGATCACGATGCCACATCTCTCATGCAAATATCTTCCATGCTCCAACAAAGCTCATACGAGGGTAATTAAAATGAACACCCTCTCATTATTCTTTCTTTAACTATCTTTTTATTAAATTCTGAAATAAATTAAAATAGAGCTTTATATTTTGATTCCTTCATTCAGATTTTGCGGTTCTATATATGCTGAAAATCTATAATATAAGATGCTATTCAAGATTTTGTAGCATATCAAATGGCTATGTGAAGAGTTAAAGTTGCATCTAGTCTAATTTCTTTGATCCTTAATTATTTTTTTTTTAATACAATTATTATTCATTGATTATATTATACACAAATGCTAAATATCTTAATTTTTTTTTTCTTTGTAGATCTCAAAATCAATTGGAGATAGAAGTTAATATAAACAAGAATGATATGTTTAGCATGAAGCTTTATTTTAGATATGTGTCATTGAAATAACTTTGCTTCTACTTTATATATATATATATATATATATAGAAATGCCACATACAATCCTAAGATTATTTTGTTGACATTTTTGGATGTTGTTTGCTTATTTGCATATTTTAGCTTTTATGATTAAGGCATTGTTTGTTTTTATAAATAGCGAAGCTAAGAAAGCAAAACTTGTTACAAAATATCTTAAAATAAGTATATTTAAATCATTGTGTAAGGGCAGGCGTAGGACTAAATTTTGTTGAGTAAAAATGAGGGTGGAATTTTAACTCTTAGGCTCCGTTTCACGAAAAATATTTTTTATGAAAAATATTTTATTAAAAAAATATTTTTTATATAAATATTTTTTATTATTTAATTATAATATTAAATTAATGGTATTGTTTATATTATATGTAAATAAATATTTTTATATTTTAATAAAATTATCAAAATTTAAAAAATAAAAAATGATACCCTCTTTTAAAAATATGAAGTCATTTTCCTAAAAAATAATTTATTTTTTATTTGATAAGGGAAAATATTTTATGTTGACTCATTTTTGTAAGTGCCTTAAATGTTAAAAACTATTAATAATAAAAATATTTTTGAGAAAAATATTTTCTGTGAAACAACAAGAATCTTAATTAAATTTCAAGATATCTATATTCAATTTTTTTTTAAAATTAATCTACTAAAAATGATTTGTTTTATTTTTAATAATTTTAAAAAATAATTTATACGTTCAAGATTTACGAATGTACAACCAATCAAAAGTTTTACTTAAAATTAAATATTAATTTAAGAAAAAAATTTCAACAATAACAATAAAAAAAAATTCACATAATTAAACACCACCCAAATTGATTTATAGACTAAAGCCACGAACCACAACTAGCTAGGATATAATATGAAATTATCAAAACTATGAAATGAATTTATTTAAAAATAATTGTTTTTAAGAATTAAAATGGAATTACTAACAAAATTTCCTTTAATATTAAAAGTAAACATAATGAAATTTAATCATACCAAAAAATTTTTGAGAAATCATTTTTATGAAATTATTAAGAAATTTGGGATTAA
The DNA here is from genome assembly GCF_030052815.1 of Hevea brasiliensis. Classification (NCBI taxonomy): domain Eukaryota; kingdom Viridiplantae; phylum Streptophyta; class Magnoliopsida; order Malpighiales; family Euphorbiaceae; genus Hevea; species Hevea brasiliensis. Next base: position 76,702,820 of record NC_079505.1, read on the forward strand.
AATGAAGGGTGAAGTCAAAATTCAATACAACATAATTTTAATAATTTATTTTAATCAAAAGTTTTTCAATTTGGCTTAAATAATTTACTAAGAGTCAGAAGGTGCAACTTTTTTAAAGAAGTATAATTTTTAAAAAAAATTAATTTAAAATATTTTTAAATGATAAATTAAAAATTTTACGCTATTAAAAGAGTTTTTTTTTTTTTTTAAACCATTCATTTTTGTAGAGATGGAGTAAATAAAATCATAAATTAAAAAAAAAAAGAATAAAAATATTTTTAAATAAAAATCAAGAATGGTTGCATATATTCTTACTATAGCAAATTTTTCATGTTTTTGTTTCAGTTACCACAAGCCAAGTAGCATCAATTGCTTTATCCATGGTTGAAGAGCAAACGGACAGATTCAAACTTGCCATGGCAAATGCTAACATGCCTCATATGGACTGTCTTCTGCAGGTACTCCTGGAGAAGAACATTCCTGTTATTTGTAAGCACATTCCTGTTATTTGTAAGCTTCATCTTAATTAACAAGTATTAATTCTTCATTAAAGATTGCTACTATCTATTATTAATCATTTATTTTTGTGTTTCGAATTCAGTGATGTCCTCAGAAAGAAGTATAAGTGCAGCTATTAAAGCCATAGCTGAAGGGGCTTCTTTCTTTCTCCATAAACCCATTTCTTTGGATGATTTGAAGTATATCTGGCAGCATGCGTATAGAAAGAAAAGAAGCTTCATCGATCCAAGCATAAATGCTCCTTTCCAGGGCACTAGTCATGATCAAAATGCTCCTATTAATGATACAAAATGTAAGGGCAAGGATAAGCAAATTGAAGTGTTCATGACTCCGGATTGCAGCAGCCAGAATCATGGTGGATCCGAAATGAAGAGGCCGAATGTGGATAAGCAGGGATACAAGGAAGGAAAAAGACTTAAAATCATAGGAGAAGGTTATTCCAAAATAGAAGAGGAGGAAGAAAATAAACAAACGATGAACAGCTCCTTGGAGAAAAGACCTCGAATTCTTTGGACTCCAGATCTTCATCTCAAATTTACTGGAGCTATTAGTGCTTTAGGTGATCAAAGTAATATAAATTTCTCCTAAATGTTAATTTTATAATTAAAATTTGATTAACGCCTAAGTCTTTTGTTTGTATACTTATGGTCTCCTTTACACAGAAGCTCGTCCAAAACCAATATTAGAAATCATGAATGTGCCTCATTTAACACCGCGCCAAGTTGCTAGCCATCTCCAGGTATTCTTTTTCTATCATATTGTTTTCTATCGCTTGATTGATCACATTTTAGTGACTAATTATTACTTTTTCTTTTCAGAAATACAAATCTCAAGTGCAGCGTATTTGCGAAACTGGCACCTCTAATTTACCTGCACTAAGCAGATCATCTAATTTCTATGGCAGGACCACAAATTTTGATACCCTAGTGAAGCAAACTATTTCCCCCATTTGTGACCAAGGAAGACCATATTCCGACTTTGGAATTACAGGTAATGTTGCACTGTCAACTCCTTTGACTTCTATAATGATTCAGTAAGGTTATACACATCATGGGCACAAGCTTACAACTGTGCTCATGTGCTGCTTATATCATTTCAGGAGATATGCTTCAGATATTGAAGGCACCATCCGGCAATTTTACTTCAGATATCACCTCATTCTACAGTTCACAAAATAAGAACCAAGTGCTAGGGACATCAGGTGGGACAACACCAGAGTTGGATTCTTTGGCAGGACAGTTCAGTTCAGGCAATTATGAGCCAAATGCAGTCAAATTTCCAACAGACTCCATGGATAGGAACCAAAAGCTGGATTTCATGCAAGTCTCAAAAACTACGCCAGCCATTGGGCCTAATGCAGACAAGTTTCCGGCAGACTTCAATATTAATGACTGGGATGAAGAATTCGATGTGGTGGCAATTTTAAATCTAATTTCAGGAGAAATGCCTGATATAGAAAATATTCTGACAGCTTCCAGTGATTGGAACCCAGAGCAGGTTGTTATGGAAGTTTCACATCCAACTACAAGAAATATGTCAGAGGCAGACACAAGTCATGGCAAACAAAAGCGGGATGCTACATCTGTTTCAGTTTCAGCCCCTCCTGGTTGTTCCATATATCAAAGCCAGCCTCTGTTGGATCTTGCTGATTTATTGAATATTCTAGAGGAAGAACCTGCTGGCTTCAATGGTTTGGCAAGTGATTATGAACCAAATCCAGGTGATATTGATAGATACTGTGAGTGGCTAACAAATGTAATGCTTGGAAAAGCTGATGATAATCGCGATGCTGCTGATTTCAACTATGGAAGTGCACAAAAAACCAACATATGATATTGAAGATATTGCTTGAAACTTCCTACTTATTACCATATGGAACATTTACTGATTCTCATGATGTATTGTAGAGACTTTTAGTCTTATAGAGCTTTTCATAAACCTGATAACTTGTTTCATATATATTTTGTCCTTTCATAGTATCTGCAAATACATTTCAAAAGCTTCATGTATGCCGTTGTCTAAAATTTTCAATCAGCACATCAATTGGTTAACCCAACAATTTAATTATCTAATGGTCATGATAATACAACAGAAAAGATACTGCGAGCATTTTCTGTTTAATTTTTATATTTTAAACTGCTTAATTAAAGGATAAAGCTTCAGAGATTATGAAATTAAAAAACCAAATTAATCCATTTGCACTAATGAATAAAAATTTCATGGACAGTACCCTAATTGTCCACTTGTATCTTTTTACGTTAGACTAATTAATGTCTCATTGCATCGAATAAATTATAATCATAATCAATAAAGAGCCAGGAATACATCCACTAACTACAATTCCTTTAGGGTTATATTAGGAAACAATTTTATAGAAGAAAATGGAAGGAATAAAATCTTTTTTTGGTGGGTAATACTTTTGTGTGTTGCCTTTTGCTCATTGCAGGATTTGTTTGAAAAATGGAACAATGGTTATGGTGGAATTTCAGAGAAAATTCTGATCCATGTTCTCTCTTTTTTCATTTGGTCCTCGTGAAAAGATAAGTATAGGGATGACAACGGATAGAGTATCAGCGAAAATTATCATATCTGAATATGAATTTGATTAATATTATCAAAATCTGAACCTATCCTAAACTAGTTTAAAATTTATTATCAACTACTCAAACTCGTCTCAAACCCGATTATTATTACCTGAAATAAATCCGAACCCATTTTATTTTATATATTTTAATTAATATTCTGTATAAAAAATTATTTTAATTAATAATTTATATTTTATAAATTTAATAATTTCATAAAATATTTAAATTTCATTTTATATAAAGTAAAATATATAAAAATTTATAAATATTATTATAAAAAAATATATTTTATATTTAATTAAGTATTTATATAAACAGGTTCAGATATACTCAACATGTAAAACTTGAATCCGATCCGAACTCGTAATGGGTATTATTTTTTAAATATAAATACTTCTCAAACCCGATTATATAATTTTCAAACTCATTTTATTAGGGTTCGATCAGATTAAGTACTACAAAAATTCGATCTTGACATCCCAAGGTATGACTTGATGTTCTATCATTTGTCTGTTCTTTCGGATTGATGCTAGGGACCAGATACATGCCACAAGTTGCACTCGGTCAATTATTGCAGATCAAATTCATATTTCAAGAAAGAAGCTACTCAATGATGACCACCCATATAATATAATTTACTACCTAAATAAAATAATGGCAAATTTTCAGATTTTAAAATTATTTTTTATAAATTAAAATTTTATTGATCAATCAAGAAAAATTTAGTATTAATTTAGTATGCATTTATGAAAATTCCAAGTGATTTGAAAAGAGTACTGGACAAATTATATATTAATTTATTTTAATTTAATTTATATAAATAATTAAATTATTTTATAAATTAAAATAATTAGCCAATTATAATTCAATCACTTATATTTATCCTTTAATTTTTGTTTATTTTAGATGTTGAACTTGAATTTTTAATACTCCCCCTCAAATACAATTACAAAGTTATCACTTAATAATTAATTAATATTATTTCAATACAGGCTCAATTATCCAGCTTCACGGGTGATAGCTCTGATATCATGTTAAATTCAGAGAGAGTGTTAAGTAAATTATGTATTAATTTATATTAATTTATTTTAATTTAACTTTTATATAAGTGATTATGTTACTTTATACATTAATATAATTATTCAATTCAATATTACAATCTAACCATTTATATTCACTTTTAATTTTTTATCATTCTCAATATAGAATTTGGATTCCCAACAAGGCCACTTGATATATTATCCATATTAAAATTAAAATTTTATAGGAGCTTGGGTATTCTTGAGGGCTTAATTATTATTTTATACGATAGCAAATAAATAGTGGCTGATAGCTATTAATGAATAGCTGTTATTATTATAGTTTGTAGCTGATAATAGTTTATTTATGTTAAGTATTTAATAAAATTATGTTTAATCATTACTGTTAATATATAAAATTATTGATAATAATATATATCATATTATTTATTTTATTATTGAAATAAATATAAAATTAAAAATTTATTATATATTATTATTTATTTTATTATTAAAATAAATATATAATTATTAATTTAATAAATTATATCATTTATTATATTATTAGAATAAAAATGTAATTATTAATTTATTATATCATATTATTTATTTTATTATTAAAATAAGAAAATAATTAAATTCTTTTAAAAAATAAAATAATTGAATAATTTTTAAAATCTAGTTATAAAATAATAAAGTTATTTTATTGTTGATAAAAAAAATCATATAATTTTAAGTTTTTTGATTTTTTTTTCATAATAAATAAATATTTTATATTTTATGTTATTAACAAAAAATATTTTAAGAAAACTACAATATACTAATTAAGGTGTTCAGATTGCAAATGAACAAAAAAAAAAGATAAACAACAATAATAATATTAATTTTTAAATTACATGAAAAAAAGAGAATATAATTTAAATAAAAAATAAAATTAAATCTGCTATCTAATAAAAAAATAATTTTAAAAATAAAATCGATACAAATTACAACCGATAAATATTACATCAATTATCTGTTAACTATAAGGGTTTTTTTTTTTAAGATTATCAAACACTTCAATTTATCTATTTGAGACTATTAACTATGCCAAAAAATAAATCAAATACTCCTTTATCTCCACCGATAAAGTTGGGGGTATTTTCACCGAGTCGTTAGTTATTTGTATTTTGAATTTCTCCATGCCAAGCTCCGTTTTTGCTCACTCCAATAACATGAGAAGAAATATTGTGGATGATGATAATTTTATTAATTATATATTTTTAAATGATAAATGATCAAATTGTTATTTCTTCAATTTAAAATAAAAGATTATTTTTTTATTTCTCTTCGTTACTTCCATTGAGTTTATATATATATATATAAAAGGCTGTGAGAATTTCTCTTATTCGAGTGCTAAAAATTACTAGTAAGGTTTAAAAAAAAAAACTTGGCTCTATGGGTTTAATTATTTTTCTACTAGCCCATGGATCAATGCAGGTTTGGCACGCTACAGTATTGCCTATCATATTTTTTTGAGTATCATATTATAGCCTGCTTTGATACCATATGAGATTTTTTTTGACCAGAGAGTATTGAAAATTATGAGTAAAATTTTTTTGTTAAGTTTAGATTATTTTTATAAAAATGACTTAAACTAATTTGGCTGAATTTTTCTTCTATATATTCACTTTCAATTTCTTCCTATATATTTTCTGACATGGAACTCCAACAAAGGCGACTTCAATATCATTTAATAGTGTATCTTGGCCTTTCAAGCAAGAACAAATTCTCGTTGACATGGTCACTGCTAAACATGGTCACTGCCTGTCGCCTCTCTAAAAATCTTGTGATTCTATTCCAAATATAACCCAACAATCCTCTTTTTACTCCATTAACGGAATGTAGGACCATACCAGGATATTATACTTCTGCGCCATACCAAAAGCTGTTATGGATGTAATAGTGCAACTTGTAATACTTTACACTACAGGTGGCACCATCCACAATCACATCTTTTTGCTTATATAACATGCACTAGTACCCTTTATAGTAGCTATCTCCGGCTATAAATATGAGCAAAATCCTGCAAGTTTCATACATGAACTAATAAGATAAGCTTATAAGCAAGAAGAGTAGAGAAGAAGGTTGATGATGAATTCAGGATTCTTGTGTCTGATAGTCTAGCATGAAGAGATACAGAGTGGAGTTGAGCCAAGGATGACTTGCCGCGTATATATACAAATACACGATTGTCTCAAGCAATATATATATAGCTTGAGCAGGGTTTTCGTGGCAAGCGTCCTTGGCTCTACTTTCGCTCTGCATTTTCTCATGCCAGGTTCATGACTTTTTCACAAGCGACCTCAAAAATACACTTTGCTATTTCACAGTAATCTACAATTCTATTCATTTTATGTATAGTTATACATATTTTTGCATTGTTGTTTTATGATACATAAAAAATTTCTCTTGACCCACCGCTGCCTCTAATATATATATATATATATATATATATATATATATAATTTGTATTAGATTATAATTTTACACACGCACATATACATTCATGTATTTTCTAATGTCAAATTTTTAATTCCAATAATTTTTTATATTAAAAATTAAACTTTATTAGATTATATTGAAATTGATCTCTGAATTTATTAGTTATTGAGTTCAAATAATAATGAGGGAGTAGTGATTGTCTAAGTAGAATGCCTTTTACTATGAGTTCTTCATGACACCCATTCTTCTTTTCCTCTTTTGGTGTTCGTGTTGTACTGAGAACTCCAGTGATCGAGTTCAAGAAGACATATATATATACATCATCAGTTGTTGCATTAATCAAAAGTACAAGCAAAAGATTATGGATCCATTTACTTCGTTAATTAATCAAGAAATATACTCTCACACGAACAATTCTTAATTCATCAACAATTAATTGAGATCAATTTCAGCATAAATATTTACATTTAAATTTCAGTAGCCTCTTAGCTGACGAGAGGCTGCCAACCTCTTATAGATTTCCACAACCAACCTAGTGTCTATTACTTCTTCTCCACAACACACCATGGATATCTCTTTCTCTTTCGCAACCTTCTTGTTTCCTCCCAGCCAGCCCTTGTTGTTCAATTTCCCCATGCTGTTTGCTACTCGAATCATCATCTCCACATAAGCTTCGTGAAAATTGATCAAAAGTCTGATGGGTGAGACTAGTTTCCACTGCAGCTTTGGGGTCGTTCTCAGTTTCCATAGCCGCCGAGTAGCAGCTCCTCCAAGCCTTATGATCTTCAGCTTCCTCTTGTTGTTGCTTCCTCGTCCAAGTCTTTGGTATCTCCTCCTCCTCCAGTACCTCTTGATGCTGTCACAGCATACACTAGAGATGCTCTCCATATTTGAATGCTTCTGACTATATTAATCTTGATACCTACACAGATAGAGGGAGAGAGAGAGATGTTTGTTGCTTATCGGAGGTGAAAGACAGATGGTGAATGCAAATTCAAAAATGGGTGTGTTTATATAGAGGCAAGAAAACTGTAAACGATATACAAAAGACAAGTGAATTATGTTGCCGAATTGGTCAGATTAGGATGTCTGACCTGGTAATCGGATCAATAAAATAACAAAATGTTTAACCTTATTTGATATGTGCTGTTGGCTGATGGTTTCAAGCAATGCGATTATTGACCAAGTATATAGATAGATTAAAATAGCATTCTCTTAATTGGCTTTGTTTTTATTTGCAATATATATAATATACATATGCTGTTGCATTGGCTTTCATCGATGAGTTTCCTTTTGGAATCTACTATAGCAAGATAATTACTTAGACTATATTATCTCTTCTTAATACATAACAAGAAATAATTTATTAAAATCTGAGTGTTTGTTTATTATGTATTCCATTTAATTGGTCAATGTTTAATTTATTAGATGTATATTTCTTGCATGTATATCTATTAATTTTATACTTCAGCAAGAAACAGATATGTGCAAGCAATAGAAATAGTACAATGGCTTGTTATATATACATATATTTAACAGAAAATTTTCTCCCGTTTGTCTTCTTTCTTTTCCACAAATATTGTCAAAATTAACAATCTTAGTTTCTCTCCCTCCAAACAAATTATAATTTCACTTTTCACACGAGTTTTCTAGATCCAATATTTATGCAGCTATCAATATTTTTTTTAATATATCTTAACCTTATATTTAGAAAATTTTGATTATGGACTATACAATAAAGTTGAAAATTATGATGAAATTTATTTTTTATAGTATATTTTTTGTGAATTTTTCTTACTTAAACTCGCTCTATCATGAACCTAATATATAAGATGTATGATAGATCTATTTATTAAATATATAGATTCTACATATTTATATCTTGAGTCCATAATATATCGGATTTAAATAAATTTTTTTATGTAAATTGCTATAAATTCATTTTAGAAAAAGAAAAAAATATATATATATAATTTTTTTTATTTCATGTACTCCAAAAAATGCTGATTATTGGGTCATTAATAAAGCTAAAGGAAGCTGTTGACTGCAGAATTCTGCAGTTTGTCTTATTCTCAAATTCACAACATTTAAACCAAAGGACAAAAGCTACTTACTCTGTCCGTCCTTACTTGATTAATAAACTATGCTTGAGAATAATTAAAGATCATATAAATTTATTTTTCATTTGTCTTTTAAAAAAAAAATATATTAATACTAAAGATGACTTTTTCTTCATTAGGGTGGCTGTGGGGGTCTGGAATCAGTCCTAGTTTTTCTAAAAAAGTGCAAATTGTAACACAATAATCATTTTATTTTGGGTTGATGATGAAAAAAAAATAATTCTTTATATTTTTTTTTCAAATTTTATTAATATACAGTTTATATATAGTTTATATTTTATGCAATGGTTAAGATAAGAATTATAGTTAAAATTTTCATTAAGAAATATGATATATATCAAGATATAATAATATTTAGAATAAATTATATATATGGTACTTAACTTAATTGTATGTAACAGTAAGATACTTAAACTTCAACTTGTAATATAAAATTCCTTAATTTTTAATTTTAGTAACATAAAATCTCAAATAATTAGTTTCTAAATTATTTATGTTGACATGATATTTATCAAATTGAAAAATTATATTATAATGAATTGATAATTTCGGATAAATAGATTCTGGGTTATTGAAGTACTGATTTGTGCACTTAAATCATTAAAATTGTTGGTAAATAAAGATTTTTTTTTTTCCTAATAAGTGTCAAATTAACGAGAAGAAAACATAAATTTTAATATAATTAACTTCACTTCAGCCAAAAAACCCTAAAAAACTGGTAATAGAATATCACAAAGGTTTATGTTATTTAAATTGATAATTAAAAAGTTTTGCGTTATAAATTAAATATTAGATACATACCTTTCTTAAGTTGAGATATCGTTTATGTAATTTACAAGTGATAGCACTTTTTTGAGTTTCTTTGTATCAAGGTTAAAAACTTTATATATGTATATACTGAGACATAAAATATAGGGTATAATAATATATTTTTGAAGAATAACAATGGTTAAATTAATAATCAAAAGTAAAAGAATAAAAAAATTAATAATCAAAAGTTGGAGGTTTGTTCTTCCTGAATTATGTTTGTTTTGGATTTTATGTTTGGGTTGATTGTAGATGTACATTTGGAGAGGACTTGAGCTATCTGGTTAAGGTTTCAACATCATCAAAATCAAATTAAATTTAGAACACGTGTCTTTGTGGATTAAACCCAAAAAATAATGCTGCTTGCTAATCAAACCAATCCTTCCTTCCTCCCTTGTCAATATGAAATAAAAAATTTTCTTTTTTTTTTTAATCAGATAAAATACTCAATTTTAAAACTGCAGATAGTTTGAGTTGAGTGATTTTGAGGAGAATTCGGCATCTGTTCAAGACAAATTAAGATAGCCATTGATTTGGATCCATGATATTGAAGACTACAATTAAAGAAAATATATTTGTGGGTTAAGGTGGAAGATACAATCTTTTTCAATAATTATAGAATCTTTTTCAATAATTAACCAAGAAACCTGAAATGTTAATGACATGGTATAATTAATTTTCTTTTAACAGCAAATTCTTGATATGATGTGATAACAAAGAAATTATGTATCAGAAAAATGAGGCGGATCGTTGGATGAAATGCCTTCTTCTTTGGCTTTAGCTTTAGCTTTCTGAGTGGGTTGTGATTGTTGAGGTTTAATTGCACCACTGGGTGCTCGTTCTTGGGGTTCAACAGCACCTGGGATGGGAACTTTCTTCACCATCAAATCAAATATGGTACATTAGTCAAAATTGAATTGCATAGGATTTTAATAGATTCCGTCTGCTAAATCAAAACTTCTCTCAAGATATAATCATGAAATTGGCCTCATACTATTAATAACATCAATTTTATTATGCATTTATATATATATATATATATATATATATACACACACACTAAAGATATAATTCATTGAAAAGCGAGCCAAAGAATTGAGTTAAAGGGTTACAATAAAAGGAATCATCAAATTGGCATTTGCTTATTAATTATGCGCTTCAGTATTCCTAATCCTATTCACAGGATGGAAATTCAGAGATTGAAAAACTGGAGCTAAGTGGATGATATCACACACAACTTCTTGAATCATAATGGAACAGGAGCCTCATTGAGATGCAAGAATAAATGACAAGGGATAACCTTCTATGATGAGTCGCTGGAAGCCTTTCATTTGAGCTAACAAGACTGTCTGTCACTCTGTATGCTAAGGCCCTCTAGCTTTAGAGGGTTTAAGATTCCAATAAAGTGCTTACAAATCCAACCACAAGGTAAGCCTGGAAATTCGCTCGCTAGAGCTGCTATTGCGCCTCTGTTTCGATTTTGATCCACTGCTCCATCGAAATTAATCTTGATAGTTCTTGTTGAAGGGCATACCAGACGTTGGTTTGCTGATGGGGCGCTGTTTGCCAAGGACAATTGAGGTCTTTCATATTGTGGAATTCCTCAAAGTTGGAGGATTTCCTAGTGATTTTGAGTTTGATTAAGATTTAATGATTCCGTGGCAACAGATCAAATATTTATGAATACACAATCCGATAAAATTTTAATATGGATTTGGATAATATATAATTAAATTTGAAATATATTTAAGTTTGAGGAATAATACCTATATCAAAATTGAGACAGAGTTCAAATTATTCAAAATTATTTATATAAATAAATAATTAAATAGAAAAAATATATAGTTTATAACAATATTCTTACCTATTATGTTATAAATAAATAAAATTTAAATATTTTATAAAACTATCAAATTTTAAAATATAAATTATTATTATTATTAAAAAATACATATTTTATGTGTGTCATTAGTTAAAACCTAAAAAATTAAACAAATTTTAAATATCTTTCAAATAATAATAATCGGATTCAGATATTATAAATATCTTATCCGTTGCTATCTCTAATTCACTAGCTATCATAATTGTTTTGTGAGCTTGCAAGGAAGATAGAACTTCAGTTCAACATTCAATTGTTGATATTCCTTACCTAAACTATAAATGTGATATCTAATTTTTGTTCATATTTTCCTGCTATCTTTAATACTGTTAATTAACAAGTAATATGCCGGAACCGTGCTGCAGTTATAAACTACATTTAAAAAATTTAAATTTTTTAAGATAAAATAAAAATTAAAGGAACAAATTTAAATTAAATAATAAATTCCAAATATTGATTTAACCATCTTTTATATATATATATATATATATATAAAACATTATTAATTTATTCTATAAATCTCTCTCTCAAATAAAATCATATTAGTTTTTACTCGATTTATCATTAATTCAAAATATAAAATATATAATAAAATTTATCTATTAAATATATAAATTTTATATAATTATGTACCTGTCTAAAATATTCCAAATGACACTTTTTTTTTTCCATTTTTGTCTTTTTCTGCTCATTCATTGAAGGGGTACTTTAGCCATTGCATAGCGCCTGATTCACTGTTCCTTTCACCTGCTTTACTGTAGTGAGCTGGAATTTGGTTTTAATGTATTTTATATTTCTCTCCGCTTCTTTCCCCTCTTCTTAGGGGCAGTGGCCGCAAGACATTGTTTTAGTTACTAAAAAATTGTACAGCCAGGAATACACTGGTAAAATATGCCCACTCTTGAGCTATAGAATATGAACAGTCAAACGCTTAAATTGAATCAATGAATTAAAAGAGTAGGTTCAGGGGTGAACCAAGCAGACATTTCAAGTGTGGAGGTCTGCTAATGTGAAGAAACACATTCCACTGAGTTTACATGGTATGGACATGTGGTATGGTCAAAACCTGAAGTCACTGTCTCCTCTCACCCTCTGTTCCTTCCAGAATGGGCCTTCTGTCCCGGCTATTGACACTATGATGTTGAGAATCGATATATACACTCTGAAGTTCTGATTCCCGCACATTAAGAAAATTGGAGTTATTAGAAGACTGAGCACCATTCTGCGATTCTGCCAACATCTGAAAGTAAGCATGAGGTCCCCAGCCTGCACATGCCGTTAAGCAAATAAGAAATTCAAGTTACACAACTAATGCACCATCATTAAGATAACGTCATGATATGACATGTGGAAAATCTGGATTGACTTTTTGTTGCCTTAGCCATACCAAACTTGATTACAAGATGAGATACTTGCCGAGGTAGTTGGACAAAAGCAAAATCAACAAAATCCAACACCAGCAAATCATCGCTGCCAGTGCCAATGCACGTGCGAATGTGGAGATCATAGGTCCAATGCTTTTGAATGTTATAAACATGGAAACAAAATGAACATTTCATTTTTCATAACAAATTAAGTTCATCAGAGTTTCTTGGTGAATTCCATGAATCAAACAGTGGTCTTCCAGTACTTAAAATGTTTAACAAATCAGGAAATGGACAGCTTAAGATGCCTTGGGAACTAAATATTGTCAGTGATATCTGAAAGGTATGTTCATATCCTATTTTGCCATAGACAGAAAACCCTTCACCGGGAACATTTCTGCATACAAGGTGATACAGTTCCTAAATATCTCCAACATAATTTTAACACAAAAATGTCGGACATAACAAACCAAACATCCAAGAAGTCAACAGCTGCCTTGTAACTCCAACTTTCGCCCAAACCCTTCAAAGTAAATGCATGTACAAACTTTGCTATATGTTCTTAGCATTCCCATTTCAAACAGCACATATTTTTGGGTATCAATTTACAAATAATCAAATTATAATACACAGAATAACATTAAAAGCACAATGTAAATAGCCAACTGGAGATGGAATGAGGAAAAATATACCATCTATATCATATGGAGGTGGGAAGAACTGCAAGTAACAAAATGAAGCAACTGTCAGCCCTGCACACAAAGTCAACAAAATAATGACAAATGTTTCATTGTAACAAGTAGTTCATGCAGATTGCTAAAAATGAATAATTGAAAAATAGACCTATAAGAGCCCCAGCAAATACATCCTGCCAGTGATGCCAGTAGTCATCGACTCGAGAAATTCCTACAAGGGCTGCAACAAGTAATGGTAGGAAAATAATACAAAGCTTTGCAACATGGCCCCTACGATCAAAAGCCCTGATTTTCCCAGATAAGTACCATGACAGAAAACCAAGACCTGCAAAGGACCCTGCATATCAACGAGCAGAATTCTTCTTAGCTAACATCTCATTATGGATGCAATGAGTTCCTGCACACAAGGAATATTTAGCATACATGCCCTGAAAGGCCAAAGCAGTGAAAACAAAAGTTTTACTTTTCCTTACAATTAATAGGATTTTTTTTCCTCAAAAACTATATGAACTTGTGGAAGTGAGAAGAACTGTTTGCAATAAAACACATAATATTGAAAATTTCAAATTGCTTCCTACTTTATCAGTTTGTCTAGTTAAGACACTATCACCATATACAAAAAGGAAATTTAGAATAGCTTTTAAAATTCTACATCGCATATAGTCTAAAGGGTGTAAAAAAAACAGCTATGGACCCTTCTCTTTTCTTTATTTTTTCTTTTTCCAGGTGGGGGTACCTCTGCTGCCTGCTGGACTATGCTAAACTGTATGAGAAAAAACCTAGGCCATTGAGTCAATGCAATCCAACTGCAAACCAAGCGGATCCTTTGTATAAAGCAGCATTCCCTAAGTCAATCTTCATCACAGTTTAATTATTGGGACAAGAAGCAATAAAATAAGGAAAAATAATCTAAGACTATATAGAATTGTTACCAACCAGAATTAAGCACATTCCATGATACATCCAAGAAGAGTAGTTAATTTTACTTTATCTGCTGGAAGTCTGAAACTTTAGTCTATGAAATAGAAGCAAATACTTGTGCAATAGAGGACAGAAAAAGTTAAACAGCACTCTGCTATTTCATAACAACCAGGACAAGTGCTTACTGCTTATAGAAAGAGGCTAAGAAAATATATGCAAACAGCAATTTCCCAGAAAATATACCATGAAATAGAAAAGCAAAAAGCCATAAATTAAATAGGAAACCCCATATATCTCATATAATCATAAAGTTCTTATACTTAATTGGGCTGCTTACAAGAAGTGTGTCCGCTAGGGAAACTTTTGTGCCCTTCCTTGATGACACTCTTCACCCCCGTACACATAACATTGGTTGTGACATTGTTAAACAACTGGATATACGTGCATGTTGATTGAGTAAAAATATGAGCACAAGTAAGAACTCAGTTATACAAACTTTGAGCCAAACAATATTTCAAATGAATATCAGGCAGTTAATTAATTGAGGAACTCACTCCCTTGCCATCTGGGAAACAACGCCAAAAGAAATCAGGTCTTGGACGGCCAACAGCATCTTTAATTGCATCAGTTATAACTCCAGTGATAAGCACTGAAAATAGAAGGCCTGTATCCATTTTATGACATCAATACAACAAATACAAACAGCAGGAACAAGAACAATAAAATCATAAGAAGATATTGAAAGCTACCCAGAATGGCATGGTGCAGATCATAGACATCCTTTCTGATAAAGTAATAGACAACAATAATGACAAAAGGCAGCAATGTTGCAACAACCTATGGGGAGAGACAGGGGGACTTTTTAGCAGCAAAAAACAAGAAAATCTGATTTTTTTTTTTTTTATCAAAAGAAAATTTCAAAGATGAGATATTAAATCTTAAAGTTGAAACGTACTGGAACAGCCCAAAAGGGAACTGTATTATCCTTCAGTGGGTATGACAGGTCTATCATCATATCTCTCCCAACAAACCGGTGAAATGGTTCTATAACATTCAATATGACATCTATCACCGCAAGAAGCAAAAGAATCAACCAGTCATGCATATGTGTCCTGGCAACTTTGACCCCATGTGATCTTACAGTGTGAGCACCCAACTGAATCTCAGGCATTTTGTTGGTGATCTGAATCCAAATTAGAAAGTTAGCTGATGATAATAATACCAAAATTTGAAGAGCATGTGTGAACTCAAAAATCATACTGACAAAGAAGGTACAAAGTACAGTCAAACGTGCAAAACACACTACATTGTTGCAAATATGAAGGAAGAAAGCAGAGAAAAAAAAATGTTACTCATTAAATGATAAAAAAAAATAGTAGTGAGAAGGTTGCTAGTCAAAACATAATAGTCAACAGCAATGACATAACAACAATAAAGCAACTACCAAATGTCAGCACCAAAACATTTGCATTCTGAACTTGTTAAGCAAAATTAGGATAAATCATTACCAAATAGGAATGTGGAAGGTTTAGCAGGGAAATGTTTGAGTAAGCATGCATATATAACAGAATAACAGACAGAACAAGTTTTTGCTAATTTCTCCTCTTACCCTTCCAACACAAGAATAATTTTCCCTTGAATACACAAAATAAGTGCTGAAGTGCAGAAAAAGCAATGGAAGACACAATTTATTGACTGCCTCCAGTAATGAACAAAACTGTAGCCTAACCATTTTGGCCCAAGTTATTATACCAAACCCCAGCAAAACATATGTATACCATAGGTTGCCCAAAGAGAATGGGCACAGCACAACCACAAGCAATCATTGCTCAATTGCAGTCCAAATCACGGTCGTGCTTGGCTTAACCACATCAAATAACAGGCTCAAAGGCCAAAGGACAAGGGTTTGCCACAGGGGAGTTTGATGTGAAACTATTAATGTATGCTGAATTCCATTTTGGTTAATTGTTGGGTTGGAGCAAAAACGTAAAGTAGGATGAAAGTTTCCAAACAATATAGAACTCCCTTCAATAGTTTACAACATATATAACAGACACATGTTAGACAACCCATGCACTCCCAAAGAGAGAGAGAGAGAGAGAGAGAGAGAGAGAGGGCATTGCACAGAACGTGCACCATCACTCTATAGTAGTAGTTTTATTGGGAAACTCAAAGACTGAGAGAAAGAGAGAGAGTCCTCCTGTGGAAAAAAATAATAAACAAGAAAAAAAAAAACACAGAAAACACAGAAAACATTTTTTTTAGTTGACTATAGTGAAGCACTGAAGCAAAATTCCTCAAAGATCGCGATCCAACCATGCATCAAACCATATATTGGAGCTCTAAATTCCAATCCATTCTGTATGATTTTATTTATTTCACTCCAGAGTACATAAATCTCTTTCCTGTTTTTCCTTGAACTCTTTTCATTTAGCAATGAAAAGCCCAAAACTTACATGGTGTTGAAGGCTTAAGGCATTCAAGTAATTTTGAAAATCTTGTTCGCTCAATATTTATTAGTTCTGTGTTCTTACTCTTGTAGCCTTTGATTGCATTATTAGCTCCAGAAACTATCCAAATGAAAAAGAAGCCCCCAACGTCTCAATTTTACAAAATAACAATACACCAAACTAAACAAACCATGCTTGCTCATATATGTTTATATAACAAAAAAGAATAAATTAAAAAATAAAAATTATAATCAGATGAAGATTCTTAGTAGTCGTCCAGACAGTAAGTTCAAAGATACATAAAATAAAATCCTAAAAGAAGTAAAAGTTTTGCATCAAGCAAATTGAAAGCAGATGCAAACATTTAAATCCAGTTTACGAATACAAGCGACCTTACGGTTCTTCAAGCAGGTTTTCTTATAAGAAAGATCCGTTTGGTTGCTAAGAAAGTGCAGGAAAATACAAGGAAGCAGTGAGAGAGAGGAAATTGCGAGATAGGACTTGTCCACTGTAATAAGCCTTAAAATCAAAGCCTACACAAGTTAAAGTTTAGCATCTTTGAACACTTGACAACAAAGGCAACAAAACCGACTACTTGTTCCTTTCTTTCTCTTTCTTTTCCTCCAATTTCTCAGAAATCAAACAGTTTTTCATCAAAAAAGGAAAATCTAGAAAGAGGCACTCACGCAAAACCACGAAGGCAAGGAGAAGGAGCAGCGAAATCAGTATTAACAGAAGATATAGAAGATGAACAGACCTGAAGAGAGGAATTTGGAATTGGAAATGGAAACGGAATTTGAATTTTGGGGAGAGAAAGCGAAAGTTGAGTGTTTTTTTAAAGCAAAAGAAAGCGCGCGTTGCTTGTCTTTTTTCAGACGCGGAATCATCAATTTAAGCAATGGAGTGAGTGTGAGTGAGACACAGCCAAGGCTTTATTTTCACGCCTCAATTCGCGTCGCTTTCTAAGAATCCAGCTTTTTGTTTCAGACGCGCTTGATTCTATGACTGTACAAACAAATCCTGTTACTCTCTTTGTTTTGCATTCACCTATAATTTATGGGATAAGGCTACTTTAATAATAATTATTATTTTTTAATTACCATAAATAAATAAAATAAAATAACTGTAAAAAAATGTTGTATTCATTTTGTTTTTAATTGAAAAAAATGAATTAGATTATTAAAATCTTTAAAATGGGGAAATCAATTAAATTATTTTTATTTACATTAATAATTTACTTATGGAAAATATAAAGTACATAAAAAAATAATGTCCATGTATAAAAATGTTGTAATTCATTCATTAGTATCATATATATATATAGAAATTAGCTACTGGCATTGATCAAAGTAAATTAACTCCATTAAAAATAAATCACCAGTACTTGAATGAGCAGCAGTAGCCAAATGATGAGCTACCATAATGAACCACCAGCAACCTCAGCTCATCTGTTGTCAGTTTAGAAGAAAGCATCTGAACCCTCATTGTAAAGAAAATGGATTCGCTAATAAGATATTATCTAGACTTTTATATTTAGCACTTTTAGTCGATGTACAACAGTGCATCCTCACTCATAGATATAACCCTCACACCGTCGATGCACACTCCGAACCTTCACACCTCTATGAGATAAAGCAGACCCAATTGGTAAATTTTTCATTTATTAGTATTATTCAGCGTTTTTTTTTTAACATATAATATTACGTTAAAAGTCTATAATAATAACAGATTACAATTTGGGTTTATAAAGATAATAGAAAAAAAAAAGTCTACATTATATGACTAGCAATAAGTCTAACAAATCAAATCAATTCAAATCCAACTAAAAACTTAAACCCGTAAATCACATTGTATGACTAGCAATAAATCCAACAAATCAAATCAACCCAAATCCAACTAAAAACCTAAACCCATAAATCAAATCTATTCCCAATCAAGAAACCCTAGGTTTAAAGGGAAGAGAGCTAAAACATAAAAGCATGTCACCAACCACAACCTAAGCTTGCCACTGCCAAAGATGTTGAGTAGAAATCGAAGCCAACAACACTGCCAACAACGCAATGAGCAACTATAGTCGTCCATCGAAGCACAAGAACTCTACCAAACAGGGCTGATGATAAGTGCATAATTTATTAATTTTATTTCCATCATATGTAGTGTTTTTAGTGTGTTTTTATGTTTAATTCAGTTAGTTAAAATATATTTATCATTTAGGCATATTTTTAGATAGTTGTGGAATAATTGTGTTAAATGAAAAAATTTTCAGCATTTGACATTTGCTGTATTTTTCAGGTGTTTCTAAAGTTGTGGATCTCCAAATTGATTGCTGTTTAATCCATTGAAAAGCCAAGATAGAGCACTTCAAATGATAAAGAGGGACCAAAGCCCAAATCAGTCTCCAAAATTGACAAAATGAGCTATGGATCTATTGCAAAAGCCCAGACTCGATGGATCACGACCAGTTTCAGTATTTATTTTGTATCTAGAGTTTTAGACGTCCAAATGAATCAAAGCTAAGCCCAATTGAACCTTAGAAGTCACCTCTATAACTTCTATAAAGACTGGATGAGAGATGAGGCCATTTTAATTGTCAAAAATAGCAATGAAGTCATCACAATAGGCTGGACTGTCTGACTGAATCAGTTCTGGTTTTTTGGCCATAATTTGGGTTGTAGACCTCGGATTTGGGTCCATGAGTTCCCATTAGAAAGCTAAGAAATAGAACTACAACTTTCCTGAAGAGTGCAGAGGCAGATTCGGAAAGAAAGTTACTGAAAATCTGCCTTGATTCCAGAAACGTGAATGCAGGCTGAAAATCTGTATCTTGAATTTCAAAACCTTTCCTAGTTTGGTTTGGTTCCTATATTTGGGATTAGGTTTTTTTAGTATAAATACGTCTTTGGACAGCAGCTAAGAGCATCTCAATTCAAACTTTCGTTCTCCATTTACATTCTAGATTTCTTCTTTATTTATTATTTAATTTTCTGTAAGCCATGAACATTAGTGACTAAGTTTTTAATTCAGTTCAAGGGATTCAAATTCTTATGTGTGATTTGTGAAATCAGGTTCTTAATTTAATTTATGTCTTTTTGAATATTTATTGTTTTCTAATTTAATTGTTTTTTATTTGTAAATGATTTGCTAAAAATGTCTATTAGTTAACTGTTTGATTTGATCAATTGCTAGTTCATCTTCATAATCCGTAATTGTTGTGTAAGATTGAACATGAATAGCAATTAGGTTTTATTGATTATGATCCCAGTTTTCGATAATAACCTAAGGAAACAATAGGGTGGATTAAATGATTTATGATTTAAAAATTGTTGTTTAGCTTAACTACTTCATTTTCTTAAAACAGTTATTAATTTAATAAGAATTGCTTAATACCAATTCAGTTAATAATTAGAGTCAATAAGAGTGCTAGGCTCAAATTGATGAATATAAGGAAATCAGGGTTTACCTCGCTGTTTGTTAAATCTACGTTAAGTATTCAATAAGAAATAATTATATTTCTTTTGTCTATGATCAAATCAATACATTAGAATGCGAATTACCTTGGACTGAAGTTTGTTTAAATTGAGATTTTCATATTTAGTTCTTGAATTTCTGATTTCTTATGATTTTGTGTTACAAACCCCCCCCCTAATCTTTGTTTATTTCGTTTTCTATTACACATAAGTATATGAAATTTAATAATTCAGTCTCTAGGGTTCGACCTGAATTTATCACTTATTGCAGAAAATAATTTCAGTTAATTTTATTTATAGTGAATTCGACACCCATCAGCTGACCTCCCAGCTTCCTCGACAAAAACAGAAAACTTAGCTTTACAACGATAAGAGGGTACTGCCGCAGAGCTCTCTAGCACTTGTAAGCCATCAGGGAGACCTTTCCAATTGTGATGTAGAAGCAAATTTTGGAGATGTGAAACAATTGAAGCAAGTAAAGCCTTCTCAATGCCCTGAGCAAACCCCTAGACCTAAGAGACCAAATCCAAGAGAATAATCTCAGTAGACTAAATGCCTATTTAATATCGAGGTTCGATGATCAAAATTACTTTTTAAGATAAAAATATTATTTTAAAAAAAATTATTTTATTATTTTAATATTTTAATAATTAAAATTTATTAAATTTAATTTAAAATTATTTTTTAATACTTTTAATTAATATATTTTAAAAAATAATTTTATAATAGTAATTTTAACAAAAAAAAAAATCAAACAGACATTAAATAGAAACCCTCAACCTAAAACCACTGTCTGCAACACACAAAATTACAAATATACACAAGCAACTCAGGGTAAGAGGGGAACTACCACGAGTTAGAGTAAAACAATATCGACTTCCCCTATCCCAAAGGACAAGGGAAGCACATGAAAACTGCTTGGCAAGAAACCAAGAAAGAAAAATCAGGAGCTGAAACTAGATGGAGAAAATCTCTCTCTAGAAAATAGAGAGAGAGGGCTTAATCTATTTATCCAGCGTTATTCATTAGGCAAACTTGACCTTTTACACGTTGATTTATTGAGATGGTCAAACCTATTTATTATTTAAGCTAGTTTCAAAATGAAATTATTTAATAATATATATTTTTATAAAATCAAATTATAAAAATTTTAAATTTTAAATCTAATATGTTTTAAAAACAAAATTTGATTAAACGACTCAAATTAACAAATAAAATTTATTATCTAAACTCTATACATTTATCATCCGCGATGCTTATCAAAATTAAAAAAAAAAGATATAATTACAATAATATATATATATATATATATTCAAAATCAAATTCATTATAAATTTTTTTAATAATTGGAATGGTAAAATAAATCAAGAATAAAAATATTAAAATATAAAGTAATAAAATTAATATGTATTCGACATTATTTTTTTGACTGCGCCGGCAAACGCCTTCAATGGCAAAATTTCAGGATTTATATAATAATAAATAATAAAATATCATTAAAAATTAAAAATATAATGTTAATATTTTATAATTACTCTCAACAAAATTTAATTATATACTAAAAAAATTATTATTAATGTTATTAAATACATATTTTTCTATATAAATAAGTAAAAATTATTTATTAATTTATCATACGTATAATTAGATTATTTTATTTTAATAAAATTTATTATTAAAAGTTATAGTAAAACTTTAAAAATAAATAAAATTTTAAATGCATGTATTTTTTTACCACAATTAATTTTATATTTTATTAAAAAAAGTTTAATAATTAAATATATATATATATATAATATTAAAAAAAAAAAAACGTTAATTGACCCTCATGTTATGAAATACATCCACCATTGATTGGTGGATTGCCGAACGCATTGGAAAATGATGAAATAAAAGAAGAGAAACTAACTGTATAATTGATAATTAGAGAGGAAGAGAGACTACACGATCCGCCCCATTTTCTATAAAGCTTTAGTGTCTCCTTTCCGATCTCTTTCCCCCTTCCCCCTCTTGTGGATTAGAAACAAACAATGATAATTTTTAAAATGTTGATAAACCAACCACCAACTTCTTAAAATAAAATCCCCCATGATTTTATGTCCTATTTATGGTGACATAAATATTACATACTTAATACTATGTTTGGAAACTTTTTAGAGGAAAAGGAAAATAAAAGAGGGAAAATAAAAATTATTTTCCTTCTTCTTGTTTGAATTGAAAGAGGAAAATATTGAGAAGAAAGTTATTTTATGAATGATAAAATTATAACTTTATCCTTAAATTTAAAAAGAAAAATTATAAAGTATTGAGTTATATTTGTAATTTTGAATATTGTACTCCTACTTTTCTCCCATTTTGGAAAGAAAATAAAAAAAGATAAAATATTTTTATTTTTCTTCCTCTTTTATTTTCTCCTCAATCCAAACAAAAACAATAAAAAATAAAGTTATTTTCCCTTCATATTTTCTTTCCTCTCTTACTCTCCCTTCCCAAACATAGTGTAAGTGTAATTAGTAAAATATTATATAAGGAATAAAGAATTCAAATTCATTAATAATATAGCATATAAATTTTCAATTTTGTTGTGAGAATTTTATAAAAAGAATATAGTCATTTGCTTATATATATTTCAGAATTTCACTTTTGTATTCATTGCTTTTTTATATTATTATGATAATTTACATCCATTGATAACGATACCGAAAACTTTTAGAATTAATATGATTTTTAGATAACATATAACTATATTATATTAATTGTGAAATAATATATGCATTTCTTTAAAAAAAATTAACTTTTTTGTTCAATAATTTTTTCCTTTTTAAATATTATGTTATATTCTTTTTTTTTCTAATAATATATTTTATATGGAACAAGTTTACTTTTTGCATGTGTGTTTGTTTTACAAGGTACTTGTGGTATTTAAATTTATTTTGCTAATTAAATTATGCATTACACTATTAAGCAAGCAGAAATCCACCTTTAAATTTTAAGAAATAAATTTTCTTTGCTTGTCAAATTGGTTTTAAATGTTTTTTTATAAGATATTTTTATTTTTAAAAAATAATATCATTAAAATAATTAAATAGCCATAAAATATTTAAAATTAATAATCAACAAATTTTTTTTTTTTCCTCTTTACGTCATCAGAGAGCTCCTAAGATTGGAGTGTGATCAATATTCGACAGTTCCAGTCAACAATTTTGGCCTTTAGTTAAAGTGAGCCCAATAAGTAGTCCAGGCAAAGTGGATTGGGCTTCAATGCCTTTTCAAGTAAGGGGGCTTTAATACAAGGTTACCTTATTATACTTTCTTAAGATAATTTGATCTATGTTCATAAATAAATTTTTAAACCCTAATCTTAATATATTTTTTAAATATTTTATAAATATATTATAAAAAGTTAAAAAATACAATATCAAGCCTGTGTCATTTATTACTACTATAAATTTTATATTTTATTTTAATCAGGTCACAGCACAAAATTTTCAAGTCGATCATAATTTATACTCATCAAAGTGTATTCAAAATTTATGTCATATAAAAGAACTTACGTAATAAATAAATAAAAAAAAAAACCCAAATTTCTAATGTTTCTCGGCTCCCAAAAGGTAAAAACTTCCACAATTTATAATGTATATGTACATAATCTGAATTAAAACAAAATACAAAATATACAAGTTCACCTCCTTCCTGATTCCAATTCATCCAACAACCTAAATCCATTGCCAATTTGCCGGAGTTCTAAGCTCGCCACTTGTACATCCATGGCCTGCATATTCAGTGCATTTGCAGGCTGCCCACCATTTGTATTAGAACGTGACTCCTCCAAAGCTTGGAAATATGCGTAAGGTCCCCATCCTGAAGTGCAAAAATAAGGACTTCTTAGGACAAGAAAGGATTCTAATGAAAAAAAAATATATATATTATTACAATGGAGGGAACCAACACCTTCTTCACTATATGGGGCTGGGAAAAACTGCATATAGCAAAAAGCTGAAACAACGAGCCCTGCAACCATTTATAAGCTGCTATTGTGAGATTCCGAGATGCTACGAGCTTAGCTTTCCAAATGAGTTAAGTGATCACCCACAAAAAAACTGACCTATTAGAGCTCCAGCAAACACATCCTGCCAATGGTGCCAGTAGTCGTCGATCCGAGATATGCCAACGAGAGATGCAGCAAGTAGGGGCAAAAAAATGATGCATAATTTTGCCACATGCCCTCTGCGATCAAATACTTTGATTTTACCAGATAAGTACAATGACAAAAATCCTAAGCCAGCAAATGACCCTGCAGAGAAATCCTCAATCGCTTCAGATCATTTGATACTATAGAAGTATTTGAAACGAAATATCTTTAGAAGTTGAGAATTGTTGATCAAAGCAGCAATAGGAGAATCTCAAACTTCCAATTTTTTTTATCAGCTTCTGCATAATTTTGCCCATATGGGGAAAAAGAATATATAGCTTTTGTTGCTTACATGAAGTATGACCACTTGGGAAACTCTTATGTCCTTCTTTTATATCACTATCCTTACCATGACATATCACATCTCCCCACCGATCATAGAACTAAACAAGGAAAAAAAAAATCAAGAATCAAAATATTAAGACTATTTGTGAAAAATTGAAAAAGCATGAAACAGTATCAAGAGGAAACTCACTTCCTTTCCATCAGGAAAGCAACGCCAGAAGAAATCAGGCCGGGGCCGACCAACTGCATTCTTTATGGCATCCGTGATGACAGCAGTAATCAAAACAGAAAACAATAGGCCTGATCTTGAAATAAAATCTTCATTTTAATATAATATTGCCTTTAGAATTTAAATTCCAGAATTAATGATAATAGAATTTACCTAAAATGCTATGGTGCAGATCATAAACATCTTTCCTTCTATTGTAGAAGAAAATAAAAATGGCAATGGGCAACAAAACTGCATACAACTGATCATTAAAGGAGAAAAAATAGCCATTATCACTAATGACAGCAGAGAGAAAGGGGAAAAAAAATAAGAAAAGAAAAAGGAAAGCTTTCTGAACTTTGAAGAAAACTTGAACTTACAGGCACAGACCATGTAGGCACAGTGTTGTCTTTGAAAGGATATTTAAGGTCTTCCATCATATCCTTTCCAACAAAGCGATAAAATGGATGGATGATA
This sequence comes from Hevea brasiliensis, assembly GCF_030052815.1. Taxonomy (NCBI): domain Eukaryota; kingdom Viridiplantae; phylum Streptophyta; class Magnoliopsida; order Malpighiales; family Euphorbiaceae; genus Hevea; species Hevea brasiliensis. Next base: position 76,728,292 of record NC_079505.1, read on the forward strand.
TACAGAATGATCTCTATCACTACAAGGAGGAGTAATATAAGCCAGTCGTGCATGTGGTTCCTTGCAAGTTTGGCTCCATGAGATCTAATGGTGTGTGCTCCGAGATCCACCTCCCTCATTCTGCCTTCCTGCTAGTGATCAAGGTAGATGAAAACGTTCAACTAACTCAGACCAGTGGAGTTGCAAAGACACCAACTTGGCTTGTACAATTCATACACATAACAACATTGCTGCTAAGGAAAGATGTGTCAGCAGTCACTTCGTATATGCAGATGTTTAAAGTTAGGATTATCTCTGAGTTCTCAGTTTAAGACCTACAGTGATGCGACGCAATACATAATGGAGATCATTTTGACATTTTCTATTTTGGGTATATCAAAAGATTTGAATTCTTATCTTAAATCAATGGGATATTAACTTTCAGAGTCTTTGCGAATTTAATTTCTTGGCATGTAATTGATGTTGTTTTATCAAATAATTACTTAACTAAACAAATACTAATAGTTCATATACTGATCTATTTCTCAATGGCATCTTTCCACCAAAAATTTCTTGATTTTGTGATATGGCAGTAATTGCAGTTGCTGACCAAATTAAAAACCTGATGGAGATATCAGATATTTATATCTCCACTGCTATTTTCTCTTCTCACTGCAAGTCTCAGTGATGGCATTTCGAGGGATAATAAAGAATAAATTAGACAAAAAAGTACTAATTAGATCTTGACGAAAACTGGCTTTTACCAGTGCAGTGGAAGACATGAGATCATTTAGTATAATAATAGAAAAAAAATCCAACTAACCTGAAACAAACCTCTGAAATTCTGAAGAGAAAACCATGATAACAAATTCCTCCACGCCATTGAAAACCAAACACTGTGATATATATTCTCTGCAACAACAAAATGTTATTATTCTTCACGGTATCACTCTTACTGACAATAAAAGAAATTAAAAAAAAAAAAAAAGAATCTTTATCTCCAACAGCGAAGAAAAGAAAAGCAAAAGAGTGATGAACAAGACAATTATATGAATTGTAAATTTTAAACAACCTAGAAAAGCAAGAGATGCCCATTGAATTACCTCAGAAGAATTCTTCAATGACAAATTTGGATTTGTATTTCGAATAATGTAAGTTTTCCACAGCACCGGCGTCGGCGTAGGTTTTGAGGGAAAGAGAAACAAAAGAGCAGTTTTCATTTTCTGATACATATAGTGGACTAAATGACGACGGCTCTGTTTTGAAGTCGAGTTTCACCGCGTAATTAACGGTCAAAACAGAGGACAGGCCTCGTGAACATCAATCTCAACCATTGGACTGGCTGACCACTTTTGTTTGGTGTGCGGCCATCGCAATGAAAACGACGTTGTTTCGTAGCTTAGAGAAAAGACAACCGGGGAAAGACAAAAAACCAGACGATTAATAGATAATCGAAATGTTTGTTATAGTGTAGGTGCAACCTACACGAGAGCCACTGCACCTGCAGCAAAGTCAATCAATCCATCGTTCCAAAAGCCGCATCAGACCTGAGGGGTCCTCCGCGTTTTCGATTTATGGAATTTTCGGTGGTCAAACTTTCCGTCCGGTTCGGTTCCAGAAGGCTTACCAGTTGTCACCGTCGAAATTGAATAATTAGTCAGTGTTGTGGCATATATTAAATGCTTGAGAAGTGCTACAGGTTCCAGGAAAATGGGCGAAGTCTATATAAGAAATTTTTAATTTTTAAGGTAAATTTTGGATAAATTAAAAAAAGTCAAATAGTACAAATCAATCATAATTTAATTATCAATTTGATACCAATAAGTTTAATTCATTTAATAAAGAAAAAAATTATTTTATGCATTAATTTTTTTTTTTTTAAGTTAAGACACATAGATCAGTGGCAATAATGAATTATTATTTATATATTAAATTTTATATTAACAAATATTTTAAAATTATTTATGAATTTTAAATATATTAAGTAAAAACTGTAGAATATATTTTTTTTATAGTAATATAAATTTAAATTATAAAATTAATTCATAAATTAGAAGTAATTATGAGAATCTCATAAGGTAAAACACATTTTTCGCTTACTGTATTTGGAATTGTTTATCCTCATTGAGCATATGGGATTTTAGGCTATGTAGATCTATTGGTGCCAAAAATATATGCATAAGATGCCCAAACCTAACTATTAACTTGGAATGAAGGTTTCTATCACTAATGACAAAATTTTGAAATATTAGTGCAAGTTAATTGGTATGACGTGGGTTCTTCATATAACCTAACTTTTTTTATTGAAAATAAATACGTATACACACAAATTTGGAGAAGGAATAAACTATTTAATAAAAATATATTAACTCTTATAAAGTCACAAAAACATCTATCCACAATCGATGGGAGATACAAAGGATTAAATCCCAAACTCGACTACCTCCACAAATGCAAGATTCTTAATATATGGAGTAATTTCTATAACTTATCCTTAAACTTTGTCTCATATTTTACTTTCATCTCTTAAATTTAATTTATTACTAAAAAATCTTTAAAATTTAATTTTGTTTTTACAAAAAATCCCTCTAACTCGCTATGACCGATTTCTAGATTAAGAAAATAATAGAATTACCTTTTGCCTCCTTTCCCTTTCCTCTTACACTGAAAAAATACCAATTGTTTCAACCATCATCTGGACATATTATAAAAAATATAAATGTCATTGCAATAATCCACTTCTTGAAAAAGAGAAGGATTACTCTTCACCGAAAAGTATTAAAACTGCATTTGTAAGCATCACATTATAGTTTAGAGAATTTATTTTTTTAATTTGAAATTTTGTTATTACAGATTAAAGAGATTTTTTGTAAAATAAAATTAAAATATAGAGATTTTTTAGTAACAAATTAAAGTTATAAAATGAAAATAAAATACGAGATAAAATTAAGAGATGAGTTATAAAAATTACCCTAATATATGAGATTTGAATTGTTACGTAAACTTGATTTTGCCGTTTCATTAGGCTACGTTATTTAGCTTATATTTGATGATCCTAATCATTTTAAAAGGTAATATTTGATCGATAAGTTCAATGCAATTTGTGTAAATTAAATGTAAATTTTCCATTAGTTTTTGTCTTTTTATTTCTTAATTATGATTAACGGTATATTCAAATCAATTTACATGTCAACTGAAATTATTTTCTCTTTGAACGAATCTAAGAGCACTCTCTTCGCATAAGTATTAATTAAGAGAAAGAATGAAATTAGAGTTTAGAGCAGTTAATGGAGTGTAGAATGAGTTTTGGAGCGGCTCAAAATAGTTAAAACTGAGTCTAGAAGGCCATGGACTTGGGCCGAGCCCATAATAGCTTTCCTCAGCCGTTTGGCTATGCAACATTAGCTTTCCTATGATAAGTGTATTAATACTATTTGGTAAGTAAGATTCCATGGATATAGAACGGAATACCGTCTAATTTCCTCTTTGTACTTATTAGAGAGGTTTAATTTAATTTAATTTTAATTTTTAATTTAATATTATTTAAAAATTTCAATTTATGTCTAATTAGCCCAAATTCGAGAAAGTTACAACTCACTTACCACTTTGGTGCATGAGTTAACTTTTTTATTTTTAATTTTCAAAATATTTTTATAATTAATTACTTAGTTAATTATTTTTAATCTTAATTAATTAACTATAATTAGTTATTTTTATATTTTACTTTTTTAATATTAATTAATAATATGAAAAAAATAATATTTTTATATTTTTAGTTTTATTTAATTATAATTTTCTAATTTTAAATTAAAAACATCAAATACAAAAATCATATTTTTTCATTTAAATAATTAAAATTTTAATTAATTATATGAAAATATAAAGATATTTTTTTATATTTTCAGTTTAATTAATAATATTAAATAATAAAAATAAAAAAATATAATATAAAAATAATATTTTAATATTAAAAAATAAATAAATATTAAAAAATAACACATATTAATCGATTTAACTAATTTGAGTATAAATATTTATAAATTAAATTAAATTAAAAATTAAAAATAAACTAAATTAAACTTTTTCCAATAAGTGCATAGGTAAATTGAGCTTTATTCTAATATGGAATGCACCATATTACAGGGCAATGGTGATCTGAAGATTTACTGAATGCTGTATTTGTGTTCAGTTCAATGTTAAAATTCCGGGGGTAGAAAGGTCGATGATATAATAATCGAATAAGATTCGAGACAACGATGATGAATTGAAAGAATAGAAAGCCATTTGCATTTGCTTTTTTTGAAAATTCTTGGGTGGGTTGACATTAATCTACGGCTGACACGACAGCCTTTAGTTTTATGGAATGGCCTGGGCAGCCTAGCCTGTTCATTTTTTAATCCCTTGCATTTCAAGTGGCAAGTGTATTAGGTTCGATTTTTATAATCAAAATTTAAGATAAAAAAATTTAAATGCCTATATTGAATATAAAATTATCATTTAAAAAATCGTATTAATCGAGATAAATTTTTCTTATATATATATATATCGTTTGACTTTAATTATATAAAAAAATATTTCACTATAATTTGGTTTTAAAAATTGTACATAAAATTGAATTTATGGATTTTGAATTGAATAACTTATTTGAAAAGTTTTAAAAATATAAATTTAAATTTTGATTAAATTCAAAGTAATTATAGAGAGTTGAAAAAAAAAAAGAATTTGAAATAACAATATTATTTATATTATTTAAAATTCAAAGTTATCTTAAAAAGATTTTTTTGGCCCATTTTAAATTTAAAATTTGAAACTTTTTCTGTTATCCAAATAATGTATTTTTAAATTTTTGAGTTTGAAATTCTAAATTTCAAATCCAATATTTCAAATCTAATTTTTAAATTTAAATAACACAATAATTTTTATATTAATGAAATTTTTGTCTAAAATATAAATTATATAAAGCTACAACAACAATCACTAATGAAATCTAGATATGACAACTGCTTACGAATGAGTAGAGATTTTTTTTTATGGCTCAAGACCCATGGGAAATTGTTTATGAATTCTCAAAGGTTCATTAGAGGTATGTCTATGGATTCTAACTATGCCTTATGCGATGTCAGATTGAGGATGTCTTGGGTCTTGTTAAGCAGTCTTGTTGGGAGGTGTTTTTTTAGGGGTTTGGGTGTGCACTAGCTTTATCTAAATTTGCATAGTGATTGGGGTAGGTATCCTTATGAGTGAGAGATGAATTCATATGAGAGTGTGTGTAACATCCCATGCTCTATCTAGCGGTCCTCTGGGAGGGCAAGGCTCCTAATGGGGTGCACCTTTTGGTGGAATGGCATGAAGAATTGGAAGAACTCCTGGTTAAGCATGCTCGTTTGAGAAAAATCCTGAAAATTATTTATTCTATCTATAAAACAAAACCATGAGGCTCTTAGGATGGGGTAGGGCGTTACAGTATTAGTCATTAATTTAAATTCTTTTCCCTTCTTTCCATTTACCTCAATCTAAATAAATGGTAAAGGTTGTCCATTTGGGTAGTCCTCTACGAGTGCTCTTTCCTTTATTATAACAAGATGCAATTGTTGTGTCTTTCCTCCAAGCTATTCTAATTTTATTTTTTTTTCTTATTAAAAAAAGGTAAAAATAATTGTTATTTCAAATAAGAAGTTTTTATTTATTTCTTATAAATTTTAATAACCTTTTAAAATTTTCCTAAAATTAGTTTGAAATTTGAGAGGTCCTTAGAATTAAATGACATATAAGATGAAATTGACGGTGATTGCTTCGAATCCTTCCACGTAAAAAGGCGGTGATGTGATACAAATTTGTATCCAATGCGCATCATTGTCATCATCCCATCTTAGAAAATTTTAGACAAATTAACCGAGGTGGTCTCCACTCTCTGTGGATGCTATCTGCGACTGGTTTTATCACAGGAGAAGTTACGTAACTCCAATCTGTCTCTCTCACTATTTCTGAAAAGCAAGCTTTTCTTTTTTTCCTTCTTGGCATGCATGATAATTAAAGAAAATCTCCAACAAATTTTAGTCTAATATTAAAGTCTTTTTTTTTTTTAAATATATAATAATCCATTGTAGTGGAAAAGAGGTTTAAGATCCAGTACAAGAAAGTGGCATCGACGGCGTCCCCAAGAGATATCATGCAAACTAATGGACGACTCGTCCATCCCAGCAGATCTTAGCTTTAGGTAGGAAAAACCAGTCACCAACCCACCCCAACCCATTAAAAAACACATCCACAACACAAGAGTTCTACTGTCACTAAACTTGGAACCTAAACTATTGCATGTTCCATGGCAGGTGTAAAATAACCTTCATAAATGAACCACCATCCTATAAGCAATCAAAATGCAACACAAAATAATCTACAGTCCCACCCAAAGGGGTGATGATAGACTCACATCGGATTAGAGAAGAGAGTCGTCTCCTGCCCGAGAGATAGAAGATGGACAATAGGCCTCAGTTAGTGAAAACCCAAAAAGAGAGAAAAAGAAAAAGAAGAAAGCAGTAGTGTGTTAGTTATGAGATTTCGATTCGAAATTTCAGTCGAAGCGGAGTATTCCAAAAAAATTTTCATATGATACTGTGTTGGAATTTATTCCCAATTATCTAAACGCATCGCTTGGAAAGCATCAAAGCTTTCTTATTTCATCGGATCTGTCAATGAAAAAGAATAATGAAAGACATAAACTATCACACACTATTATAAGAAATATTTTTTTATATCCCCAGAAATATAATTGATTTTTCTATATATTTGCCAATAAAGTATCCATACCACTTAATCTTACACCCAAATAACATTTCATATATATATATATATATATATATATATATATATATATATATATATAAAATGTTTTTATCTTTTTTATTTATCTATTCTTTTTCTTTGTCGATAGGTATTTCTTTGTAACAGAATTCTCATTTCTATATAATTTACACACACACATTTTACATTTGATGTTGAATCCTGAAATACTAGACCTTGTAACAGAATTCTTATTTTTATATAATTTACACATACACACACTTTATATCCAATGTTCAATCCTGAAATACTAGTCCCTGGACATGCCCTGCTCACTTACAAACTTTAATAAGGTCACACCAGAATACTCAGCTCTCCTTTATTTTCACTAAGTACTTTTCTGTTTTTGTCAATAAGTATTACTTTTATTTTTTTTTAGTAAAAAATAATTATTATAGTATAGCAGGCACACATATCTAAAATATATATACAAATCGCACAGTCACATAATATAGAACATAGAATAAGAATAACACAGGATTTAACATAATTTGACTGTAAAGTTTACGTCTATGGACAAGACAAAAGAAAATGAAGCAATGTATAATCACTCAGAAAACTTAAATCATAATTTCAGTATGTTTTTTGAATATCTTACGACTCTAACCACCGCCGAGGGATAATATTATAATATTTATCCTACTACAGATCTCAGTTTTTATTTCAATTGGATCTAAGTATGAAAATTTTCAGTCGAATCACAATTCGAATTAATTAAGTTATATCCAAAATTCAGACTATATAAAAATAACATATTAATTTCAAATTATTGTTATTTGATCTATTCAATAAATATAATTTTACGAAAGACTGAGACAATTGTGATAGAGAATTATATTTTAAAAAATATTGTAGTTTAAAACAATTTAGGATTATATGAAAGAAAATTTAAATAGTACATTTCATCAAAATTCTACCCTATTAATTTTATTAATTATAGATGTTCTATAGAAATTTTAATTACTAAAAGAAAATTTTTATAAAAAAAAATTATGATTCTAAATTTATTTTAAAAAACCATATTTATTAATAATATATCTGACAATTAATGAGCATATTTTTTTTTCATATAAAAAGACTGCAAAATATGTAGGCTGGCAGTGCAGGAACATTGCAACTGGAAAGTAGATGAAGAGGAAGAAGAAGCAAGTTTATGTGATAAAATCGAGGTGACTTTTGTAACTTTGACGACATCTTGAACCAGGAGAACCTAAAGAAATTGCCTGGCCTGCTTCTCATGATCTCTTTTGCGCCTTCTCTTCAGGACTTTTGATTAGCTGTTTCCTAAAGTGATCCCAATCTCCCTCAATTTTTGATTCTCTGTTCCCTAAATGCCATGCTCTTGCAGTCTTGCTTCCTTTGGAATGTGGATTCACTCTCCCCAATTCAATCCTCCTTTCACAGGTTTTCTAGTTCTACTTTCTTTTTCCCCATGATGAATACAATACAAATTAGGCTAAAACTTTAAACTAATCCTCTATTCCATTATCTAAATTAATTGAGTACTTGTATTTTTAATATAACTAACACTAATTGAAATACAATTCGAAATTTTATAGACTTGAAAATGCTAAAACTTATTAAGTACTTACGCTTTATTTGATTAGCAGTAAGTAGATTAAAGAAGTATAATTTCTCATAAAGAATAAAAACCTTGTTTAATTTGCATTATCAAATCAACTTATCAAAAAGTAAGTCATTCTAACTGCCTTGTACAAGAGAAATGATTTACATAGAAAATTAATAAAACATAATGTATCAATTTATCCTTTAATTTATTATACCTTAAGTTATATTATGGTTGTTATTGTTTTTTTGTAATTAAGGAGCAAATTTACTTATCAGGAAATTAATTTATATATCAAATACATTTATATTATATTTTTTAAAAAATAAATTTTTTGAAAATGTATATTTCAAAAAACAGACCCATCTGGCAGTGGGTTGATTCTTCCAATATCGGTTGTGGAATGTGCATAAGTGTTGATTTTATGAAAATAAATATTTTATTAAAATTATTATGATTTTAATGGTGATTCATTCTTAATGCCTTATATTTTAACCAAACAATGCCTTATTATTTAATTTGCCACCTAATAATGATGACTACAAGGCCTATGACATTCTTCATTTGTTGCATTATGATTGGCTGGCTACCCACTAACATTCTTTCAAGGGATAAATTTATGTATAATTCATAACATGTTTAAATTTTGGCTTTTTCATTAGCAATTAGGTCAGTTACATTTTTTTAAATCTTCCTTTTTGTTCATTCTTGACCTAAAAACTAAAAGAGTTATATAATTTAAAACCCCCTTTTTAATTAATTAGGGTTAGTGAAATTGGGGGAGATTAATTAATCTCCCATCAGCATGCAGCATCTAATCCAAATGACTTCTACGTCAAGGCGTGATGAAATTTTTATTTGTTTTTCTTATCCTTATCCTTGAATTAAATATTGGAAAATAACAAAATTGTGGTTGCTCAATTCTATTATCAACACAGACAGCTTAATGAATTTCAATGATTAGTTCAGTAATTGCATTATTAATTTCAATTAATTAAATTACATTTTCTAATTATAAATTAAAATTCATCTTATTTTTTTCTAGGAAAAAAAAAAAAAGTTGAAGTCCAACACCAAACAGGGTCCAGTTTGGGTGGGACCTTTACTTTTGGAAAGGCTACAACTACAAGAGCGGCAATTTTTAAATTGCACATTAGATTTTGGTAGCCTAAGAAAGACCTTGCTTTCAAGTTTTGATAAGATCATTTCATTTTGACCAATTTTGAATCAAATAATGCCCTACAAATTGTAATTGGTCCATCATTTAATTAATTTTTTAATTTTAATATCAATGATATTTTAAAGCCTATATTTGCTTTTCCATATATTTCTGTTAAAAGAAAGAATATAAATAATGAAAGAAATGATTGTCTATTTGTTTGTATCTTATTTACAGAGATATTATATCTATTTATACATGAAAATATGAACTAATTTAGATAAGAATAATAATTACTGTAATTATGCTGTATAAATCTCCCATAATCATGCTAATTACTATAATTATACTAACAACCCCCTCAAACTCAAGGTAGTAGCACAGGTGCCAACTTGAATTTGCTTAAGAGATCCTGAAAGCGAGCGGGATGATGCGTTTTGGTGAATATATTAACGGTTTAACTGACAAAAGAGACAGGAATCAAACATATGGTGCCATGAATAATATGATGATGTACAAAATGACAATCAATTGCGATGTGTTTGGTATGCTCATGAAATACATTATTATGAGAAATCTGTATGACACTTTTATTATCGCAACGAAGCATTGTGACAAAAGAATGAGTGACACCTAAATCAGTTAATAACTATCGTAATCAAAGCAATTGTGATGTAGTATCAACAAGAGCACAATATTCAAATTCTGTGCTAGAACGTACAATAACAGTTTGCGTTTTACTACGCCAAGAGATAAGAGCTGGATATGAAAATCACGGACAATGATATGATTTTTTTAGATGACAGAAAATTTTTAGCATAAAATTTAAATTGATCCTTAAACTTGAGTGTAATATTTAATTAAGTCCAATGTCAATGTTATATCAATTTAGTACATAATTTTTACTTTTTTATTCACTTTAACTCAATTTTTTACAAATAAAATAAAAAAAATTAAATTTCATTTTTAATGAATAAAATATCTTTATATAATAAAAAATATTTTAAAATAAAAGTAAAAAAATTAAAGGAAAATTTACTTACTCTCCATCAGGACCATTACTGTACGTAGTCGCCCCCGCTCGTGCTACAAACACCAATCCGCCTGAGATGAAAAACAACGCCAAGAAATGTGCTTCGAGGGAATGGCCATCGGAAACTGAGATCTGTTTGCCAATGTCAGAATTTTTATTGAAAATTAAAAGTGTTAAAAAATAATTTAAAATTAAATTTAATAAATTTAATAATAAGAATACTAATTTTTTTATTGCTTTCTTCATTCATATTAATTTTTTTTATTACATATAAAAAAAGTTAAATATGAGTCTCTCAAATTCAGTATATATATATAATTATTACTAAATTATGTCCAACACAGCTATTTATTATTTTCTTTTTCTACTTACACTAATAACGTATTTGCAGTTTTTATTATTATTATTATTATTATTATAATTGGCTCATAAAATTTTAACACTTATTAAGTTATATTTGCATTAATTTTAATATTATTTTTAAAATTTATATAAAAATATTAAGTAATATAAAAATTTCTATAAATGTATAATTCTTAATATTTATAAAATATTAAATATATAATAAAAAATATATATTAAAATAAAAAAATATATAAGTACGGAATTAGCTCAATTGATTTTAAAGATTTTTTCATGAAATTTTTAATTCAATTCTTCATATTAAAAAAATTTATATTAAATTGAGTTAATTGAGTATATCGATTCACTGGTTCAAGAGATAAGTAGATCGAATTACACTGATTTACTTTTTCATCTAATTCAATTACAAATTAAAATTGATTTAAAAATTAATTCACCGATTCATTGATTTAATCAGTTTATTTGGTCTAAATATAATTATTATAATTTAAACTAAGACCTAAAACTAATTGATTAATTTGCAGGTTTCTTATAAAAATAAGGAACGGTGGCTGGCGTACGCATCTCTAATTCTTCCCTTTTGAGTCTTGATAAATTTGACCATTGTGTTATGAGATAGATATGTTTTCATGGTGTTGATGCTCAGAGACATGAGAAAGAATAATATCTTTCTTTTTTTTTTTTAAAGAGAATAATATCTTTCCTTATTTGAAAATAAAAAAAAATCAATTATTGAGAAAGGAAATTAAAGTGGCCCCAATTAATTTAATTAATTTTCCATAATAAATTCTTTATGATGACATTGACATTTAAGATTATAGTTTCCTAAAAAAAAAAAAGATTTTAGAGGGATGCTATTTGAACCCATGCACTAAAAATAAAAGATTATAGTTTCCTAAAAATAAAACAATTTATTAGGAGCATCTAATTGTTTTAATTGTAATTAACATTATACCATTTTCAATTTGATTTTCAGAAGAGAAGAAAAGAAAATAAAAATTAGTGATGGAGAAAGGAAGATTTGAAGAGAAGAAGAGCCTGATTCATCTTTAAGTTATATTTATCTCTTTTGTTGTTTACTGACCAAAAATCTAATTGTAGACGTTTCCCTTACTCTACGGCGCACTCCATCGTCCAGATGGACGCAGTCTGCCAATCGCATTGCCCATTTCCTCCCTCGCTCCCACTCCACACGCGCCAAATTTTAGGCGTGTGGCTCTTGAGATTTATTTTTTTCAAATTTTAGAAAAAAATCTAAAAATTAAAGTAATGATTTCGTCACCTATCAGCGTGCTGGTGTTGGCCCATAGCTTAATTACTTTTTAGCGGTTAATGAGCTTTTAAAGTTTTTTTTTTTTTAATAAATAGATTAAAATTTGAATTTCAAAAACCAATCATTACCATGGCAAGATAAGATTGAATTTCTGATAAAAAAAAAGATAAGACTGAAATTAGGAAAAAAAATCCCCATAAAAAAGCTTGTGCCTTTCCTTATCCACCCACTTCTAGCATATTATACATTTCATATATATATATATATAAGCATAATATGTTCTCACACATACATATATATACATACATATATAAATATAATGTGTGTGTATATATATATATAGACACACACACGTGTATGATAAAGAAAGGAATATATAAAAATATATAAAGTAATTTGATATTATAATAATAAAAAATTAAATTTAATTAATTATTAAAATTAATATATTGTAAATAAAATAAAAGTATTTTAAAATTCAAAAATAAAAATGCCACTATTAATAGTTTCATTGGCTATTAAAGTTTCCTCTTTGAAATAAAGTCTAGGGTAGAAAACTCATATATAATGGCAATAGATGCTTATTTAAGATTAATTTCCATATAGGTGTTATTGTTATAGATGTTAGCGCATAATGTTCATATAAAAGGCATGATCGCAAATGTGCTAATAATATGTTCAATAGAGGCTATGCATCGTGAGTTTGTGTTTACTTACAAGCAACAATAGTTTCAATGGAGAAAGTGTCATCTTTGCTTGACATAGCTAGAAGTTGAAGCGGCTCGCAATTATTCACAAGGACTCTCAATAACCTAAAAGTAGCTGGATGAGTCCCTTTGAACCTTAGGAAGATCCAAGATGGTCTTCCCAACCTAAAAGGGCGAGCAATCCTACAACATATATAGAAAACGCAGAAGAGCATTCATCAACTTTTGGAAGTTGATAAATGTCAGAACACTTTTGGAAGTACAATAAGGGTCTATATGACCTCTGGAAGCAGTACGATCTTATAGCACCCTTGGAAGCACTATAAGAGTTTTTACTAACGTTTGGAAGTTAAGAATGGAGAGATCATTAAGATCAAAAGATAAAGGAAAAACATAAAAGACTTAAAAGTCTGGTGAATTCTAGATGATTTTTTTAATGAAGTATAACCCTTTATATAGGGTCTTAGCAGTACAAGTACGTGCATGACTAACTCTTATCACAACAACAATGGATGGTGGAGATCTTATACAAAGATTATATACATGGTGGTGATTATCTACAAGACGTACAAGGTAGGTTTGAATGGTCATTTTTCACACCGTTTTATCTGTGGTAATACTCCATCTCAGGGTAGGAATGTATATGGTCGTGCTTTGCTTAAAATGGGCTTGCAACCATCTAAAGGGTTATAAGTGCTTCATGACTCTTATCCTTAGTTTAATGGCTTCTTCATGAGTCATTTTTTAGCTTTGTAGACTCTTTCTTCATGAAGTACTTGCTTAGTAATGATTAGTTGTCTTCTAGTAGCTCTTGTTGCTTTAGGTCTTTTCCATGATGCAAGTGCCTTTGAGTCACGTTCTTTAAGTATCCTTACATCACCAGGTAGAGGGTTGGATGCCTAGAGCACCATAAAAAGGCCAATCGACGGCATGCAATCCTTTTCCCTTCTTAGGTTTGCTCTAGGGCAGTATTCACAATTTATAAGTCGGACTGAATGCTTCATAGCCATTTATACTTGTTTTAAGGCTTCCAAGCCTTAGTTAGTCTTTCTTATGTCACATCAAGTCTTGGTGCCCCAAAATCCATTACTTAAGAGAAATGTCTCTGCGGAACGATTTTGCTATTGAATAGGCCTTAGGAGTTATTTTTACTCTTGGATAATACGTCGCAAAGACTAATTAGTAACACTTTCATCCCATGGCTAAGAAGATGGTTTATCTTCCATTTTAGCTCATTCCTTATTGAGAAGAATGCCAATCAGTCATTTATGATTGTTCCTAATTGTCCATCGGCTGCTTCCCTTTCTCAAGGTTTAGTAAGGACTAACAATGAGGCTTTTTAGCTGTTTCCATGCTTGGAACTTTATCATGTTGATCTTTAACTACTCTCAAACTTGGCATGATGTCAAAATAGGTCCTCAGACAGCCTTAGGAATTCCAATCACCCACTTTTGGAGCCTTTCTTAATCTATATAAAGGTTATTGCTTTTAGGGCTTCCCAAGGATTTTGGCGCTTGAAACTTTATTGCGCTTGACTCTGAATGCTCCCAAATTTTGCATGGTGTTGCACCACACCCTGAGGAACCTTAAGGAACTTCAATCGCACAATTTTCCCTCCTTTTTCATGGTAATCACCCACTTCTTCTTTATAAGCCTTCTTGCTTCATGGCATTGCTAAGGTTTTCGGGTTTGGCTCTCCCTTGTACTAGTCTACGATCACTCCCATCTCTTAACTCTAGATTCATCACATATAATATAAGGGGATATTTTCCCGTAGGAATTGCCCGCTTGTGGTTTATTCTTTTTAGCAATCGGCCACTTCCTCTGTGAGAGTTTTGTCGGTTGCTCCAAAGCACTTTCAAAGACTTCCATGCCTCTATGCTTTTTAGCTCCACTTTCTAATTAGTTTTAGCTTTGAGCTCTTGAACTTACGTGGCCAAAAGGACTCCTCTTGCATCACAATCAACCACTTAGCTCTCACTTTATGTGAAATTGACTAGTGCCTTCCCAGATATAGCAGCGATTGTCTTAAGGTGCTTTCTTGTAAGTTAGTGCCCAAAACTTAGTGATACTGAATTTTTCTTGTTATGAACCTTGATTAAGTAGAAACATAATGTGTCTATGATTCTTTAATTGTTGGAATCGATTAAGGCCTCATTCCTCTATTCGGAATAAATTTGAATCCCTTCAAAATTTCATGACTATCTCTCGAGATTTGACATGTGCTAGAGCGACTCACTTTGTTACTCGTATTTTCTGTCTTAAAATATGAATTTAAGGCAAGTATCAACAATTGTTCGAGAATCTTTAGGACAAGTGATGCTCTCTACAAGGAAGAAGTTGTGTGTATCAATTTATGATGCGTCTGTTGTTGAAGGCTTCGCAGTGCTTGTGGTCTCTCTCTAGCCTGTGATTATTGAAATCAGATTTCAAGCTTCATATTGATGATATCCTTTCGATGGTTGTTGGATTACAGCCGGCTAGGCTAGTGGTGGATGATATTATCCACTTTGAGCTGCAATTTTAATAGTATTTCCTTTGGTTTTGTGCCACGAATTTGTAATACAATAGCTCACCACTTGGCTCGATGAGCTTTGTTTATAGTTGATGCTACTGTATTTATGATGGATGTTCCATAGGCCCCTTCCTCATGTCTTGGGGGTGTTAATATATATATATATATATTAAAATTAAAATTAAATTAAAAAAATCAGGCCATAATT
Source organism: Hevea brasiliensis (assembly GCF_030052815.1). Classification (NCBI taxonomy): domain Eukaryota; kingdom Viridiplantae; phylum Streptophyta; class Magnoliopsida; order Malpighiales; family Euphorbiaceae; genus Hevea; species Hevea brasiliensis. Next base: position 76,743,936 of record NC_079505.1, read on the forward strand.
TTGGTTTAAACAAAGAAAATATTTTAACATTTTCTCTTAGACAATGAACTTACCATCAATATTTTTTTGCTACAAATTAAAGAGAATGATTCCAAAGGCATTAATCCAAATCTCAAAGGGATATATGCAAAAAATGAGCGAAGGGCAATACCCATGTCGCCCCCCAAATGGGGCCAATCAGTAAACAATCCATCTCACCTTACGCTGTTATCTTTTTCTTCTCTCTTTTCTCCACACACGCACACGCGCACCTTCCCTGATTTCTCTCCTCCCTTCCATAAAATTAAATTAAACTAATTTTCAATACAATAATAATAAGCAGCAGCGGCAGCTGGAGGTGACTGGGGAGACCAGAGACGGGGTGTGGAGTACCTATAAGAGCGTCAAGTCCCACTAATCGTTCCTCCTTTACTATCCCTCTCTCTTATATTTCTGCAACCTCTCCCATGGACCCACCACCGCCCCCTCAACCGCCGCCTGCTTCTTCCCTTTCCACCACTACCACCACCTCTGCCACCCCCACCAACACCACCGCGGCAACCACCTTGCCCCCTCACCTAGCCGCTACCAATACCTCCGCCGGAACCTACCCTGACTCCATTGATTCCTCTCCTCGCTCTCGCACGACTGATTCTTATTTTGATGACCCCCCTCCCCTCTCCTCAAAGCTCCGCCTCATGTGCTCTAACGGTGGCCACATCGTCCCTCGCCCCCACGACAAGTCCTTGTGTTACGTTGGCGGCGACACCCGCATCGTTGTTGTCGACCGTCACACTAGTCTCTCTTCTCTCTCCTCTCGTCTTTCAAATACTCTGCTTGACGGCCGTCCTTTCACTCTCAAGTATCAGCTCCCCAGCGAGGACTTGGATTCCCTTATTTCGGTCACTACCGATGAGGATTTGGACAACATGATCGATGAGTATGACCGGACTAATAATAACGCTGCCAATTCTTCCAAACCATCGAGGCTGCGTTTGTTTCTGTTCCCTTCGAAGCCGGAATCATCTCAGTCTATTGGGCCGATTTTGGAAAATAGTGCCAAGTCCGAAGACTGGTTCTTGAATGCGTTGAATGGGGCTACTGGGTTGTTGGATAGAGGGTTTTCTGATTCAGCTTCTGTCAATTGCTTGCTGGGTCTCGATGACGATGGCCTAAATGGGAATAATAATAATCTCGATTTAGTTGGTGGTGTTCGAGATGTGGAGGGGTCGCAGAAGAACGCGAAGCAAGGTCAGGATGTCCATTCTGTGCCGGATTCTCCGATGTTGGAGACTACGTCGTCATTTGGGTCTACTTCTTCTTCTCCTTCGCTTGCGAATTTACCTCCGATAAGAGTTCATGTGGAGGATGGAGGTGGTAGTGGAGGAGGTGGAGGGGTTAGAGGAGTTGTGCAGGATCAGAAGGTGGCGGGTATTGAGGATCAGTTTTCTCAGATTAATGTGGGTGGTGGTAGTGGAGCTGTTGGGCAGAAGCAAGATGAGGGTTTTGTGGTTCTGTCATCGCCACCGCCGATGCCAGTTTCTATCGCTATAACGGGTGTGCCCGTGGGCACTCCAGTGGTAGTCGGTGAGTATCAGAATCGGGTTTTCTCCGACGATGAGAGATCGGACCATGGGGTTCCAGTTGGTTATAGAAAGCCGCCGCCACCTCAAACACAGCAGAAGTCAAGTGGTGGTGGTAGTGGAGGAGCTGTTGATTTACCTTCTCCAGATTCAGTTTCAAGGTGCATATACATAACTCCTTTACATTTTATGCCTTTGATAAATGAAATGAAATATTTGAATGTTATGATCGCATTATTGGTATGGTGTAGAGAAATGATCAGAATTTGAATTGGGTTCTTGTTTGTTTTAATTTTTCAGTGATAGTAGCCTTAGCAATCCTATAAATCGACAAAAACCCATGATTTATCAAGATCAGGTTGTGCATATCCCATCTGGAGTCAGCAGGGTTCCTGCTAATCCTGTTGATCCAAAGCTCAATGTCTCTGATCCAAATCCTGGTGTTCAGATTCAACAACAGGTTCAGGATTCTGGATATTTATTTCAAGCCCTATATGAACAGCAGCAACAGCAACCACAACCACAACCACAGCAATTCATACCCGCTGGTGCTCATTACATTCAACATCATCCCACAGGGGCAGTGCCTATTTCTGCATATTACCCTGTATACCCTCCCCAGCAGCAACACCATCGCCAGCATCATCACCAGCTTGATCAGCAATACCCAGTGTACTATGTACCAGCAAGGCAAACCCAGGCTTATAATATGCCTGTGCAGCAATCTAGCATCAATGAGCCCACACCTACTGCCCCTTCCTCCCGCCCCCAAACACCTCCCAATCCCACAATGGGACCTCCTCCTGCAACTTATAATCCCATGAGAAATGCTCCCATTTCTAAATCTGAAATGGCGACTGGAGGCATGTATAGAACAACTACTGGCACACAACAACTAGTTCAGGTCCCTTCTAGCCAGCATCAACAGCAATATGTTGGCTACTCTCAAGTTCATCACCCATCTCATTCTGTCGCTCCTCCTTCTGCCGGCCCTGCTAATTATGCGTATGAGTTTGCTGACCCTTCTCATGCTCAGATATACTATACTCAGCCTCTTGCGCCCGCAATGCCTTCTCATTACCAAACTATGACTGCAGCTGCTGCTGTAGTACTGCCGGAAAGTTCTGCTCAGCTTCCCACTGACAACATCAAGCAGCAGGTTAGAACTTCACAGCCATTTTAGGCCCATTGGCAAAGGAGAAGAAGAAACAATTTTGAAAAAATGGTGTGGTTTACATTTTCAAATTTTATGTTTAGCATCTGTCTTTCTATTGGTATTGGTTTGTGGCTTTGTATTTGTGGTATATAATAAGGAACTCTGCTCATCTTTACCCCTTCTTGTATGTCATACTGTTACTGTCATAGGAAATGAAAGTGGTCTTGGATTATACTGTAAAAGATCAAACTTCATATATTGTGTGCTGTGCAGTTCATTATCAGTTACTGAATAAATGTTTATATAAGTGGTTAGAGCTTTCAATCAAATCTATGCGTCTCTTTGATTCATGAGGTATTGCATGCCCATTGCCTATGACCCTGTTACTGTGAACAGAGCATGACCAATTCAATCTGAAGCAATCCTTGGCTAAACCATGTAAGAAAGTTTTTGGGATAGCTGCAAGATGTTTCACCCTCTGTTTCTTTTATTTACTCATTAGAGTTCTTTCTTCCTTTTTTTTCTTTTCCATTTTCATATTGACATCTGAGTTCTCAAATTATTTTTTGAATTGAATTGAGTTATCAAATTCAATCGACAGAGTTGGTATTATTATTATTATTATTATTATAGCATTATTTTTATGATCTGAATTATTCAATTTACTTTTGCAGCCAACCTTTAGAGGAACATGCTTCATCTTATGCATATCTAGAGCTTCGCCTTCACCTGCTAATATTTATAAAGATTTTTTTATCGTCTCCCAATCATCTTTTTCTATGCTTAGGTGGGAATCATCTTGCCAAAATTTGAGACTAGCAGGGATTGTTCGAAGACGAAATGAGATGCATGTCCCGAAGTAGGGGACTCCATTCATGGTATGAAATCATACCCATGATTTCATTATTTGAAAATGACACTAACTTTATCAAAATTCTACATTATTTGGATTTGTATCCTGCATTGAATTATAGTTAAAATGAAAAAGTTTTGCCTAAGAAGAGAACAAAACCGAAATCGTATTTTTCAATAAGCTAATAAGATCAAATTTGGAGCTATTAATAATATTATTGATAATAAATCCAAAAACCATGCATCAGAAAGCACGTTGAGTGATTATCTCGTGTGAGTTTGCAAGTGCCAGGGGCCACAGCACATTAGATTCTCTGCGTTTTCTTTTTACTTTACAGGTTAGTGTTAAACCATGTACTAAAAGCGTCCAAGGTTATATGTTTACGTTTTCTAGATGGGATGGAAACCCAAACATGTGTTTAGCAAACTTTTATTTGTTCGTACCCTCTTAATCAGTTGCCTGCTGTTAACCCTTTAATGCCTTTAGACTTCAGGTTAAGCAAAAGGACTAGATGCTGATGCTGATGCTGACTCCCCTCTACGCCATCGTACATTTCTTGCCCATATTTTCTATAATCGAGACAAGACTAGTGAACTATTAACTCCGTGACTATGGTATCCTTTGCAAGTGGAGATGTAGTATTCTAGACCCGTAATTTTTATTTATTTTATTTTTTGTTTTTGGTTTGGTTCGTTGGTTTGGTTCTTAACAGTAAGAGGGATGGTTTAGACTTGACAATCTCAACATTCAACGTTCAAAACCTGAGGTGGTTATACCCAGGCGTGCTTCTAATTGTCTATGCTTGAATCTTATGCTAGACAAGCTTGGCGTTTAGTAATACTAAAATATTGCAGAATCATTGAAACGCTTCATAAGTCACGCCCACAATTACCGCCTCTTTCTGTGTCTCAAGGGCTGGCTGTTGCTGGTTGCCTTCTCTGGTTGACGTATGAGATTAGGACTCCTAGAAATTGCATGGTACAAAGTAGCAGTCTGTCTGCCTACCAACGGGACCACATACAGATACCTAGTCTCAAACAGCTGCTGTGTCTTCCCAAGTGCAAATTCATGATTGTTGATTTAAGGTTATTATATTGGTCTGGTAGTCTTTCTAAGAACAAAATTAAATAAGAAAGTGGGACTTAAAAATTATAATTAGCTACCCGAGTCAATTAAGATGATCTCATAGAAATAAATATCTCTAGTAGATATTTATCAAGCTGATTCATTAAAAGTGGTGAAGAGATTAGAACAAGCCACTAATTAATGGATGCATTACAAAATTGCCTATTGATTATACAAATTCGTTCATGTGATTACTTAACTCTCACACATTGATCAGCTCCACAAGAAGCTTGTTGCAAACTCTTGCTATCTTCACTCTTTTCGTGGTTTCTCCATGACATACAGTTCCCAGGAGAAACGTGGCACATGAGGGAATCAAGCCCTAGGGTAAGAGCAGCAGCTACATCTGGCACTGTGTACTCAGATCTTCTGATAGCAAGACTCCACAGTTCAATGAGTCTATCTTCCATTCCAACTGCTAAGAAACCCCTGGTTTCTTTTGATGATCAATTGCAACCCAAGAAAAAGGCAGTAACACTGCTTCTAAATTGTGGCAAGGTCGTCAACTGTTTAACTGAAGATTCTCTCTCTATGGCCCAGATTTCCACTGTCTTATCCCTTTGAGCCAGTTGCAAATTCATGACCATATAATTCTTTCGTGCACCTCCTGTCTTGCTAGAAGCTGATAACCAACCTCATCCACTCCTATAAAATATTGAAAAAAAAAAAAGAAAAGAAAAAGAATGCTCGATGATCAATTGTGAAGTTTCATCGTTCACGCCACGTTAGGCCAATTGATAGTGAATTAAAAATTAATTCCATCAGGTATCCAAGTCAACCTTGTCCATTCACTCACAGAGGATGATTAGTTTTATGCATTGCTGAAGGAGGAAAGCAGAAACTAATAGTCCCCTAACATGGATGAAAACTTTGAAAATTTACAATGATAATCATACAATCATCCATGCACACAAAAAGTGTAATAGTCCCCTAACTTGGATGAAAACTTTGAAAATTTACAATGATAATCATACAATCATCCATGCACACAAAAAGTGTGGTCGTGTTGGGGTCCAAAGTTCTGAAGCTACTAGATTCTACCGATTTCTGATTGTTCTTCAGACTTGGAAATACAACAATGATGAATAGTTCACACTTGCCATTCACTTCCTTGCAATCTCTTTAACCACACAAAATAAATGCAAATTGAAATATATTATAATCCTAACCAGGAATAGGAGAATCTTATTTTGTCCCAAACCCATCAATCTCTGACAGATCCAATGACAGAGGATCCAATAAAAGAATGCATCAATTCATTTTCTGAGTAAGGAGGACAAATAGCAGAATTTTAGCTCCCAAGAAATCCTCCTTATTTACAGATCCTCATTTTATATTTTTCATCGAGAAGATTCAATATGCTACAAGTGATCAACTTTTTGATTGGAAAGGCACATAATTAGGAAGAGGTGCATAAATGCACATTATGGAGTACCGGTTCTTTTGATTGTGAAAATGGAGAATTGGCCATCTCTTGAGACAGACAAAAGCACACTGTCATCAGGAGAGAATTCCATCTGTGTCACTGTTAAGCTATGAGACTGCAAGCGACCAACTAGCTTCCATGAACCCACTTGCCATAGCCATATTTCTGCTACTAATGCTGATTGGGCCTGCAAGACATACAGTCATCAGCAACAATTTAAAACTCCCAAACATATCCCAATTGCACACACATTGGGTGCCAGAGAAATAAAAAAGTTTTAGAAATAAAACATTAGGGCTCCTGGGAAACCATAGAAATAAAACTCCCAAACTGATTGTTAAATCATGACTGTTTCCTGCAAGACCATAACACCAGCCAGAGTGAGATGCAAGAAATGCTACTTTGCAAATCAATAATATCAACATCCTTCAATGCTTATTGAGTGCAACCATGAAGACACCTCTAAAATGTAATTCTTAGTATCTGATCAATATTGCGTTATTCACTTCCCATACATGCTTTACACCAGAAACATAATAGTCCAATGACAACAACAGATGACATCCAAAGCTGAGTTATAGAAACCAATGCAATAATAAATCTGCTCAAATACAAGAATGGTTGATGGTGAAATATTGGAAAAGAACAAGAAAAAAAAAAAAGATAGTAGCTTTGTGGCAACAAAATAAGAAATAACTATATGGTACAGAGGTTGAATTAAAGACAGCAACTAACTGCTGGCACATTTAGGAGACTTCCATGCCTAGAGTTCACCCAATTACATTTAAATAAATTAGCTGTTACGGTATTGGAAGACAAATATACCTTGCATGATGAAGCCACAAGCTTCCCTGAATCCCCTCATGATCACAGCATAAAGAAACAACTCATTTCCATGACCATAAAGTTTGTGAGACTCTGGCCACAGTGTATTGCATGCCAGATCTTCAACGAGAGGTTCAGGCAAGGGTGTCGAGATCATCATTCCCATTTCTGTGCGGAATCTCATGCACAGCTGCAAAAGAAAATCATTCATTGAATTAAATATAAAGCAGGCCAAATGGAAAAAAAAAAGGGTGTTTCTAATAGACTGAATTAGACACGTAAAACTAGATCAATGAAGTAGATACCTGATAATAGCTAGTAAGCTAAGCCAACCTAAACCAATAATGCATCAGATGTTTACCAAACTCACCTCTCTAGGAAGCAAATCATGTCTGAAGCTAAATGTGGCAAATGGGTGTAATGGATTGTGTACATGCATGGGGTGAAAATGATTCCTCTACCTATTCATGACCCATATGAAAGATAATATTCATATCTACCTAATCCAAGTCTACCCTAACCCTATCCTTTACCCAATAATTGTTAAATTTCAACTATGCAGTACTTGACCCATTATCCATAGTTACTAAACCTGGATCAAATCCATCAAATTTTTCAGTAATTTACCATTATTCTGCTATATGTAAGAATGTTAGTATAGTTTATACAAAATGATCTATTTGTAAAATAAAAAATCAATAATTATATTTATTAAAAAAAAGGTGAATCAAATAAATAGAAAAAAGAAACAATACAGGAAAAAAAAGATATGATGATAATAGGTATAGATGTGATCAAATAACAGATAAATAAGGCAAATAAGAACTGAATAATATAATTAGTAGGGAAAAAAGAAAGAAGCAGGCAGACAGGCATATGCAATAAGATATCAGTTAGAGAAATGATAGTGAAATTATGTGCCTTGTAACTTCTAATATATTGTAAATTTTAATATAGGTATTTAAGTATTGAAAATAAAAAAATAGAGATTTTGTTAGAGAGAGACTCACACTGCACGTAAATAGGTTTTCGTGACAGATCATGAGCAGAGATATTTGCTCCTAAAATTTGAACATCTACTTGGAGGTCTTCAGGAAAACTAGACCTTTGAGAAGTGGCATGATTCAATGTCTTCAAAAAACACAAAGGAGCTTCAAAAACTCTGGAAACTCTTATCTGCTCCACTAACAAATTGACTATTCCCCTTTCCACGGATGATCAACACACAGTTAATATCATGACCATGAACTTGAGGGCAGGCAATTTCATGCCAGGCCTCCCTATTTGGGAATGAAGCTTCATTTTGCCATGGGATAAAAATAAGAGTTGTCTGGATGAAAGATTGGGACATCAATAATTGATATGTTAAGTTCAGATGTAAGCTGTTCAAAATCACAACTCTTGTTTTTGTTCAGTGGCAAAAAAGCTATATCAAGTATCTACATTAAACAAAACTTTAAAAAAATTCCATTTAGACTACTTCTATTTTTCCATCATGACTGTCTGTATGGCTTTTGTAGTTTTTTTCCCACAATTATATTGTTTACTTTCTCTTCCATGAAGAAGCACCTTAACAGACTAAGGAATCACTTGCTTAATAGAATGCAGAAAGGTTCAGGGATGAGAAATGATATTGAATTGAGAAGTTAGTTTAATCATTTCAGGATAACCACAGGGGAAAAAACCCAAAATATACCATCAGATATGGCCTAACTTTAGCATGTTAAATGGCAATATTCACATCATAGACATCTAAGGTATGACATACCCACAAAAAAGAGTGACAGAAATGTGGATGTTAAGATGGATGTCTAATAACATGACAATGAATAATATTAGGAATGACCACACTCGTTATGTACCACTCATTAGGAATAAAATGAGAGATGGTCGATTCAGATGGCTTGATCATGTCCAGCATAGAACATCAAATGCCCTAGTAAGAAGGTGTGATAAGTTAGTAACAGAGAGAAGGAAAAAGGGGGGACCAAAAATAATGTGGAGGAAAGTAATATTAAAATATTAGTAATTTTTGGATATTGATGCGGAATTGGTTTTAAACAAAGCTGGATAGAGAAAAAGGATCTATATAGCTGATTCCAACTAGTTTGGAATTAAGGCTTAGTTGTTGCTGTATAGACATACTGTATACTTTTATAGTATGAACCTTAAATATAATCTCTTTAAAAAGCCTGTGACATTAAATGAATTTGTATACCTCCTCACTTGGTCTTTGCCACATTAAGAAGTAACAACAGAATTCAAAATTATATCCATCAACTGGTTCAATAAATGTAAGATGCTTTAGCTTTTCACTTTGTACAGTTTGTCAGGCAGAAAATAGACTATCTCTTTCGATACAACAGTTAATCCTCTAACTACACTCAGAACCATAAACCTGTAACTAGATACTTAATAAATGACAAGCTTACTCAAGAAACTACTCGGTAGCATGTGAAAAAAAAATCATCTGGTCATGACTAACTGATATATGTATTCACCAGACAATGCCCATTCAATGTCTGTCACAACAGCAAAGTGCCCAGATAGAACCTTTTGTTGTTGGCAATCATCCATGTTGACACCAACAATTTTTCATAAATGGAAAGCTCCACCATATCCATGTGCTAAAATTGATTTTCCATCTAAGCTCCAGTGATCCCCATAAAACCCTATAGCAGAATGAAGTAAATCCCCAACAGTGACCACATTCATTCAGATTACCAGATACCATTTTTCCTTTCAGGTTGCCAAATCATCATGGTCTTGTCCATTGAAGTAGATAAAATGTTTTGAGGTTGATGGTAGGTAATCCCTTCCACAGATGCAGTAAAAGGGGGTTGGCACTCTACTGAGTATACCCAGTCCTCATGTTCTATTAGAAGAGATTCTAATGATATCTGATGAGAGGATGAGCCAGCTATAGGACCTTCAGTATAAGATGCCAGACTTATTTCTTCTTTCCTGTATGCACCCTCATTATTGGCTATTGAACCTCGTAAAGCCATCTACCATATGCATATGCCTTTGTCATGAGATGAACTTACTAGCAGAATGCTATATGCTTCACCATCCATAAGTATAGGTAATGCGAAGTCCAAACTCTGGATCCAATTGGCATGTGCTTTCAACTCACAAGCACGAATAAACTGGACAAATAAGCATAAATAGTGTCACTATATTTTAGCAGCCAGCAGAAAAAAATATAAGGTAATATAGATAGGTATAAAAATTCAAGATTAGTTACGTTTCCTGTCCTCTCTCTGCAGTGAAGATGGACCCTGCTATCTAGTCCCCCCCATTGCAAGGACTATATACCCAGAAGTTCCAGGTACTTTTCTGCCCATGATAGAGCAACCATAGGCTTTGAACCAACAAAGTGGGTCTCTAGACATGACAATTTGCATTGACCTAAAACAAACAGAGGCTGTCACAAAAAATAGTATATTCAACTCTTTTACAGATGATAGCAAGCATGCAGCTTTTGCATAAACATTTTATGGAACCCAGAATCGGATATAAAATATTAATGCAGAATAGTACCAAATAACACGGGTGCTAGATATGTGTTAAGAATCCAAGCACTGTTAAGATGCCAAAGCTTGTAGTTCAGTTGCACTCTGCATTGCAATCATGATTCCTAGGTTCGAACACATCTTAACTTAAATTTAATGGAAGATTACAATTTTATTTTACATTTGTTACAAAAATATTTGTTACCTCAAAACAAGAAGAATGTTGGTATCTCTTGCATCATCACAGAAAACATCTTTTGTTATATACTCTACTTTAGTAGAGCTGAGAAGAAGTATCTGGATTGTCATGACATCTAACTTTGAAATCAAGAATATGCATGTCTCTTGTGCAGAAATCCTTTTAGCACAACATCATTAATTTTTAAACTGGCAAGCAGCAAAAAAAAAGGAAGTTCAGCACACTCAACTGCCCAAATTATAAGCAATTAGAAAACTAATTTTTCTTTTCTTTTTTTAAAGAAGAAAAAGGTCTATAACAAAAATAATCATGAAAACCGACTTCTATAACAAACTTTTGATCACATTTATGACAATATATGCCAAGAACCAGCAGGCTAAACATGCTCATATTTAAGTAGTAGTAGTGATGAAAGCAAACAAGAACAAACACTAAATTTTCACTCACCTCAAGGAGAAAAGGGAGGAGCAGTTCCCATAAACAAACTGTGCCATCTGAAGAAGTAGATGTAAAGATTGCTTTAGTTTGAGAAATCATAATTCCAGTGAAGCATGTAACACCCTTCTTGTGTAATTGTGGTTATTGTAACACCTGTCTCCACTGCAAAGAAGGCAAAGAGAAGATAAAACAACAACAACAACAACAACAATAATAATAATTATAATAATAATAACTTCAAAAGAACAACAGTCACCCAATTTCTTTCCGGTAAGTCTTTGATATTTTGAACTATAAATCCCTTAATAGTTAATACCACGTAGTAAGAAAGATTATTGCTATGATAGTTATGAGTCCAAGATATACATCCAAGAAATGTAATAAATAGAAAACTGCAACGTATTCCTGAAAACAAAGGAGCACCATTTTGATCAATTATAAAAACATTAGGATTCATTCAACTTTAAAAATTTTAAATTATAATTAAAACAGGCACCTTATTGTTAGCAAGAGATAATTTCCAAAGAATAATGGCATCATCAGCATCTCCAGACAGCAGATAACGCTGCTCCAAGTGTTCTGCTGCTGACAAACAACAATGTTCATTAAGAAGTAAAAATGAACCAATAGAGAAAAGAATGCAATGTTCTGATTTTTTGGTGAGGCATTTTACTTAATTCGTACTTCACCAAAAAAAGAACAGATATGTAATTTGCAAATTAGCTAAACTAAATAATTAAAAAGGAATGGATTTTAAAAATTCCCTTCTCATTTTTTCCCCATTTCTTAACATTTCTCAGCAACCAAACAAGAACAGTACTCGTTAGTGAACTTACTGAATTAAAAATTAAAACTTTTTCTAAAACTTTAATACTTAAACAAGTAAAACAAAGAAAAGGGTACCTCTAAAAACTAACATGTTGCTTGGAACCCAGTGGGTGCAGTTGTCGGATGCCTTATGAGCCGGAAGAGTAGTCAAATCTGAGCAGTCTGCTCCACAAAATTGTTGAAAGAAAGGAAAGAAGTTGGAGCACAAGATCATAGTATAAGTTTCAAAGACGAAAAAGAGAGGGGCAGGGACCTGAGGCAGAATATAGCTACGGCGTTCTAGGCACCGAAAGAAACCAAATCACAAGCGCCCCAAGAAACGTTGTTCACTATCCTGTTGCATCCTGCTCCTATAAACACTCTGTTTACATCAAATTCAACTTCACCTTCACTAATATTACCATTATTGTTTGTATACATGATTGTATGAGAATGTGGGAGAGAGAGGAGGAAGGAGAAAGAGCTCAAGTGACTGTTGCTTCCAGCAGAATAGAGCACCAATGGGGCGGCCAAAACTGTTAATTGCTTGCGTTCATCGTTCAAGGCAACGGAAATCGTTAATAGCACCAAAAGCGACAAGTGCTTGATCGTCATTGAGCTCGGCTCAAAATCGTTTTTCAAAAAAAAAAAAAGAAAACTTATTTTAATAGTTTTATAAATAAAATTTATTAAATTTAATTTTAAATTAATTTTTATATTCTTTAATTAATATATTTAAATAAGTATTTTTTTTAATAATTCAAACACCAATAGTCTATTTGATTTACTAAAATAAACAGTTAAATCGATTAAAGATAAAGATAAACAACTGAAAAAAAAAACTAATGCTTTTTTTAGTTTGAGAGAGGTGAAAAAATATTATTTTTTATATGTTATATATTAAATAAAAGAGAAAATAATAAAATTAATTTTTTTTTCTAAACTTTCAAAATTTTTCTTATTAATTTAAAATAATATAAAAGAAAATGAGAGTAAAAAATATAAAAACTAAATTAGGAATATAGTTTTCGACCATATATGTCATGACCTATTTTTTGGGCTAGACTGATATTAGAATTTAGGTCAGTATAAGACTCTCGAAACTCGTAGTAAGTCTAACTATTTCTAATTCAACCATAAAACTCATAAATATAATTCAATTTCAAAAAATCAAACGGAGTCTGACTATAAATTAAAATGTCCAACGGAAGCCTTAACTTATGTAGCTTAGCTCAAACTTGTAAATAAATAATCAAATGGGAGTTCAGCTCCCTCATTCAAAGGAATAAATATTTCATGCATCAAAACATTTCTACATAGATAAGGCTACAACTCTAAAAGTTTAATTAATATAACCCCATATAAGGATAATACACTATTATTATATGTAGAGTTTTGAAATTTAACAAAAGATAATAAAAGTAAACTGAACTTTTTTTTGTTTAACCTGTGAGAAAAGAAAGCAGGTTATTTTCAACAAGTCTATCTATCATATAAGGAAAAAAAATAGTTGAATAGGGGTGAACGTTGGACTCATAGAGTAAGATATTGATTTTAAATACAGTTTCTATAACTATTTAAACATAATACATTCCTATACATGAAATACAACGTTTACACATAATTTCAAATATTTTAAATAATATTTACACAAAAGATAATTTGAAGCACTCATACACCCGTGTATTACATTAACATATATACATATGGGAGTTGATCTCTGTATAGCTCTCTTAATTCCAATACTTGCCAGCGAAGTTAACTCAAACCGGATTTTCTCTTAATAATCAAAGTGCGGGGGTCAGCGAGATCAACTCAAAACCATATCACCCCGACTTATCCACATATAAGGATCTAGTCTCAACGAGTGAAGCTCCAGCAGCGACTATTCGTCCTGCCCATCTCTCTTCAGGTTACCTTAAGGCAACATCCACAATAATTTCATCAATAAAATATGCAAAACAAGGGCGTGCCTAACATTTAACTACACACACATACACATATATATATATTTATAAGTGAATATATAAGCATGCTTTAAATATATAATAATAATATTGAAATTATAAATAAAATCAATATCTACTCACAGATTATCCAAATGTCACCGGGGCAGCTGAGAACTAAATGGCCTAAGACACCCTAAGTTTATACTAAAAATCTAATAGAATTTCTTCTATACTTAGAATCTATTTAACTCGTAAAATAATTTAACTAACACTTCTCAATTCAAAAGTCCTCAGGTCCGCAACACAATACCCTTATTAGGCCTGACAAACTCGTTAATTCTCATGTAAAATAATTATTTAAAAATTTAGGACGTTACAATATAAATAGGAAAAATGTTACAAAAATAAGATATGAAACTAAAAATAAACTTTACAAACTTATATTCTTTTTCTATTTATTTGTTTATATAAGATAATCAAATAATATAAAGAAAAACAGAACTTTTTTTATTTATTAATTTTTTATTTTTATTACAAATTAAGAAATAAGAAAAAAAAGAGTAGTAGAATTTTGAAAAAATAATTACAAAAATGAGGTGGTTTCTATAATTACCATTTCTAAAAAATAAACTATTACTTTACTTTGTAAAAAATTTAAAACATACAATTTTTTTTAAAGGAACTTATACAATTTATAAATTTAATCTTATATATTTTTATAAATAAATATTATTTTAAATTAATTAAATATAGAATTGTTTATTTTTTTATTAATTTAAAATAATATTTTTTAATATTAATTTATAAAAATATTTTAATTACATATGTTTTAATCTTTTTTATAAAATTTTAAAATTTCGTAAAATAATTATTTTATAATGATTAAATATAAAAATTTATCTTTTTTGAGAATAAAATTTTATAATAACGACATTAGAATTTTTTATAAAATAAAAATAATTTTACTTTATTTTAAATGAAATGATTATAAAATTCAATTTTTTTATTTTTTATTTTTTATGTTTGTGAACCGCGCAGCTTTGTTTGCTTTGAGAAAAAAAGCGATGTGGGCGGCGAGTAAAGAAAGTAAATCTTCTTCCTTCTTCGTCGAATATCAGCCGTCGGATCTCATAACATGGACCACGTTTTGGGGATTTTAAAGGATTTTTTTTTTTTTAATTGATTTCACTCCAAACGAGATTCAAAGGAGTGGGCTTTTTAAAAGCGAAGCGGGGGAGTAAAGCAGACCCAGCGCTAACGGTCGGATAAAATTACAAAACTGACCTTAATTTCGTTATAAAATAAACTACAAATTAATGGTACCATAAGCTACAGTTAAAAACGCAAGAAATTTCGCAGAAATGGTAACCTCCACCTCCACAATCCAATCCGATTTTCGTTCCGCTCTCCACATCGCCAATTTCTTCATTTCACCACGCGCCTCCCGGACGCGCCGCCCTTTTACTAACCGACTGTTTCTTTCCTCTTCTAAAACTAAAGCGACGTCTTTTCCATTCAGAGCTTTCTCCACCGATTCTACTGACCCTGTGCTCCCCGTCAAGCTTCGTGAGAAGCCGCCTGTTTGTACTGCCGATGAGATCCACTATGTCTCCGTCGCCGATTCCCATTGGCGCCTCGCTCTCTGGCGTTATCGTCCTTCTCCTGAGGTCGCGTGCTCACTGTCAATTTCCCATTTCCGGTTTTCTTTTCTTTTCTTTTCTTTTTTGAATTTTTTTTAAGAAAACTGCAATCTTTTATAGGCGCCTCCGAGGAATCATCCACTATTGCTATTGTCTGGAGTCGGCACTAATGCCATCGGTTACGATCTCTCACCAGGGGTAATTGCTTTTTTTTTTTTTAATTTTTATTAATTAATTAGTTTTATTTCTGCCATAATTACCGGTTTTGGAATTCTTGGTGAGAATTTCCTCTGTACTTCACGAAACCTGTCCCTGCGTGGGATGGTAGTTCTTATTTGTTGGCCGCACATGAATCTTCGCTTATAATTATATATAAGGCTCACATTCCGTATTTGAAATCAATTTTTTGTGAGTATATAGCAAATAGGGTTTCTAGTCATGCTAAGATTAGAATGGCACTGCACATATGGAACTTGTGTCTGCTCGGGAACCAGAGGTTCCATTTGTAGTAAATTTGTATGCATATTTGGCTCATTGTCTATCACAAAACATTGTTTTACTTCTGGCATCATACTGCATCTTGACTGTTTGTTTTGCCTTTTGTCTGGTTGCAAGTCTGCTTTTAGCATAGATTTGATATCGTTACCTCTTTTTAGTTGAGGACAGCTTTCTGCATATAACTCTAGAAATGTTAAAACAATATAATCAGCTTTCCATTAAGTTACCTGCAGTAGTGCAGTTACAATGATCAAGTTGTTCTGTTCTCCTTTATAGCTTAGAGGGATCTGGATCTGATAAAACTTGTCAATTTGTGTTGTATGACTGTATATTCTCTACCATATGAAACTTCATCTTCTTACTCATGCGTGTGGCAGTGTTCATTTGCGCGATACATGTCCGGTCAGGGATTTGACACATGGATTCTTGAAGTTCGAGGTGCTGGATTGAGTGTACGGGAAACAAATCCAAAAGAAATTCAGCAGTCTGCGCATGCAGTCTCTGAACAGATGGAAGCTGTTGCTAAGACTGTAAATAATGGAGCCTTATCTAACAATCAGCAGCCAATTAATGTTTCCAGTGCCTTATTAGATTCTAAGGATTTTACTGTCAAGGAGGATCCAACAGTTATGGTAACTGTGTGGGATGAATCAAAGCTGGTATCAAAGTTGACTGAAACTTTTATGCGTTTGTCAGAAAGACTCTCTGGCTTCCTCAGTGAAGGCCAATCAAAGATTATTTCTGCTAAATTATTTGATCAGATAGCAAAACTTATAGAAGATTCTCAGTTATCTGAGCGCTTTAATGAGATAAGGGGGAAGCTTTTAAGCTTGTTAGAAACAAGACAAAACACAGTTATTGCTAGTCAAATCAGGGATCTGAGTGAAAGGCTTGTAAATATTTTTGAGGAAGGTCAAAGATCTGTTTCACCTCAGTTGTTTGACTTGCAAGAGCGTCTTTCCTCGACCATAGAAGATTTCCAGAAACAGCTTGACTTGATTGTGCAGTATGACTGGGATTTTGATAATTACCTAGAAGAGGACGTTCCTGCTGTGGTGAGGTGACATTTTGTCTTGCCGACATGCTATATTCATTGTTCAATTTTTTGGTCTGCACAATTAGCATATTTATTATAGTATGATACCATTCCTTGGGCTATCCTAATTGGTAACCATATCTCTCCTCTAATCTGGAGGTCTGTTATTCAAATTCCCTTTCCTAACAATTAATGGGAAAGAAAAAGATTATTCTTCTGTAAAAAAGTGATGAATACTCTTCATATGTAAATAATATATTCAAATATATCTGTGTAGATGGAATACATAAGGGCAGAAAGCAAGCCAAAGGATGGTAAATTGCTTGCAATTGGACACTCCATGGGAGGCATCTTGATATATGCTATGCTTTCACGTTGTGGTAAGATAAACCTCTACCATATTCTTGCAAGCTCACCTACTCGTTATGGATAGATATGGCAAGAATGCTTTGTTACTCTTTTTGTATTATCAGGCATGCTTTTGCAATAATGCTTTTTGCCCTTTTTGTGCTATTAGACTTGCTTTTCCATCACTATATTATGTCTCTATAGTATGGCATGCAACATTTGGACTCAGGTTTCATTTGGTATTAATATTTATATTCATTGATCTTTTTATATTGTAGAATTGATGATAAGACCAACTGTGTTTTAAATTGAAAGCTTAAGTAAGGAATTCAGGGGCTGGGTCATAATCTTTGAGGATTCAATCAAATCATGAACCAAAATAATCAAAAGTATTTTTAATTGTCAAAATCATATGAGCTCATCAACTATGTCTAATGGGAGAAGTTTAAAAGTAAAATATCATAAGCCTTCCTAAAAGTCTTTTCTTTTGGTGGTTGTGGATTGTATGGATTAACAAAAAGAAAAACATAGTTGTTTTGCTTTATTCTTATGTATAATGCATTATTTGTGTTGAAAATCCAAAACTTGATTCTGTCAATTTTGTCCCCACCTTTCAATTTTTTTTTTTAATTATATATCCAACTGTGGAGTGTTGGTGTCTACTGTTGCCATTGCTTGTATTAGACTTTATCTAGATGTGAAAGCTCTTCTAGGTATGCCATACTTATGCCAGTAAAACATCTTAAAAAAACATAATAATGTCACTTAAAAAAGAAAAAAAAAATGTCTGACACATGCTGCGAAGGCAAATGACGGTTATTGGAAATCTTAGCATTATATTCCAACAAAAATTGCTCCAGAAACAGCTCATCTCCAAAGAACTTTTCCCTCATTTGTCTGGTTGGAACTTCTGAAATAAATTAAAATAGGTCATGATAGGTTTTGGACAAACCCATTGTTCCAACTGGGGTAGCTCTTTACTATCTATCTTGTAATCCCCTTCTTTCAGACCTAAGAGGATTTTAAAATGAGTTTTCCAAGTTGTAATAACAAATTCAGGTAATTGGGTTGTCCTACTAGGAGCAAACAAGAATAGCCTTCATTAGTAGATTTGAATGCATGTGCAAAAAGATGAAATGTTTGTCATTTCTCCGGAGTGTCTATTCTCTGCTCTATAATTTTATATTATATTATCTTTTTCTTTTTGTTTTGGTGCAGTAAAGATGAAGATATGACCATGTTCATACTCATGTCCTATTTATCAATTTACTAGGTTGTGAAGGAAGAGACCCTGGATTGGCTGCTATTGTTACTCTGGCATCATCACTTGACTATACGTCTTCAAATTCGAGACTCAAATTGCTTTTGCCTTTGGTAGGTGGTCAAGATTATATTTGTGTACGCAAACTCTTTGTTTGCTATAACGGCTGTCTAGAAAGTAATATTGAGGAATTGTCATGCAGGCAGATCCTGCTCAGGCTCTTAGTGTACCTGTTGTTCCTTTGGGGGCATTATTGTCAGCAGCATATCCTCTTTCATCTCGCCCTCCTTATGTGTTGTCTTGGCTTAATTATCTCATATCAGCTGAAGACATGATGCATCCAGAGTTGTTAGAAAAGCTCGTCTTGAACAACTTTTGTACGTATCGGTACATTTGTTCCAGTTTACCTAAAATTTTACAGCTTTTTAGTTTTCAATGTATGTTTTTTGTATATGTAGGTAAGTTTAATTTAACTATAGGTTGATTCATGGATTGGATTTTGGCATGTTCTTCTGTGTACAGCGTGAATTACAAAGCCTAAAAATGTAAATGGACTAAGGAAAGAAGAAGACCAACTAACTTTTTAGTACATGAATGACCTGATTATTTTGTTGAGTAGGAAATATTTGTTGGCTACATTTGAAATAATTATGGAAAGGAAAAGGTTAATAAATATTTTTGTCGATCCCATTAAGCATGGGAATATTCTTTAATTAAGAAATCACTCTTTGCGCATCTTGGCTGCTATATTATTCTTAAAATTATTCCCTTTCCCCATTTTTCTTAATCTTTCTTGCACCTCTCTTCTTTTTGTTTTTTCGACAAAACATAAGGTCTGATCATTACTGGCAGGTACAATACCCGCCAAACTTATCTTGCAGCTTACAACAGCTTTTCGGGATGGTGGCTTATGTGATAGAAGTGGTAAATTTTTCTACAAGGATCATCTATGCAAGAGCAATGTACCTGTGTTAGCCTTAGCTGGAGACCAAGATCTAATTTGCCCACCTGAAGCTGTGGAAGGTATGTTAAACAGAGATGACTTGCATGTCTACCTTTAGTGGATATGAATCTTCCATGCTTCTTGCTTACAATTATTTGAATGCACCAGAAACTGTTAAGCTCTTCCCCAAGCATTTGGTTACTTATAAGGTTTTTGGAGAAGCTGGAGGTCCACATTATGCACACTATGATCTGGTGGGAGGACGACTGGTATGCACTTCCATTAGATTTTAAAATAGGAGAAGAGTGTAACATCTTGTTTGATTGTATAATTTATCTTCATTACTTTGCATAGTAATTTTCTTTCTATTGTCCCCCGCAGGCAGTGGAGCAAGTTTATCCTTGCATAATACAATTTCTTAGTCATTATGACTGACGTGATTGTCCAGGCAGTAGAACTTCATTACACACAACTCACTGCAGCACCAAGCATGATTTTACCAGTACACGAAATGCATGTCTTGGATAATTGCTGAAGTAGACATTTGCATTGATGATGAAGTGATTCATGGAAAAAGATTATTGGAGTCTAGATCTGAAGTTAAACACAAAAGGACTGAAGTTTAAATGAGCTTTGTTGCTGATTCTCAAAGTTGAACGAAAGTGCCAGCAGAAGGTCAAATAAAATAAATGCTTATGTTTTCTACATTCAATTCATCTGGATCAAGGTTAAATGTTGCTAACTTGCCTGTATATCAAAGTCAAAAAGAGGATACAAAATATATTCTTGAATAAATGAATTGTCCCTTATCCAAATTTTTGCACTCACTGTATCTTAGTGTTGCAATAAATCCTCAAATCAGTTGCTGTTGCACCATGCTTATATCCCATTAGTGCTAATTAGTAATTTCCTCTTGAGGAAAATTGTTGTTTCATTTTGAACTGCTGCAGCTATGATTTTTGTTTTTTTTTAATTTTATTTTTTTTAAAGGAGAAGGATACAGTCTAATTCGTTGAATATCCAAGCATGAAGTCCAAGCCGAGGGTATTAAATTTTAATAGTTGCTATAAGGTAAGATTAAAACCATTCTAGAAAGATTAGATCTTTATAAGTAAAGAAAGCACTAAGAGAATGAAAGTGGGTAAAGCCTGTGGACCCGAAGGAATACCAATTGAAGTGTGTAAATATTTGAGAGATATAAGAGTAACATGGTTAATTAAATTATTTAATAAGATTCTAAATTTAAAGAAAATGCCTGATGAATGGAGGAGGAGTATTTAAGTACCTCTTTTTAAAAATAAGGGAGACATATAGAGTTGTTCAAATTATAGGGGAATTAAACTTATGAGCCATGCTATGAAATTGTGGGAGAGAGTTGTGGAGCATCGACTACGTCATGATACTTTTATCTCTCTCAATCAATTTGGTTTCATGTTCGGTCGTTCAACTATAGAAGTGATATTTCTCATTAGAAGCTTGATGTAGAAATATAGAGATGTGAAGAAAGATCTACATATGGTTTTTATTGATTTGGAGAAGGCTTATGATAGTGTTTCAAGAGATGTTTTATGGAGTGTGTTAGAACAAAAGAGGGTATGTATTAAGTACATAAAGTATTGAAATTTATGTATGAAGGGGCAACTACTATTGTGCGCACAGTGGGAGGGAACACGAGATTTTCCGATCTCAATTGGATTACACCAAGGATCAGCTATAAGCCCTTACCGTTTTATATTAGTTTTAGATGAATTGACGGAACATATACAAGAGAGTATTCCTTGGTGCATGATGTTTGCGAATGATATTGTTCTGATAAATGAATGCGAAAAGGAGTTAATAGAAAGCTAGAGCTTTGGAGAAGTACTCTAGAGTCAAAGGACTTTAAGTTAAGTAGAACGAAGACAAAATTCATGCATTGCAAGTTCAGTGAAGGCCAAACTGGTGATAGGGAAGGAGTTAGTTAGGATGGAGTGGTACTGTCCCAAAGTAATCATTTTAAATATCTCGGCTCAGTCCTTCAAGTAGATGGGGGATGTGAGGAGGATGTTAGTCATAGGATTAAAGTCGGATGGTTGAAGTAGAGACGTGCCACGGGAGTTTTATGTGATTGCAAGATTCCTAATAAGTTGAAAGGAAAATTTTACCGTACAGCCATACGACTGGCTATGTTATATGGTAGTGAGTGTTGGGCACTGAAGGAGTCGTATGCATCTAAAATAAGAGAGAGTTGCAGTTATGAGAATGTTAAGGTGGATGAGTGACCATACTAGACTTAGATAAAGTCCATAATGAGAGTATTAGAGAAAAGGTAGGAGTGGTGCTAATTGAGGATAAGTTGAGAGAAGGGAGATTGAGATGGTTTGGTCATGTGAAGCGTAAACATACTGAGAGTCCAGTTAAACAAGTAGAGCACATTAGGTTAAAGGATAAAAAGAAAAAAAAAAAAAAAGGGTAAAGCTAAATTGATTTGGAGGAGAGTAGTACGATATGACCTAGAAGCATTACACATTTCTGAGGATTTAACTCAAAATCGTTTAAAGTGGAGAAAACGAATTTTGGGATAAAGGCTTAGTTGAATTGAGTAGTTGAGAAGGATACAGTCTAATTCGTTGAATATCCAAGCATGAAGTCCAAACCGAGGGTATTAAATATTAATAGTCCAAACCATTCTAAGCTGTTTGGGTATGCTTGTTTTGTGGTACATTCAGAGACGTTGGTTGACACTCACTGGAAGGATAAATGAATTAACATCTTGTAGATATTAGTTTCACTTTTTTCTGAGCTGAGCTCATTAGGCTTTAGTAGACTCAACGTGTACGTGCACGCTCAAATACAGCTTTTACTTACGGTATATATTCGTGGACTTGTCAGCAAACAAGTTTCAAAAGGAGATGCAGAAGGATGGTTCGCTGTTTTATGGTATATCATCTTACGGTATATACCCAATTTTATTTGCTGTTCTATGGCTGCTATTGTTGGCTGACATTAGTTTTGAAAAATGATTGCCATTGATTCTCGATTGTTCTTCAGAGTAGGTAAAATTTTTTTGTTTCTTCCCCTCTTGTTTCAAGTCATTCTTCGGATATTGAGCCAGCTGAAACAGTCCTAAACTTTTTATGTAGCTCGCTGCTAAGCCCTGGGCAAGCTGTTCAAAACTAGCTCAAGCCTTTGAAGCAATAATTCTGATTCATATAAGTGTGAACATCTCTTTATTTGGCTTAGCTTGATTTTTTTTTTTTCCTTGTGGAGGTGGTAAGGTATTAAATTCAGAGTTTAAACTTTAGAGATTGGATGGGAAACTGAAAATAAAGTTCCTTTCCCTCTCCATTCCATGGAGATCAATGGAATTTTTAATTATTTTTTTTTAATTTTAATTTTTAATTTCATTAAATTTTAATTTAATTTTAAATTAAAAAATAATATTTATATTAAAAATATTATAATATATAATATTAAATATTATAATTTTATTTATTAAAATAATATTTATATTTTATTTAAAATATAAAATAAAATAATTAAAAATTAAAAAAAATTGTAGTAGCGTCCAATCTTTAAATTTTTTTTAATTAATTATTTATTATTTAAAGAAAAGCTTAACGCTATTTTGAATAGCGTCCAGTTTTCCTTAAAAATTTTTGATACGGACATCCGGACCTTAAAAAAGTTATTATAGTTAGCGTCCCGTACTCATCTCGTTCAACTCAGCATAATTCACCTCTTTTTGATAATTACTTTCAAACTCATCTTTTTTTTGTATAATTTTTTTTTTATTACACCTTTTTGTCAAAATCCCTCATATTTACGCCTTTATGCAATATTATAATGGATTCCAACACATCAGGCTTCTTTCTGAATCCTTCTGCCCCTCACTCAGTTTACTATCAGGCAAAAGAAGATGATGGTATTATAGATCTGGGCCTTAGTCTCAGAACTTTGCAACTTGAAGCTTATCATCCATCAGCACATTGTACGAGTCTTGATCCTTTATTTATTATTAGTTGTTTCTCTTTTATTATAGTCAACAGCCAAAAAAAATCTCTCACATGAAGTTCATCTTAACACTTTGCAGGACCATCTTTTGAAGGAAAGATATCTAATTCAGGAAATGATTAGGAAAACATTAATAGATAGGAGGAATCGATTAACACAGAAGTAGCGAGAACATATAAAATTTCCCTGAAAGGAAAAGAAAATCACCAAGTTGTCATGAGAGAGAGATGCTTATTAGATGATGACAAAATTTGATTAGTGATGCATGTGCTTTGCTTACTTGCACTGTTCCTTACCATATATAATCTTAATAATTATGTTACTATAAAGCAATCACTTGTTTGGAGAGTTCTAAAGTCACTAGAGGTCCTAAAACGAACCAGTCATATTTGTTTAGATAAATGGGCCATTCATTCTAAAAGAAATTGAAACAAAAGGCTGCTGAGGCTGAGTCTGGCCGTGCTATATCATACTAAAGTTCAATCTGGACTAATCTAGTTACAGAAAACCACATTGTATTTGGAGAGCTTAGAACAAGCTAAGAAAGGTTAATGGAACAAATAATAGAAATACTAAACTGACTTGGAACAACAGAACAGATATAATAGACCACAAAGCTGAATCTAACTTCAGCAGAAAAATGACTGAAGGCATTGCAGGGAGACAATTATAGGTAGAGATAGGACACATTTGGAAATTCACTCCCCTGTCTCCGCAACTATCAATAACGTATTGATAAACTTCAAGTTTCGACCGCAAATTTAATACCAACGTAATTACGATATTGAAATCAGAGGAGTTATCACAGTATAGTAGGATTATACTGATTAATTACATTTTTCATTTCATTTGAAGCTTAAGAAGAAAATTATATTGTCTATTCACTAAGACAGGTCTAACCAGTGTTTTTTGTTACGTATGTATCAGTCATGAGTCAGGAGGGATATGGTGAACTGATGGCCTGGCCTCAGGCAAATCCGTCGATGAAACATTCAAATTCAGGATATGAAGGAACTACACGACAAGAATGCGATGAGGAGGCAGAGGGGCTGCAAAGCAAAGAAAGTTGGGCTTATGTAAACGTGAACATGGATGGGGTAGTTGTCGGCAGGAAAATTTGCATGCTAGATCATGGTGGTTACTCCTGCCTCGCAGTTCAACTAGAAGACATGTTTGGGCAAAATACTTAGCCTTGGGAGCGTGACATTTTTCTGACTATAAAATTAAATAAAATGATTCAAGATTCATTAATTGTTTTAGGAAGACATTCTGCAACTGGGTTAAGGCTGTTCCAGCCAGGGTCTGAATTCTGCTTGTTTTATAAGGACAGGGAGGAGAACTGGAGGACTGTTGGTGATGTCCCTTGGAAGTAGGTTCTTTATTGCTGTTACATAACTATGTTTCTTCTTTGTATTAGATAAGACATAGTAGTTCAGTGAGATATTTTTCTGAATCTTGACAGGGAGTTTGTGGAAAGTGTGAAACGTCTAAGGATTGCACAAAGAAAGTGAACCTTGTCTACCATATTCTTGTGCAACTTGTATTCATCTCTCTCTAATGGTTTTAGATTGCTATGATCATGAGGCAAACCTGATTGTCAACTTTTATCTTGAAAAGAAAGAAGGTAGACTTTAGGCAATGCTAATGTTTATGTTTTCAATCAATCTAGTAATACGTGTTGTAGTGCAAGAGATGGGTTCAAATCTTTAGCTTGAAAAATGCATAAATAATACTCAGGGAGTTGATTCTGTAAAATCTTCTTTCATGGGTGGCAGATCAATTCGGGTAAATCACCAAGAACTGAATTAGACAGGTGATAAGTGAGCTACAGCTGGAAAGAATTGACTAAAGACATTCCAACAAGAATCTGAGTTAAAGTCAAACAAAATTTAATAAACTTAATTATTTAATACCAATCAAATCCAAATAACAGCTAAGAACTTTGTCCTTGATTGGTGGAGTCCCAGTCTCTACGTTCCCGTCACATGGTTTGGTGTCTGTTTAAGCACGAGACAGTTGGGAAACAGCTTCAAATGTTAATTTAAACTTGATGTCTGAAGCAGAACAGGTAAATGTAAACAATAACAATAACAACAAACTTTTACCCTTTATTTTTTATTATATATTATCAACTTCACAACTGGTACTAATTAACTAATTATAGCTTAGGCTTCAGTTTCACTCTCCTATTATCTGCTTTCTTGAAGATCTTTATTATGTACAAATGGTATGATTGAATCTTGTTTATCTTTTGGCAAGAATTTTTTCTTTAAGAAAGAGAATGCAAATTCAGCACAGAAATCTGGACAAAGAATACCTGTACCACAAAAACAGAACTTTATGCGTGATAAAGATAGCACTTGAAAAAGATTTGATTTGACCAATCACCTAAACAACCGCAAGGTGCTTTTCCTAAATAATGGAAGAAATGAAAGAACGGTAATGGAAATATTCTCATTTTAATAGAATAAGCAGAAAAAAAAAATCTTTTTTTCCAGATTTAAATATATCTGGCTCCGCATTCACATGGAATCAGTTTTCAGCAGAAGATACAAGCAAAGAAAATTTTTTTCACGGCTCTTGATCAGTCTTTTATGACCTTCATAGTCAACTATAACAAGGATCTTTCTGTTTTTTCCATGTGACTGTGATGGAAATATTTAATCCATGCTCCATTACTCAATAATTATTGTTTCTTATTACAAAAAGGGAAGATGAAATAAACAATCAATTAACTTTTCATTGACAGTACAACAAAGAGACAAAGGTCTGCAATAAGAGCAAGAAGAAGACGACATCCTTTTCTTTCGCATATACATTGAGAATAAAAAAGCAGTTGCCGCCTCTCATGGCAAATTAGCGATAGCATGCTCCAAAAACAGACCCACCAACAACCATCTAGCCCTCATGCAATGACAAGAAGAAAAAACCTACCAAAGACAAAGCCATGAATTACACAGGTCTCATCTTTTAGTTTTACACACCTTCAACTGATAGGGGTACGTGTTTTCACTGTAAGTGCAATGAACAATTTATCTTGAAGCCCCTATTCAACGAAACTAAAAGAAGTCTTCAAGAATCAGTATGCCTCAAATTCTCAGTTCCACTCACAACCAATCTGCCCAAAGCATCAGAGACATGCCTCATTGTAGGTCTCCTTTCAGGGCTGCTGTGAACACAAGCCATTGCTATCTTTAGAACTGCAATAATTTCCTCTTCCTTGTCCACATCTGGAGATAAATATGGATCTAAGACATCTGCAAGTGGTTTTTGCTCTTCAATGCAAAGCTGAATCCAGTGAACAAGATCCATTTCTGAGGTACCCACATGGACCACTGGGGATCTTCCTGTTATCATTTCTAGTAAGATCACCCCATAAGAGTAAACATCCCATTTCTGTGATGGTTTTACCACTTTAAGTGCTTCAGGGGCCTGGTAGTAAGATCCCAAATTTGCGGATGAAACTGTAGCAACGTCTGAGCTAGGTGCACTCTTTTGTTGCCTTTCTTGCAGTTTCTCTGTGGCAACTCGATTAGATTGCAGAGTTGGGGACCCTCCAGCAATATTTGCAAGGCGTCCAAGTCCAAAATCAGAAATGTGTGGATCCATGTTATGTCCCAGAATTATATTACTTGGCTTCACATCTCCATGAACATACTTTTTAGGGCTGAATTCATGCAGATAAACCAAGCCATTTGCAATTCCCTTGATGATTTTCAAACGAACAGACCAAGATAACGCCGCGAATGAAACCATTCCAGGCTTCCCTAAATATATTAAGAAATAACAGAAACAGTCAAAAAAATAAAAGAAATATCAGGCCAGTAACCAAAACCCCATTTAAGAAGCCAAAATTACTATCATTAATGGAAATGAGTGAAAACAGAAATGTGTTTTATTTGCTGCAAAGGGATTTCTAGAACTTACCATGAAGCGCAGTTGCAAGACTTCCATTAGGTATATAATCATATATTAGCAACTTCTCATCAACAGACCAGTAATACGCTCTGAGTGTTACAATATTAGGATGCCTTAGCTTTCCAATTGCTTCTACTTCTGTCTGGAATTCCTTAAACCTTTGAGAGCCCCCTTCTCCCAATCTTCTCACAGCTAAAGTGAGCCCATCTTCAAGCACAACTTTGTATACAATCCCAATTCCACTCTTCCCCAAAACAAAAGCTGAAGCCTTAAGCAGCTCATCTAAATCAAAACCTACCTGCGTATCCAGTGGCACGAGATCATGCTGCTCCACATTCTCAGATAGAGAATCAGACTCATCCTTTCTAAAGCACAAGCACTCCTGCCTTACTTTCCCTCCGTTGCCAAAAACATAACCAGTTTCATCTTTATCCTTACTACAAGCACAAACCCTTGAATAACAATATGAAAATAACAACCCTACAAGGCAAATTCCAATTGCATCACTCACAATGATTGCAATAACAGCACTCTTACTCAATCCTCTTCCTTTCTCGGTCTTTCCACCATTGTTATTCAAATCTTGAGGCGGGTAGTTACTTGGCAAAAAGGGAATTGATGAAGGTGAACTTGCACTAGGAGTACTGGAAGAGCAAGGGTTTTTCAATGGAGGACCACAGAGCCCAGGATTTCCTATAAATGCCGTGGGTCCTCTGTTCATTAGTGCACCATTTTGTGGTATTGGACCACTCAAATTGTTGTAAGTCAGATCAATGTAAACCTTCTCAGGAAGGTTTCCAAGACTAGCCGGGATTGAACCAGTGAAGAGATTATGTGACAAATCAACAGTTCCTTGCAAACTAGACAAATTTCCTATGTCACTAGGAATTGAACCATTGAATTTATTGAATGAAAGATCAAGTTTTTCAAGAGAAACCAAACCAGTACCAAAACCATCTGGCAAAGAACCAGTGAAATTGTTTTGGCTTAGATCAAAGGTTCTAAGTCTCTTGCATTGAACAATTGACGTGGGTATTGACCCATTGAAGAAATTCTGTGATAAATCCAAGCTTTGAAGGTATTTAAGCTTGCCAAACTCATTTGGTAAAGTCCCAGATAAGGCATTCCCATAAAGGACCAGACTCTGTAGCCCTTGAGCTTGAAAGAGCTCGGCAGGTAAGCTACCAAAGAACCTATTATTCCTCAAATTTACATGCCTGAGGTTAGAGAGAGACCCAAGAGAAGAAGGAAGAAACCCATAAAGTTTCTTCTTTGGAATGCTAACAGAGACAACTTTTTGCTCCTTGCATGTAACCCCATTCCATGAACAAGGGGTCTCATCAGAGGAGTTCCAGTTGCTCAAAGACCCTTCTGGGTCTTGATATATGGACTGCTTGAACGAAATAAGTGCAAACCCTTCATTGTTCAAAGAACTCACTAGTCCATGAGAGTTAAAAAGAACAAAAACCAGCAAAATCAAGAAAAACATTTCCACAGACCAAAAAAAAGAACAGAAAAGTGACCGTTTAAGACCAGTGTAAAATGTTGCAAAGCTGAGGGTTCACAATTCTTACCTTTCAGTATCAGAAAACCAAAGAAGACTGAAGAAAAGCTTGAGGAAGACAACGAGCCTAGAGAGAGAGCGCGCGTGAATCGTAAAAGGTGAGATGGTGTTCAAGAAAGGTAAAGGGTCCTGCATAACTAGACCTTGGGAAGATAGATAATAAGAGTGAAATGAAAACAAAATGGAAAAAGAGGAGTTAGTGAGAAAAACCATACTTTATAGTAGCGGACAGTAATCTTTTTTCAATTTCTAGTCAGGCCAATTTATCGTGATATTTAAAAATGTTAGATTTCATATAATTAATTAAAAAAATACAATAATTTAATTTTCTTTTTTACTTTTTTATCTTACCTTGAAATTAAATATAAATATAAATTTAGATTCCATTGTTCCACAAAAAATAATTATATATAAAATAAAAAATTTTTTAATTATTTAATTATAATATTAAATTAATAATATTTATTTATTTCATATATATATAAATATGTTTACATTTTAATAAAATTTTTAAAATTTAAAAAATAAAAAATAATTTTCTTTTTTAAAAAATAAAAATTATTTTTCTTTAATTATAAAAATATTTTTTATTAATTAATTTTTTTAATGTTTTCAAATATTAAAAAATATTTAAAATTTTTCGTAAAATAAATGAATCTTAAACTAATTTAAAATTCAATTTCTTAGTTTATCCAAATTTAACAACAAAGCTTAAAGATAAGGATAGAAAAGCATGGAATGAAAAATAAGCGGTGAGGATTGAAATTGCCAGAGATAGTGAATTGGAGACTCATGATAGTCCCACATTGGCCATCAACCGTTAAGGGGACAATGCCATGATTACGGTAACCTTGACCCCAGCCAAGTCATGAGCCATTATATCTACGTATTATACAATCTTTAGCGGGCCCCACATTTCTACAAGTGACCATAGAATTGCAAAACTAGTGGTCCTGATCTTTCCTAATTGGTGCAACCTTATTACACCTTGTGAATGTACACAATGTGTAAACATTTTTCTACTCCTCAATCAGTGAACTGTCTCGCGATAAATTGGCCATATAAACTTACACGTGAACTACGGAAATTGCCCTTTTTGACGAGCGGGCAACGGCATTGCCGCATAAGAGTTGAGCCCCACGGACAATGGCCTCTTAGCACTTTATGGAAGACGTGAAACGAACGCAACTTAGGATTTACTTAAATTATTATTAGAGTTTAAATAATTATGTAATTTTTAATTATTTTTTAATAATATTTAAAAATATTTTTTAAATAATATTTAAATCATATTTTAAATAAATCTTAATTATTATTATTATAAATGAAAATTAATTGGTATAATTAATCACACTATGAAATCTAATGATTTAATTTGCAATTGTCACGACCCGACCTATGAACCGGACGGGCATTAGGACCTGACCCAGTCTAAAGCTTTCGAGGCCCGTAGTAAGTCATGTTATTTCTCAACTTAATTCTAAGGCCTATTTGGGCTCAATTTCAAGAATTTAACCTGACAGAATCCAACCATAAAATGAACCATTCAATAGAGAGTTTTTGACTCGTTCGATCTGTAAACACAATATATAATAAATTAGGGAGCTCAGCTCACTCTCCACATGCTCATAATATCAAAAGTCCAATGGGAGCTCAGCTCCATCATCTCATCTAGTCATACATACAGTTAATAATTTTACAGGTCCAACATAACTTTTATAATACAGATCTAAAATAAAAATAAGTACTTCTAACACATACGGAGTCTAAAATTTAACTCAATTGAATAAGTACATTATATACTATCAATGGACTTGCGAAGAAGAAGAGCAGGTTAGCCACAACAAATAATCCCTCTGTAACCTGGAAAAATAAATGAACAGGAGTGAACGTTCGACTCAGAGAGTAAAATACCAATTTTAATAATAATCTCTATAACTATCAAAAGCAAATGCACCCAGTGAAGTGAAATGCAACATCATCATAATTTTCATATCATAACAGCAAAAAGGTAATTTGGAGCACTTACACACCCAACATTGTCAAGCAATACATATATGGGAGTTGATCCCCCCATACAGCCTTCTTAATCCAACCTCTGCCAGCTAGTGTCTCTCAAGCCGGATTTTTGCTTAATAAACCAAATGCAAGGTCCCAGCGAGTGTCTTTTAAGTCATGTCTATCCCGAAGGACTGAGTCCCAGCAAGTGTCTCTCAAGCCGTGTCTACCCGCCCTGTCCATATCCAATACCATACCACGCGCACGCTACGCACGCATACTGCTCCAAATTACTACAAACAACATCCATTACACTTCAACAATTATGAATGTAATATAAAACGTGTAGAGTGTTTAACTACATAGATACATATTTATAAGTAATACATAGGCATACTTGAACATATAATAATATTGAAATTACAATTAAAATTAATATTTTACTCACAGACTTAATTTGAGGTCACTGTGGCAGCTGGATGGAGGAGGAAGGCTGTCCCGGCTCACCTGACAATTTTATTATAATTATTTAATACATTTAACTCAATGCAAACTAAGAAAAGATCAAATATGTTCCAAGTCGTATCGAAAATCTAGTAGAATCTCCCAAATACCTAGAACCTACCCAACTTGCAAAAGGGCTCAAAATGCACTTCTATATCCACAAATCATATATCTACAACTCAATGACATTACATAGCCTCTCCTGAGCCCATCAAAACAGTCAACAATCACAATGTGAAAAATTACAGTTTAATCCTTATAATTAACCCTTTTTGCAAAAACTACCCAAATGAACTCTAAAAATTCTAAAACTTTGCCCCGCGGTCCTTAGCATTATTACTAAGCTAATGCAAAAGGAATTATAATTTTCTAAGTTACCATGAATATTTTATAGATTTTTAAAATGAATTCAAGCACTAGATAATTAAGAAAAAGTAAGGTTCGGGTTTACCTATGCCGATTCCGACCCCGGGAACGCGCTCGGGACATCTGACAATAGTAGGGTAGCTAAAATTTTGACCAAATTCCGAGACTTTTTTGGTAGCCTATTTGCTCAGCCTGAAATTTACAAACTTGGGCAACCGTTGAATTTTTCCGAATTGAAGATACCTACACGAAGCCCACAACACGGGGGTTAGTACAAAATTTTTACGGAATTTTCTAAACTCATTTAAAAATAAAAATTGTCGAAAAATTTGAAATTTATGTCGTGCTCGAAATCTAGCCCAAAAGTCGAAATGGGCTAAAATCTTCAATGGATTTAGATGATTTCGATTCGAAATACAAAATTTTGAATTTTACTGAAAAGCGAGGTCAAAAATTCGGAAAAATTCCATAAAACTCGAGAAAAATCGTAGACTCCAAATATATTTTTAGTTTTGCCACGTGGTCTTTAAATTAATTTTTAAAAATCATCAAAGTTTATATTTTCGGAAAATCGAACCCGATTTTTAAAATCCGAAAAATCTCAAAAAAATTCCTAAAATTTAAATAAAATTTAAAATACCAAAAATACTCATAAATAATAAAAATTAAAATCTTGGGGTGTTACAGTGGGGTTCACAGTTTGCGAGAAATTTAGCCCAAAAGTCGAAATAGGCTAAAACTTCCCAAACAAAAATTGGGCAAACTGCTCGATGGATTTTGTTGTTCTAGGTGTCTATGGAAAGCTCTCGAGGTGTAGATGAGTTTTGACACAAGACCCGATTTGATCAATGGTCGGATCGGCCGGATTTTGACCGGGAAAGCGAAACGGCGTGCGCGCGCTGGGTGGGTTTCGCGTGACTTTTTCGGCTGCCTGGAGGCTTGTCGACGGCAGGGGAGGGGCGGGGGAGGTGCGCAGGAGTGAGGGGGAGGGCTGGGCAGTGGCTGGGCGGCGAGGGGTGAAGGGAGGAGAGAGAAAATGAAGAGAGAAGGGGAGAGGGTCGCTCGATGTGGGAGGAGAAAAGAAAAAGGGAAGGGCCAGTCCGATTCGACCTGTTCGATTCGGTCGGTTAGATTCAAAATACCTAAAAATTAAATTTTTACTCTGCATTGGGATCGAAAACGAGACCCAAAAATTTTAAAAAAATTCTAGAAAACTCAGAAAAATTCATAGAATCTAAATATATTTTTAGTTTTGCCACGTGATCTTTAAATTAATTTTTAAAAATCATCAAAGTTTTATATTTTCAGAAAACCAAACACGATTTCTAGAATCCAAAAAATTTCAAATAATTTCTCAAAATTTAAATAAAACAAAATATAAATAACTAACCATAAAATAATAAATTTAAAAATTATGGGTGTTACAGCAATCATCTCTCTTTTTCCCATTTATTTATAAGAAATTCATAGACTAATAATTTAGCAATTAAATTTCCATCTCATAATAAAAATATAAAATATTAAAAAATTTACTCATTTGAAATTTTGTTTAGAATTATATATATATGTTAAGCCTTAAAAATAATTTTATGAAAATATATACTTAAAAAATTATCGTATAGTATAGTTTTTTTATTTTTACTTTTTATATTTAATTATATAAAAAATAACTTATCATATTAAATATTAACTTTCATTTAAATCAGTTTAAATTTTAATTATTAAAATTTTATCTTCAAATTATTTTTATAATATATTTTCAAGCTCTTAAATTTCTCCTCATTATAATATAAATAAAAATTAATCTTTTTATTAAATAAAAAGACTAAATTATTTTTTTTAAATTTAATATATATTTCAATAATTATTTTAAATGTATAATAACCTTTTTATTTTTATTTATATAAAAATTAACTTATATATGTATATAAAATAAATCTTAAATTTGATTTTATAAGAATATGCTTCCTAATTTACTAAGACTACCTAAAAAAATCATATAACATATATATTTTTTTAAAATTTTACTTTTTATATTTTACTATATAAAATTAACCTATCACATTAAATATTAACTTTCGTCTAAAAACTAAAATCAAATTTCATACAACAATATTAATAGTTATTTAAATTTTTTTCACTACATTTTTTAAGAATTTAAAATTTTTAAATTTCTGATAATTATAATGTCTTTAGTTATTTATTTTTAATTTAATTTTTTATAAAATAAAAAAGAATGAATTATTTTTTAAAAAATTATATATATAATAATTATTTTAAATATATATTGACCTTCTTTATTTTTATTTTTATACAGCTCCTAGATTGACGACACATGGACATCCACAGCCAAATGTGACTGCACACATGGAAGGAGCTATACCCACTTGGTCAGAAAATTAAACCAGGGCATTTTGAAAGGCTATCGACCTATTTCCGAGCGCAACTTCTCAGAATTTTGCTCAAAAAAATTTTGATATTTTAAAGTAACGAAAATAATTATATAGTTTAATTCACTTCAAATTATTTCGTATATTTAATTAATATTTTTATCATATTGTTATTATTTCACATAAAAAGTAATAAAATAAAATATAAAATAATTAATAAATAAATTTAAAATATTTATTTATTTTCATACATTAAAATAAAAAATATATAAAAAATTATTATTGACCACGTACACCAATAATTCTCTAATTAATTTTATTAAAAGAATTTAATTTAGATAATTTATAAAAAATTTTATACGTTTAAAATAAATTTCAAAATGTAACATTCATTAAAATCTTATTATCTGAAATCTTTTTTTTTTGAAATTGTTATTTGCAATATTTAAAATAAAAATAAATGTGTTTATATTCAATTTTATACTTATTTATAAATAAATATAATTTACGCAATAATATTTTTAATTTTCATTAAATTAATTGAATTTTTATGAGATCATACATTTTTTATATAAAATTATTTTTGAAAAAAGAGTTTTTGTCGAATTAAATTATAATAATTTCAAACTTTTAAATGAAGAAACTTAATATAAATAGAATTCAGCTGAACTAAATTAATTTATTTTAAAACTTTTTAAACATATTTAATTTAATTTAATGATATTAAATTTATTTTTAAAACTATAATTTTTGAATTCAAATTGTAACCAAATCCAGGAAAAAAATTCTAAATCACAGTTTAAAACAATATAATATTTAAATTTAGTAATATTTAAATTATAATTTAACAATTAAAAATAAAATAAATTAAATTAAATTAAAAATAAATAATATAAAAAATATTATTAATAACGGAAAAAAAAAATAATACACAACTTTTTCTCTCTTCATCTACCGCCGGTTCATTGCGATCAAGTCCATCACACTGCTTTCGCACTTATTTAAAATCTCGGACCCCGCTGCTACCATCTACCGTCACATCTAACAAATTCAGCGCTTTCCTTGGGAGCGCAAGACTCGCTAAGAGAACTGGCGGCGACTGAGCGTCTCCTCGTTATTTCATCGAAAAGGTATGCTTGCTGGGATCTTGGTCAATTTTTACAAATTTGAGCAATTGATCTTTGCTCCATTTTAGAATTTTTGCAATGGATAACTGGTCTTTCTTTTCTCATTTTTCTTTTTACCAGTTTATGTGGCTATTAAGGTTTGTTTATCAAACTTGGTTTTCTTGATTTAATGTGGTTTCTTCTCTTGTTTTGGTGTTTTTTTTTGTCCATTTGGTTTGCATTTTCTTTTTTGGATAAAACGGAAAGAACCATTTTGATTTGTAATTGATTTCAATTTTCAAGAGGATGTGAGTTTATAATGGGCTTACTTGTACCTCAACAAGAGTTTCGTCTGATGGGGCACGATGATTTTTCACATAGCCATAATTATGAAAGGCTATTGAAATTGTTTGCTTGCTTAGCCCATCACCTGTTTGATCATTTGTCTCTGAAAAGTAGGGGAGGTCGCTTGGAGGCAATATTGTTTTTCTTTTTAACAGACTGAAAGGCTCATAAATAAGCTGGAGGTGCTGGTTAAAATTGGGTGGAAGAACTTTGATGAGTTGCTTTTAATTTTTGTAACGGTTCTTTAAAAACTTCATTTTGGCTTATTGGCGACCCGGTCAAATCTAGTGTATAGCATAGAGAATCGCTAAACCGGTAAGACCCGGTTCGTGCAAACTACGTCGTTTTGGACAAAGATTAAAGGAAAGAAAATTGGAAGGAGCTCTAAATCAAATCTGCGGATAGTCGCGATTTCTTTCCCGTCTTTCCTTTATCTACCTTGTCACTTCATGATTCACCGTCTCACCGAATCCGGCATCCTCAGGATCCGGCTACGGCTGGACGTTGAAACTCCGGCGTTTTTTTCTTTGGGACCAATGCCGCTTCTTTATTTTTGTTATTAAACCCTTTTCAAGTTCACCTGCAATTTTTGGTTAGTTTTCATGTAATTTCAAGAACTTTTATTGAGCTAATTTTGACACATCCTAAGAACAAGTACTTCATCTGTTACATTAATGCTCTTCAACTCTCAGCCTCAGCCCAATATGTCTGTCTCCTAATCACTAATCCTTTCTTTTATTACTTTGTGGATATAAAAAAAATAATAAATAGAGAAAATAAAAAGAATATATGTATTTTTCATTATATGAGGAAATAAATAGAAAAGATTTGCAGACCGGATTTGAAAACCTGATTGTGGAGTATTGGATTGGTGAGCAATTAGTGTTGTGCCGTCGTGCCAATTATGATGGGGTTCTTAAACTCAATTTTTTCCGAGATCAAGGAGAGGAGTGAGAGATTATAGGCATGAATCATATGGGTTTTGGAGAAGGTGGCGATGGAAAGGTACAAGCGGTTTCGGGTTGGGGGGGCATAAGAATGTGGAGGGTGGGTAATATTAGGGGCTCATTTGGCGCTTACCCAATTTTCAAATGTTAGTTGAAGAACCGATTCCTGCCAACTCAGTAACAACTTTGAGAGCCCTACAACAATACCTATTCCATCTATTACAAAGTTGCAAAACCCTCAGAAATCTATCTCAAATCCACACCCAAATACTTATTAATGGCTTTTCCCAGAAAAATTATGTTGTTGCTAAGTTACTTTCATTCTACATAGCCTCTGGTCATCTCCTCTCTGCACACGAAGTATTCAAAAATATTAAAAACCCAAGTGTTACTCTATGGAATCAGATGATCAGAGGCCATGCTCGAAGCGAATCGCCTCAAAAGTCTGTTATACTTTTCAATCAAATGAGAGTCGTAGCGGTGGAGCCTAATGGGTTCACTTATTCGTTCCTTTTGAGTGGTTGCGCTAGGTCAGGATTGTTGAGAGAGGGCGAACAGGTGCATGGAAGAGTTTTGGTGGAAGGTTATTGCTCAAATGTGTTTGTGCAGACGAATTTGGTTAATTTATATGCAATGGCTGGTGCTGACTTTGGAGTTGGATATGCACGTCGTGTGTTTGATGATATGGGTGATAGAAATGTTGTGAGTTGGAATTCGATGCTTGCAGGGTATATGAGGTGTGGGAATGTTGATGAGGCAAGGAGGGTTTTTGATGAGATGATGGAGAGGAATGTTGTCTCTTGGACGACTATGATTGCAGGGTACGCTCGAAATGGTAAGAGTAGGAAGGCATTGAACTTGTTCAGTGAAATGAGGAGAGCCTGTGTAGAATTGGACCAGGTGGCGTTGGTGGCAGCACTATCAGCATGTGCTGAACTGGGGGATTTGAGATTGGGCAGGCGGATTCACTCGTATATTAAAGAGACATTGAATGGTAAAAACCGGTCCTTACTGATTTCTTTGTACAATGCACTTATACACATGTATGCTAGCTGTGGTGTGATTGAAGAAGCTTATGAAGTATTTAGATGGATGCCACAGAGAAGTAAGGTTTCTTGGACAACCATGATCAGTGCATTTGCAAAACAGGGCTATGGACAAGAGGCGCTTGCTATTTTTCAATTGATGCAAAGCTTGGGAGCCGAAGGAGCAAGGCCTGATGAGATAACCTTCATAGAAGTCCTAAGTGCTTGCAGCCATGCTGGACTTGTGAATGAGGGTCGCCAATTCTTCATAGACATGATTCAGACTTGGGGCATTAAGCCCAGAATGGAGCACTATGGATGCATGGTTGATTTATTGAGTCGGGCTGGATTGTTGGATGAAGCACATGATCTCATTGAGAACATGCCCATGAAACCAGATGTTGCCATCTGGGGTGCTTTACTCGGTGGTTGCAGAATTCACAAAAATGCTGAGCTTGCTTCTCATGTGGCTCCAAAATTGGTTGCTGAGCTTGATCCTGACCAAGCAGCTGGTTATCTTATGCTCTTGGCAAATGCTTATGCCACTGCTAAAAGGTGGCAGGATGTTGCTACTGTGAAACAGAAGATGGTTGAGATGGGTGTGAAAAAGCCTGCTGGCCGAAGTTGGGTTCAAATAAATGGAGTAATTCACGATTTTGTAGCAGGTGACACGGCTCATAAGCATGCATCTTCAATCTCTGAGATGCTTGGCAAAATTAGCAGGCAAGTTACGTGTGTTAGCGACAGGCCAGACACGGATAGCATTTTCAGCTGTTGATGAGTAGGACAGTGTGGTGGTTTGGTAGTTATCCTTCTTTCATGATAGAAAAAAGCATGAGTGATAATACATGAGTGCAATAATGTTGTAATACATTGAAGATTTGTTTTTATGCACAAGTAACTTGGGCTGTTGTTACCGATAGTAAGTTTTTGCGTGAATTTTTTAAGTTACTAGTGAGTTGTGATTTGTTTTTTGGACTTCTAAACTCTGAGTTGTATTTTTTTCAAATTACTGCTTGCATTGGTTGGATAGGTAATGGCATGCTCTGATCCAGCAACCACACAAAGGGAGTTAGTCCAGGTAACTTCTGCTCCAAGGAAACCCAGGATTCTGCTTGGTGCTAGTGGAAGTGTAGCTGCTATAAAATTCGGAAATCTCTGCCATTGTTTTTCTGATTGGGCAGAAGTAAGAGCTGTGGCCACAAGGGCTTCTTTACATTTCATTGATAGAGCCTCACTTCCTAAGGACGTTGTTCTTTACACTGATGAGGATGAATGGTACAGTTGGAATAAAATAGGAGATAGCGTCCTTCACATTGAGCTGCGACGGTGGGCTGATATCATGGTTATAGCCCCGTTATCAGCAAACACACTTGGTAAGGTAATAAGTACTATGGGACTTTGAAAGTTTGTCTCTCACCCTTAGGGAATTTCACTGAAATAACAATGTTGACTAAATTGCATTTGAGCCCATTATCCTAGGAGAAATCCTGTTTTAGTTTCTCTCCTGAGAAATCCTGTTTTATCTGTTTGTTATTTCTGCAAAATTACAAAGATTTGAAGCTATTGTTTCTGAGATTTTCCTCAATAGACTTTTACTTGCAAAGTCATGTAGATGAAGTTGTTTGGCCTTGTTTGCACAGTCACATATGTTGTTCGCATCAATATCGTCATATATTCGAGTTGTTAACATATCAACATAATGTAATAAATGATTTGGATTCAATATCTCAGGTTAAACAATTTTGGTACTGTTGCTTTCTACTTAATAATTTATTAAATTGAAAGATTGGCTTGTTGGGATAAACGTTTAGTTGAGTTAAGCTGAGTTGAGTAGAAAGATTGGCATGTTCATGTATGATTAATATGCTTCTACGTTGTCTCTTAATTAATTCAAGTTGGTTTCGTGAACTGGCTAGAATGGGTTGCCGATAGTCACCAGAGAATGAATCATGGCAGTAACCCTTTTTAGGCCCCTCTGTGTTAAGATGTCATGATATGAGACAGGGCTTATGGATTATTGTCTATTTGTATATGTCGTACATACGAACTCAGTTCATCAGAGTAATAGAATCTTTGAGAATGATTTTCCCTGTATGCTTGATATACTTTTTTTTTTTTAACATATGCTTTCTAATTAACCTCTCTCTCTCTCTCTCTCTCTCTCTCTCCTATTCTATATCTTTCTTTAATATTTGTCCCAATGCAGATTGCGGGGGGCTTGTGTGACAATCTGCTGACCTGCATTGTCCGAGCATGGGATTACGAGAAGGCCCTCTTTATCGCACCAGCCATGAATACTTTCATGTGGAAGAATCCTTTCACAGAAAGGCATCTCATGTCAGTTGATGAACTTGGAGTTGCCCTCATTCCACCGGTCACAGAAAAGCTAGCTTGTGGTGATTATGGAAATGGTGCGATGGCTGAACCCGCCCTAATCTACTCCACCATAAGACTCTTCTTGGAGACACGGACTCAACGGGGACGTGGAAGAGTTGGTTAGTTTAATGGGAATGCTTTGTTGTTGCTGCTCTTTTCATCTTCTAATAGTTAACATTGTTGATCTTGTGAATCGTCGATTGATGTAAGTCTCATATGCTGCATGAAAGGAGCACCAACTCCCACCCCATATAATAAAAGTCTCTTCATACATACGCAGTACATCTAACGGATTTTGTATGCCTCGAAATACTTGTAAGATTTCATTTGAATTGCATGTTGTCAATGGCACTCTGGCCATTTCTTGCACCCTTAAATCCAAGGTTTCGGGCACATGATATGGGTGTTCCTAGGTTCATTGGATCCGATGCAATCTCCAAGCAGATGGTGTTATCAGGCCATGTTTCTCAACAAAGGTGGTGTGCACAGTTTTATTGGATTTTATTCGAACAAAAAAAAATCATAGCGATAATATTGAAGTAAATTTATTTTACTGTTTTAATTTAAGTTTTGATTATATAATGTTTTTCTTTAATTTTTTAAATATATTATATATTTTTAATATAATTATATATTTATATGTAATTAAGATTATAAAATTAAATATTATATAATTAAAAAATAATAAAAAGACGTAATTATATGATATATTGTTTATTAATTAATTATATTTTAAATATAATTTTTTATAAAAATAAATATATAAAATTATTTCAAGAATTAAAATTAAAACTGCAGTAAGAACTGCATTGATTCGAAATTAAAACACTAAATAATCGTACTGTATTTTGTCAAGTATTGATCCCCCATCAGACCTAGAACTAGGACCAGAAAGTACTGCAAACAAAACAAATATTAATAATTATATAAAGGTTTTATTCAGTAAATGATTCTTTGTATTTATCTAACTAATTTTATATTGATAAAAAGTATTTTTATATCTAAATAATTATATATTATAAAGAGTTTATTAAATATTTATATAATATGTTTGATAATTTATAATAATTAAAAATATTTAATTATTAAAATATAAAATAAATAACATCTTAAATATATATAAAATTATAGATGTAGGTGTAGTTTTATTGAAAAAGTTTTGAGTGATATAATTATTTCAAATCGTTGGATAGAGAGACAATAATATAAATGAAAAGAAATTTTAAATATTAAAATTTTTTTTGACAATTAGATATTATAAACAAATAATAAATTAACTTATGACTTTTAATATATTTTAGGAATTATTTAAATAGCAACAGTCAAAATAAATAAGAAAATGTAAATATGTGAGATTTTTTAAAATATAAGAGAATGAAATGTTAATAATCATAAATACAAGAATAAATAATAATTATTGAGAACTATATTTCAACTTATTAGAGGTAAAAGATAAAGCTTTCTCAATTCCGAATATATGTTTATGTCCTCTTTGCCCCACAAGAAGAAGGGATAAATTTAAAGTAGAGATTGAATTTTATCGAGATGAAGACAATGATGGAAGCTTGGATTCCAGCGTTAGTTGAAGGCATACATTCCACCCCCACTCAGGCCGTCCTTTATCTCTCCGGCGGTGCCTCTCAGGTTTCTCTCTCTCTCTCTCTCTCCCCCTCTAATGGTACCTTCATTAAGAAGTGATTATCATGAGAATTCAACTCAACTAAGTGATTAGATCTTGTGACTAGGCGCTGGGCTGGTTGATGGCAGTGCCCGGTGCTACAAATACAGTGCTTGAAGCTCTGGTACCCTACTCCAGAATGTCCATGATTCAATTACTTGGCAAGGTTCTCTTCACTTCCTTTTCTAATTATCATAAATTAATTACTTCATCTTGGATTTTTTTTTTTTTGGAATTTTTGCTTATTTTGCATTTGTTTTTTCGGCTTCAGGTTCCTACTAATTATTGTAGCCAACAAACAGCAGAGGAAATGGCCTTATTGGCTTACAATCGCGCTCTTAAGCTCTCTAGTCCTGGTAAATTAAATCACTAACTAATGTCTCTATCTCTCTCTGTTTTTTCTCAGATGATGATGCGCAGCGCTTTTGATTGTCGCTGGTAGAACGAAGGTTTTTAACCTATATGATGATATGATTTTGATGTTTACTTCAGTAGCCAGCTTGTCCACACATCTGGATTTGCAGAAGCACTAGGCATTTTTTCTGAAGTTGGGATGGTTTAATAAATATTTTAATTTAATATGGGCTCTATTCATCTGCTGAATAGGTTATCCAGTTCTTGGTGTGGGTTTCACTGGTTCTCTAGCTAGCACGCGGGCCAAACTTGGTGATCACAGGTATCGTTTATTGATAATTTATTTTTTTCTATGCAAATGTTCCTTGTACAAGTGAATGGAAATTTGATTTTGTTTAGAAGTTCAGCTTTAATTTTTCCTCTATATTCATATCTTCACTTGAGATTTTATTGTGGTTTTCATTAACCTCAACTAATTTATTTGCAATAGTAAATTTATTTCCATGTGACATAAGTGAAGATGATGAGAAATAGGATGACTTGGGATGAAGTGATAAATAATGATTCAGCTAGCACTGGACCTCTCTATACATGTAACTATGCAGCGTTTTGAGTGATCTTTGACCTTCTTAACTCCATAATTTCATTGCCTTTATAGATTTCACTTGTCAACAAGAACATCTGACCGACTTTGGGTATCTAAAGTTACTTTGTCAAAGGTAATGATAGGTGGCCTCCTTCCTCCCTTTTTTCCTTTTTTTAAACAAAACTCAACCTTTTGTGTTGCAATATTCATGAATACTTTTTTACTGATTTCATCTAGGGTCTGCGAACTCGAGAGCAAGAAGATACCATTTCAAGTCATCTCTTACTCGAGGTTTGTAACAATCACATGTATTAATTGCATATTTTTGGTTAAATAGAATGTATTTGCATCATTCATTGTTTATATTGCTTATATGGAGTTGGTAGAACTTCCGAGATCTCAAAGTAGGTGACGTGATGTGATGGCTATTTGCTGCCAACTCAATCCTTTCACTTTGTTTTTTTCCCTTCATGTCTTTGAAAGTACATCATGTTTGATTATGTATGATAAATTTGTTTCATTTCCTTGGTAGAATTTTGTTATTTATTTTTCTTTTGGCTATATTTTTGGTTACAGGCCATTGCAAATGCTTGCAAAGTCCAGGCAACATTTGTTTCTAATTTGACTGAATCTGATGTGTCTGATGAATTTGAAAAAAAATTTACTGAAGATCAAGAATTGGAACAAC
The DNA here is from genome assembly GCF_030052815.1 of Hevea brasiliensis. Classification (NCBI taxonomy): domain Eukaryota; kingdom Viridiplantae; phylum Streptophyta; class Magnoliopsida; order Malpighiales; family Euphorbiaceae; genus Hevea; species Hevea brasiliensis. The sequence goes on from NC_079505.1 coordinate 76,787,358, forward strand.
TTCTAAATGGGCAAATATGCTTTAAGGTTTATCCGTTTTCCAGTGGTATGGCTTGTTCTTTGGTTGAATAAATCCCAATTACACTGACTTATGTCCAGTATTTATTGTAAAATAGTTGTTTTGCAGTGATGCATACGTCAAATGAAGAGAGAAAGATAATACTTCCTGGTTCTTTTAATCCATTGCATGAAGGTCACCTCAAGCTCTTGGAAGTTGCTACAAGGTATGTGTTTATTTCAGACGTTTTTAAGGATTGTTCTAGTTGCTTCTCATTGATAACTCATTTTTATGCAGCATTTGTGGCAATGGGTACCCATGCTTTGAGATCTCAGCAGTCAATGCTGACAAACCTCCACTTTCCATATCGCAAATCAAAGATCGTGTCAGGCAATTTGAAAAAGTTGGTGAGGCTCAATATTTATATCATTTCCAGCTCCTATATACTTGCATATTGTGTGGATTACTGGTTTTACAAGGGTTTGGACACTGTGTATTTCTGGGTGGATGATGCAGTTTTTCATATGACATGTATGTGGATGGTTCATGAATTTCAGTTATGAATGATACAGGGATGGATGGGTGAATTTTTGCATCGAGGATTGGGTAAATTAAATGCTTAGAGAACAATGTTGAGTTAAAAGTATTGTAAAAACTTCTACGTGCTATCTTGAACATATTATAATTATCATTGAAATAGCCATGTAGCTTTTGATAGGAACTTGCCTACTTGTGACCTATAATTATACAGCTGAATTAAAAGGTGTCCTAAGAGTATCGTTTAAGCTGTTGTTGGACTCAAAGTATATGGAAATGATATTTACTTCCTCATGTGAGCTTTAAATGTATTTTATTGGATTGCCTGCTATTTAACACTCTGCAAAATTTCCTGTAATCCTTTATTAGAGTTTTGTTTTTGTTGGTTTTTCCTACCTTTTCACACTGTTTTTGATGATGATATTTTTTTCAAAACTCATCCTTCAGAATTTTGTGTTATCTTTAGCTTCTTTTTCGTTCTGGTTTTACTGTTTAATTTCATTTGACAATTGAAATATGGCTTGAAACTAAATTGATTAGGAAATGTTATTAGCTGTTCATTGGATCATTATTTGATAAGTTTTTGGATGGCAGGGAAGACAGTAATTATTTCCAATCAGCCCTTTTTTTACAAGAAAGCTGAGCTTTTCCCTGGCAGTGCTTTTGTAATTGGTGCAGACACTGCAGCAAGGCTGATAAATGTATGTCATCAAATTGCTCTAAATAAAATAAGCATGATATGCATTCTAAAGTTGGTATACAATTCTAATGATACACACACATACACACACAGAGATTCCATAATGTTCTAGAAATTTGTTTACTGTTGTATGCGTGCTTGGATTTAATTATCTTTCTGTGAAGGTTTCAAATGAACTTCAGGGATTCAGTACTTGCTATTGATTATTTTCCTAATGTATTATTAGTTTGTTGAATATCTGTTTCCCTAGATGGTGAGGTAGAAGACTGCCAGTCATAGAAGGGACTGACCACTGCTTTTTGATTGGGCATCATGCTACTCTTTACTAATAAGGAATTTCCGCCTTGATACTTGTAAACAATGATGGGAAACATATAACCATATGTGCTCCTAAAATATGACTATAAAGGTGGCTTAGAACAAATTTTTATTCTTACTCTTATATTTGACTCTTCATGAGAAAGATTTATATTTGGCTTCTTCATATGGCAGCATGGAGCAATGCCTTAGTTTACCAATTTTTGTCCCTTTTTTGATTAACTTGGACTTATGTTGACTATTTATTTCTACTACTTTTCCAGCCCAAGTACTATGATGGGGACTGTGGGAAGATGCTAGAGATACTCATGGGTTGCAAGAATACAGGATGCACATTCCTTGTTGGTGGTCGTAATGTAGATGGTGTGTTTAAGGTGTGCCCTCTTACTTGAAGCTTATGAAAGTGTCCACTTGATATTTATCTATTTTATGTCCATTTGGAAATTTTATCAATGTGTTTTTTCTGGTCTTTCTGAAGGTTCTTGAAGACTTTGACATTCCGGAGGTGTTAAAAGACATGTTTGTCTCAATACCAGCTGAACAGTTCCGCATGGATATTTCGTCTACCGAGATAAGAAAGAGGAGTGGGATGTGAGTCTGACATGCTGCAACATTTACCCATTATATGATTCTTGTAACGCTGATGAAGATGATAAATATGCATCTGGGGAAAAATCAGATAATATTATACTACACAAGTCTTCTGCATGTTAAAATAATCTTCTGCATATACAGATTTATCAGAGTCAAACCAAAACCTTGGTATCTCTACAAAGAAAGTAACACCGGTAAATCCATTATCCTGTTCCTGCCTCATATTTGCCCATTTTGACATGGACAATTGTGGTGGTAGGAATTTAGTTTGTATCCTGAAAGACATTAGAGTGAATTATCAATAGAGAATTTTGTTTTTTTCGTCAGTCAGCAATTGCGGTTGCCATGGAATGCAAAGATCTTCCACATGGCTATGGAGTGCGAATTCTCTTTTCAGGTGGCTGCAATTTCAATTTGTCCATGGATTGTTAATTGCATTCCGTTACCCTTCTAAATTATATGAATTGTCAATTTTATCCTTTTTTTGATTTTTATTCCCTCTTTTGGACAAAGCTTGAAAACTGAAAAAAGACAAATGAAATGTCGGTGCCACGTGGAGGCTAAAAGAAGAACAAAATTCTGTGGCTTCTCTGGTGGAAGAGAGCTTCTTGGGATAAGAAATGTCTGGCTGTGACTTTAATATACAAATGATAAATGCAATTATATATTGATGGAACATGATAATCTAAATCTAAATCTAAATCCAAAGCAAACTTTGACGATATTTGTTAATGTGCAAGTGACTGTTGCATTAACAACCTAGTATATCTACAACTGAATTCTCTTGCAAAATGGTCCAAAATGAAACTTCTACTGTTTTATTGGCATGCCAGAACTGAATTTGTTCACATGGAGGCAGACGGACGGAAGGAGAGAAGAGCTCAACCACCGCAAGCTGCACCGCACCCAGCTGCGCATGTAGAACCATGTGTATCGGTATGCGTAGCAGAGGTTTTATCCTTGGATGCGCCACCTGCACAAGAGAAAATGATAGCCGTAATAATGGATAGAGTGATTAGTGCACCCCACCATAAGAGTAAAGCTTCGCTGCTCAACCCTTCGCCGCCGCTTCTTCCATACCCCCCTATCGCCTCTTTCCATTCCCTTACCATATCCAATCTCTTTCTCTCTCGGTAAAAGCCAGTTCTTGTTTTTGAGTTTTAACAGCCAACACCACACCGATCAAAGGATTGTTTGATTTGCATTGACCTTTTTATGCAGGTGATTTAATAATGTGAAAGAGGGGAAAAAAACAAGAAAAAGAAAATGCTGACTACCATTCCCTCCTCAAACCCTATCCAAAATAGGCTGCCTTTTGTTGACATACGATGCTAATTTTAAGTATAAAGTCCTTAAAAAACTAATTGGTGCTGTCGGTGAAGTCCTTAAAAAACCTTATAATTATTTTAATTTTTTAAATTAACTAATTATTATTTTCTTGAGAAGAAAAAAAAATCATTATTCGTTTTTATGTATAAATAATTAAAAAGGATAAATCAAAACGGGAAACAATTATAAAGCTGCTGCTTTATGGTCAAATTAACTTTCTGATGTTGAATATCGTTGAAAGGGCATAATTCCAACACGTGTAAGAGCCACTGGGAGCAAGGGTGGCAGATGTAGCTGAAGGACGAGCCCAAGTAAAAGCAGAAAGAGGATTGAACCCTGTCAAGAAAAGGGGAAGAATCAATTTTCAAGTGCGCTATATATATATAAAGAAAAAAATCGTGATATAAAAATAATTTAATTAGTAATTTTTTAATTACAATATTATTCGTTCATTTTTTTTGGGTTAAAATTAGATACATTCATTAGAGGAATCAATGTACATGGCCTAAGGTCTAATACATAGTAGATGCAATACAACCCATCTAACAAAAATCAAAGGGCTAAGCCCAAAGGCCACTTGAATAGAACCGTAGAGTTCGGCAATTGGAAAGTTATCTGAGCAGCGCTGCTTGCTACTATACCTTTCACGGCTCTATCAAGACCGCCGAGAAAGCCCAACCCCAACGGGTCATCAACAACCAACAGGAGAAAGAATAAGGGTAACCGCTTCCTCTAGTAGCCATGCATGGGAAAGAACAGGAGCAGAACAAGAAGAAACCCATTTCCATAACATAGCACCCCAAGCTTTGGATTTTGAAACCATAAATAAGAATGGTTTTAGGTGTGGGATGTCAGTCGATAATTTGAGTTTTCTACAGACGACTCCACTGATGTTGCTGTGAGCTTCTGAAAAGTAGTCAACGTGCCAAGTAAGCCTGTAAAATGAAAAAATGATGAGGATAGTGGCCTTTTAGCCAGCTACTCTAACGCTCAAGTTAGAGGTCTGTGTTGAGAGAATGAAAATTAAGTAAAGAGAGCTTGAGTAGTGATTAATGACTATTTCTCATATTTATAGATAAAAAAGACAGATAGTCGTAATATCTATATGCATGAACTGCATGAATCTCAAAAATTGAGTAAATATTTCGAAATTCTCTTCTAAAAATCCGACCTTATCATTGACCGGAGTTGCTATCACTCAATAGGGTTGATGCTCACTCGGACAGGCGAGCATTGCCACTATTCTTCTTTCTTTAGCTTTTCTTATGCTCGGTTTGGGTTGCCCGGGCGATCTTTTGCTTAGTCTAGAATGTGCAACCAATCATATGAGCAATCTTTCGTTCGGTCTGACTCTTAGATGGGGCACTGATATTTTGACTACCACATCGAATTCTTCACCATATATATACACCACATACATTCATCTCTCTATGACATGCTTAGTTTCTGTTCACAGTACAATTAAATTTAACAACATAGAAGTGATGCCTTCAATCAATGTCAATACTAACATTTCTCTCCCATTTTGCGATTGTAGTAAAGATACGCACTTGAAGAGGTCTTAGACAACATGAGATTCTGAAGGTGTAAGAATTATGAGGTGAGTACAAAATATGATGGCGAGATTTTTTTTTTTTTTCTGTTAGTGCGTTGCTATTGGGGACGATTTAATTGATATATATATGGAAGTTAGGTTTAGTGAATTGGATTTTGGAGATAGTTAATCTGAAATAATAAAAGGAAATTGTAATTGCAAATTATTTTGCATCGATTGATCCTCGTGTGCTAGAGCAATTGAGTTGGATTATTGCAGATTTATTATGAAAATTGAATATTATGAAGAATAAAACAGGTATCTAGATAAATAAGTTTTAGCATAATATTATTGTAGTCATCTTCAAATTATGAGTTCTCGAGCTTAAATATCAACCTGAATCAATTATTTAAAAAAAAAAAAAAACCCTAGCGTGTGAGAAGTAGAATGTGATGAATTAATGCAGGGACATTGTTATGCTTGTTTTGGATTTTAATAATCAGGTGAAAAAGTGAGAATAATTTGTATAGGGAGAATTAAGCTAGGATGAGAGTAGGGAAGAATATTTTACCCTGTGAAATTGGTATGTGAAATCACAGTGCTGTCGTTGGAAAAAAAAAAATAAATTACTACTTAGGTTATTTTTATGGCAATATTTTTTTTAGAAAAATTATTATTTAATTCCTTTATTTTATTGAAACTAATTACTTAAACCTTCTATTTTAAAAATACTTTAGTTAATCTTTATATAAAAGTTCCGTTTATTTTTTAGTCCTTCCAATTATTATAGATATTAGTTTAAATTTCTTTTAATTCACACAATTATGTATTCTATTATTTTTTAAATCTTGAACTGTTTATTACTGGTAATAATAATTTCTTCATCCTTTAAAAATATTGACTAATAGAAAATTTGATTTAATTTGAATGAAGATACTAAAAAGTAGAACGAACAAAAATATAAATTATATATTTTTCAAAATAGAGGATCAAATGGTAAGTTTTGTTAAAATAAAGAGACTAAATAATAATTATTTATTTTTCTTTAGTGATGATTATATTAAATTGGCCAAAAAAATCAATTCTGTGATCATTTTCATATGTAGTTTATATTGAAGAGTATTATTACATATACAAGTACAAATTTTATAATAATTCTCACAATGATGCAACCTTCAAGCTTGCTCTCTAAAACAAAGAAGCTTTTCTATTTTCTCTAGCAATTATATTCCCTGCTTGCTAACAAATTAATTACACAATGATGGGCACTTCAATCATGTATAATTCTCACTTTAATTTGTAACTATCTTTTTTCTTTTGACAACTTAACTATACAAAGCTTGAATTTGCAAGCTGAGATCCCCAGAGAAAATTTTTTGCACTCTGAAAACCATTTCCAGGTTAAGAAATTCCATGTTTAAGCCAGCTTTTTCTCTTTTGTTGGTCCTCTTGGGATCTTGTCAAGAACTTTGGTATTAAATTTTTCAAACAAGTTCTTCATCTCTTGGCCGCTTCTTCCAACAAAATTATCCACCTGGTCTTCATATCGCTCATACAAAACTGGCAATGTCGCCAAGCACAGATAAACTTCATCCAACAAATAAATCATCGCAAACCCAATTGATTAAATTCAAGTAGAGAAAATAAATTTTAAGAAATTAAAAACAGATGAAAGAAAAGCCACAAGTTCTTACCAATATATAAAAGTGTCAGAGTGCTGCATAGTGACCCCAAAGCTGACAATATCCAGAGACAAGCTATGGCCTGAAAACAAAGTGCTCAGGAATGAATGTACAATAGAACTTAGAAAATGGTTCATAATTTAGAATTTGTACAGGACAAGAGATTTGCATACCACAAAGAAAGTTATTAGATCTTTCCCACTTGAAATATAATATAAATTTGATAGTAATTGGTTGATTTGCCCAAAGAAGAATTTCAATGTGGATTCTGGCAACTCTATATCATCAACATCAGGAGGATTTCTGAAAACAGAGAGGTTACTTGTTACAACTCACCAAGCACCAATATCATGAGCACATGTGACAATAATTAATAATGGCAAAAATTATAATGAAAGTAATTGAATTTTTCGTGAACCGTTAAATTATTTTTCCTGTTAAATCCTCCTTTTGTATTAATAAAAAAGATATATATATATATATATATATATATATATATATATATATATATATATATATATATATATTATTTTTCCCTAAATAAATAAATAATTAAGGGCAAGTTCTGGTTACCTATTGATGAATCCTGCGGTATTAGACCAAATGAAGAGGATGGCCATAAAAAGCATGAGCAAGTGACAAAGAAGAGTAACAACATGATACTCCACAACTTCAAGAAGGAACCATATAACCGTGAAACCAGTTAGGATCCCTGCTGATAAATACTTGTTCTTCCACAGCAGTATGTCAGCAACTGCAGGTCAAGCATCCACATAAACAAATTATTCCATTACATTTTCTACAAAAATTAATGATTTTTGTTTTCATGATATTGGGTCATCTTCAAATTATATATGCGAGATTATAACCCAATTGGAATTAATAAAGTAAAATAAAAAGAAGGAGAAGAAAAAGAAAACAAAGACCCTTACCATGCCCTCCTCCAAGAATGGCATGTAGTGATCTTCCATGGCTGAACAATTTTCTTGAAGGTGCAGGCTGGTTGTCATCAGAATCAGAATCATATATCCCCCACCTCAGCATGATCGGTTATGTTTCATGCTTAGTACCGTATAAAGCTATGATCTAGTTCCATATAAAGGGTTTTGGGTTCTATGCTTGGAATCTAAGCAACTCATCACAATGAAGAAAGGTATGGCTTTAGCATGTCTTACAGGTTTGCTTTTCATATTCTACCTTGATAGTTTTTCTAATTTCAGGATTCATCCGAGTTGCAGGGAATAAAACGCATCAATCAGAATTTTTTTATTATATATATATATATATATTGAAAATCTTAATACAGAAGGAAGACGTGTTAGAGATTTCCTAAAGCTTATATCTTTTATTGTGCTGTAATTTCCCTTGAAAGTCTTAATATGAAGGTTATAGATTAATTTTCATTCATTCTTCTTGAACTCTGATAGTTGTTTCAACACTGTACTCAAATTTCAATTTGTATTACATAAGTATTCAACTTTAATTTAACACACACTATTCAAAAAGTCATTCAATTATTGACATTTGAATACTTTTGTGATATTAATTGAAATTCAAGGATAATACCAAAATAACTCTAAAAATTTAATAACAATGGGTGATAATTAGCCAAATTTTTTTTTTAACTTTTCCTCCAACCTATTTAAAAAAAAAAAACAAAGTTTTATTGATTTTCACATTATGGCCATTTTGATTAAACTAGCGTACATGTGCATCTCAAATCTACATTCCAGTAAACTTGGAAGCAATGACGGACTTTGGGTAGTGAATTTATGTAGTCCATAAAATTTTGATGATCACTAATTTATGGACTATATATAAGTTAACATAAATCAAAATTTATAAAAATAAAATTAAAATCAATAAGCCCAAATAAAATATTCTAAGAGGTGATGATGAGGATGGTACCCTTGGGATGAAGTGTGCTTCATTGCTTTGTTGGGATTTGTCTCCCTCTGTTTCTGGTTTGTGTCTTTCATCCCTTGTATTGGGTTAAAGGGTGATGTTATGCTAATGTAGTGCAATTGGGTATAAGTTTGTTACGTGCGACAGATGCTTGTGAGAAGTTGTTTTGGTAAATCATTTGAGAGTAGGAAGGATCTTGATGAGCAGGTGCTATTGTCAGGGAGCAGAGGAGGGATTAATGAGCAAGAAGTTGAGGGACAGGTGCTTGTAAGCTGGTTTGAGAGTAAGAGGGATCTTAGTGAGCAGGGGAGTCAAGGGAGAAACGGAGGAAAGGAGAGATTTTGGGGAAACAGAGGCAAGGAGGTGACTATTTATTGATCTGCGTTTAGATCTACCTCTCCCTACTCCTTGTATATTGTGTTATGTGTTTGAAATTTTGAAATTTATTTTTATATTTTTCATGATTTTATAGATTTTCTTATTTTTGGTTTTGATGATGAATAGAGGGTAAAGGTGGATCTATTTGTGAACGATTTGATGATGCCGTTGGTCGGGAACGAGTGGTGGTCTTCGAAGATGGTAGAGTAGCGAGGTTGAGTATGCAGGTTAAAAAGGTTATGTTGGGCTACAAGGGAGGCAAAATAGGTATGGGAGCCGAACGAAAAGAAAGAGGGAGAGAGAAATATTTTTATTGTTAAAATTTTATGTAACAGAGAGATTTTTTTAATTATTTTTAATTCACCTAAGCATATTTATATTGGCTTAAGTAATTTTAGGTATTGTTAATTTGAAATTTAAATATTTTATAATACAAATTAAAGTTTAAAAATGGTATTGAACACTCAAAGTTCAAGAATGTGGTTGAAAATGAACCAAAATTGTATCATGTTGACTGGGTGGCTGGTTAATGCAATTTTTATTATTCCCATTCGAAAATACACTAGAAAATTTTATGGGCTTGGAAATTGATTTTAACTTTTATCTAACCCATATTCAAAAAGAAAAAAAAAATACAAATTTTTGTTGATTTTCACATTATGGCCATTTGGATTAAACTAGTGTATATGTGTAAGGCAACGCCATACTTCATTAAACTTAGAAGTAATGATGGACTTAATGGAGTTGGCAACGGCTACCACCGTCTATGGATATATATTTAATAGATTTTTATATTTAATTTTAAAAAATTTATTATATAAAGATGATTTTTTAATTAATTTAATTAAATAAAAAATTAATAAGTTTATATTTTAAAAATTTTAAAAATTATTTTTGTTAATGTAATTAAATTAAAAAAATATTTTAAATTTTTTTTAAATAATAAAAAAATAAAATTTTAAAAAAATTCTAACTATTCAACTCAACTCAATTAAACTTTTATCCCAAAAATTTATTGGGGTTGGCTATATGGATTCTCTTTCTCCACTCTAAACGATTTTGGGTTAAATCCTCGAAAATGTGTAAGACTTCTAAATCATGTTGCATTACTCTCTTTCAAGTCAGTTTAGGTCTACCCCTTCTTTTCTTTCTATCATCTAACCCAATGTGCACTACTTGTCTAACTGGAGTCTCTGTATGTCTACCCTTCACATGACCAAACCACCTCAATCTCCCTTTTATCAACTTATCATCAATTGATACTACTCCTACCTTTTCTCTAATACTCTTATTATGGACTTTATCTAGTCTAGTATGGCTACTTATTCACCTTAACATTCTCACCTCCACAACTCTCATCTTAGACACATATAACTCCTTCATTGCCCAACACTTACTACCATATAACATGAGCGGTCGTATGACTGTACGGTAAAATTTTCCTTTCAACTTATTGGGAATCTTGCGATCACATAAAACTCCTATGGCACGTCTCCACTTCAACCATCCGGCTTTAATCCTATGACTAACATCCTCCTCATATCCCTCATCTACTTGAATAATTAAGTCGAGATATTTAAAGTGATTACTTTGGGGCAACACCATTCCATCCAAACTAATTCCTTCCCTATCACCAGTTCGGCCTTCACTAAACTTGCAATGCATGTATTCTGTCTTCGTTATATTTAACTTAAAGCCCTTTGACTCTAGATTACTCCTCCAAAACTCTAGCTTTCTATTGATTCATTCTCTCGTCACATCTATCAGAACTATATCATTCGCAAATATCATGCACTAATTGATACTCTCTTGTATATGTTTCGTCAATTCATCTAGAAATAATATAAAAAGATAAGGGTTCACAGCTGAGCCTTGGTGTAATTCAACTGAGATAGGAAAATCTCTTGTGTCCCCTCCCAATGTGAGCACAATAGTACTTGCTCCTTCATACATATCTTTCAATACTTGTATGTACCTAATAGATACCCTCTTTTGTTTTAACACTCTCCATAAGACATCTCTTAAAACACTATTATAAGCCTTCTCCAAATCGATAAAAACCATATGTAAATCTTTCTTCGCATCTCGATATTTCTCCATCAAGCTTCTAATTAAAAAGATCACTTCCATAGTTGAATGTTCGGGTATGAAGCCAAATTGATTGGGGGAGATAGAATTGTTATAACATAGCCGATGTTCCACAACTCTCTCCCACAACTTCATAGTATGGCTCATGAATTTAATTCTCTTGTAATTTGAGTAACTCTGTATTCCTCCCTTATTTTTAAAAATAGGTACTAAAATACTCCTCTTCCATTTATCAGACATTTTTTTTTAGTTTAGAATCTTATTAAACAATTTAGTTAACCATGTCACTCTCACATCTCCCAAACACTTGCACACTTCAATTGGTATTCTATCGGATCCACAGGCTTTACCTACTTTTATTCTCTTAAGTGCTTCCTTTACTTCTGAAGATCTAATCCTTCTAGTGTAATTCAAATTCTTTTCTATTGCTCTTTAGTCTATATTCACGCTATTATCACTTTGACTATTATTAAAAAGGTCATCAAAATAATTTCTCCATCTTTCTTTAATACCCACATCTTTTACCAACATTTTTCCTTCTTTATCCTTAATGCACCTAACTTGATTGAGATCTTGACATTTCTTTTCTCTCCTCCTTGCTAATCTATAAATATCTTTCTCCCCTTCTTTAGTTTCAAGTTTCTCATATAGTTTTCAAAAGCCTGTGTTCTTACTTGACTAATCGCCTTTTTTGCCTCTTTTTTTGTTATCTTGTACTATTCATAAGCCTCATTATTATCACACTTAGGTAATTTCTTATACCATTCCCTCTTTTTCTTCACTGCCTTTTGTACATCCTCATTCTATTGTCATTTCTCTTTTGGGGGTAGTCCATGGCTTCTAGAATCTCCAAGTACTTTTTTAGCTACTTCTCTAACTTTGATGTCATCTGTATCCACATACCATTGGCCTCTAGATCCAGCTTCCATGCTTCGAACTTGAGAAACTCATTTTTGAACTTCACTTGCTTTACTCATTTGAACTCCCACCACTTTGCTCGAGTGAAAATATTTCTTCTAGTCTTACTTGAATTATTCCTAAACTTTACATTCAAGACCACTAACTGATATTAACTTTTTAAAGCCTCTCCTAGAATAATCCTGCAATCCTTGCATAGAGTTCTATTTATCTTGTTGGTTAAGAGGAAGTTAATTTGGCTTGTATGCTGTCCACTTTTGAAAGTCACTAAATGTGACTCCCTTTTTATAAAGTAGGTATTTGCTAGTATTAGGTCGTACGCTATGGCAAAATCCATGATGTTTTTCCCCTCCTCATTTTGGCTACCAAAACCAAAACCTTCATGAACATTCTCATAACTTTACCTATCACTTCCTATATGTCTATTTAAATCTCCATCGATGAGAACATTCTTTTCATTCAGTATGCTTTGCATTAGATCATCCATGTCTTCCCAAAGCCTTTTTTTACTCTCACTATCTAGTCCTATTTGTAGGGTATAAGCACTAATTACATTTATTGTTTCTCTTTCTAGTACTAACTTTACTAGTATAATTCTATCTCCTACTCTTTTTACAGCTATTACGGTATCTTTCAATGTCCTGTGTATGATCATACCCACTCCGTTCTTGTTCCTCTCCTTTCCGGTAAATCACAGTTTGTATCTTGAATTACCCACTTCCTTACTTTTTTCTCCTACCCATTTAGTCTCCTGAATGCAAGCAATATTCACGCTTCTCCTTTCCAAGGTATCCCCAAGCTCCATTAATTTTTATGTAAGTGATCTAACATTCCAAGTACCAACCTTGATTCTCCTCCTATCCTGTTCCTTCCTAATTGATCTCATTCTATAATATCTTCTATTGTTCTCTATATCTATCTTGTATTTTGTTCTACTATCTGTTTTATGGACTAACTTCTTTACCCACAACCGTTCATGATGTGGGAACCCTTGCTTATTTAACACCACACCCTGGCGCCGACATGATGCGTCGCTTTCTGTGAGCGCCCTACACCCTTGCATATTTCTCACTACACCCAGGCTCTGATGTAGCGCATCGTAAGTAGAGAACGTTCTAAAGTTTATATCGTAAGAATCCATATAACGAGGTGTGACGAAATATTTACGCTAGTTGTCACCTACCGCAACTCTCCTCTTTTATCCGGGTTTGGGACCGGCTAAGTACAAACTACTTAGGCGGAGTTTTTAAAAAAATTCTAAAAAATAATAATTTTTAATTTTTAATTTAAAATAATTTAAATTTAAGCATATTTTTAATATAGTTTTTCTTATCTCTTTTTGGACTCTCTCTCTCTCTCTCTCTCTCTCTCTCTCTCTCTCTCTCTCTCTCTATATATATATATATATATATATATATATATTAAGTCTAAGCACTGGACACCGCTTTCCAGTATTAGCTTTAAAGTGCGCCCAATAGTAAAAGATAGACTCACCAATGACATTAACGTTACAGCTGCTCTGGCAGCAAAAACACCTTTGCTGAGAGTAACGTTCGTTGCTAAAGACTACCATTTTATACCACATGACAATTTTTTAAACACCATTTTACATATATATATATATATATATATATATATATAATTCTTTATTAATTGCTCCTGAAATATAATAGAAAAAGAATTAAAAAAAATGTGATTAGATTATGGAAGAGTCTTAATCTTAATCAACTCTTCTCTAGTCACTAACTAAAAATGCATATTCTCATAATAATATTTTCTTATGATTTCATCCAACCAAATCTTATCCAATCCCATATAATATATGAAAACTCATTTAATACTCTTCAGAAATTTTCATTTTTATTATAAAAAATTAACACTGCTTTATCAAATATAATGCATCCTTCTAGTGCTTGATAAGATTATTGCATCTCATCCTTTTCATTTCATTGACTTTATTTTTATTGATATAAAACATCTTTGTAATAGAGATATATAGCAACTTAATTTCTGTATTTGTTGGATCCAAATCATTCATAACATTGGCTACATTTTCATTCATGAAACAATTATATATCAATCAATTGTGAGAAATAGTTTCACTTTATTAATAAAAAAAAAGTCGTAAAGTGTAAAAAGCTTATACAATATATTTAATAATTCCTTCCGAATGGTATATTAATTATGAAATCAGGGATAAAATTAAATCCCCATTTAATTACATATGTCCACATCATGATGAGTTAATAATCGACATTAGATCTTTGAATAAAGAAGTCCTTATGTATTACTCGTCCTGTTATATTTTAAGTAATCAACATTAGATCTTTGAATAAAGAAGTCCTTATGTATTACTCGTCCTGTTATATTTTAAGTGCTTTTTAAGATTTTTACATATTGAATAATTTTATTTTTATAAAAAAATTAATAATTAATTAAAATATTCTCCTATTTAATTAAAATAGAGAAAGGTAATAGTAAGAAATAAATATATTAGGATAATAATAGATAAAGATAAAATTTTAAAAAAATTGATAATTTTTAATTTTCTAAAAAATAAATAAAGATAAAGTTGGCAAAATTCATGGCCTGCTATGTAGTTAAGTCGAATTCAAGTTATATAGTTCTTCTATCATTCTATGAACCCTTCGAAAATTATTGGAATGAAGTTTGTATTCTAAGCTTTTTCATTTATGAATATGTTAAAAATTATGACAAATTAATTTTTTTAGTAATGAACATGGTAGAAATTTATGAAAAGAAGATTTTTTTTTCTTTTTTTATAACGATGGCTATTTTAATTATTATGTAATTCACTAATCATATAATTTATGAATAATTTTTAATACTTTAACTCGATGTCTTATAAAGATAGGTTGTCTCGATATCTTATGAAGATAGGTTTACTTCTAATTTTAAATAATTTTTAAAAAATATAGTTAATATGATTAAATAACAAATTTATTTATTTTTTCTTAATGTATTCTCCACTTTTATTGTTCTATTAAAAGTCAAATAAACCATGTTACTAAATTGTTCTTGAAAGTAGATTTTATTTTTCAATACATCTTAAATAGAGTATATTAATAAATTAATAAATAAATTATTATTTAAAAAAATAACTGATAATTTAAGACAGATAAAAAAAAAATCTATCTTTGTAAGACTAACGGAATATTTAGATTCTTTTATTTGATTGAGATATATTTGGTAAATCTTGTATTTTAAATATTTTTTAAAAAATTGATATATAATTCAAAATTATAATAATGTTTGAATTTTTTCTATTAAATTCAACAAAACATAACAAATTCAATCTAATTTATTCAATCAAAATATTTTAGAATTATAAATATATTATGTCAATTCTGAAAGACGTGCCTTTAGAATTTCTTATTCATCAATTATAATTACTTTTATTTGAGAGCATTTAAAGATTATTTTAAAATCTTGAATGTATTAAATTTAGATGAAATTTTTTAAAATGGTGACGTGTTGAATTTAAATTAATAAAAAGCAATCCTGAATGGCAAGTAACAGCCGTTGTACTACCCATGCACAGCATGGGTAATTTATAATTTATAATTTAATTTTTAATTATATTTTAAATAAAATAAATTATTATTATAAAATTAATTTTAAATTAAAATTTTTTATTTAATTTAATTTAAATAAAATTTTACCTATCATAATAATAAATTTTTAATTAATTTATGTTATAGTTAATTAAAATATCTATTTAATTTTTTATACATCTATTAAGAGTAATTTTTATGAATATTTTGTTTAAAATGTAATTAAAGTACTTTATATAAAAAATAATTTAAATTTCATAAAATTTTTATATTTTATCTCATAATTTATATAAATTGATATTTATTTTTTATAAATTATAAATATAATATTTTTTATTATTAATATAATAAAAAATTATCAAATTGCTAATGATGAATTGAATTATTTAATTTTAGTAATAATGAAAATATATAATATTATTATTAATTAAAAATAGTATTTTATTATATTATTATTAAAATTACAACATCTAAATGTAAATTTTTTTTTATTAATCTCAAATTTTTTTATAAAATAATTATTCGACAAAAATAGTTATCACTTTACATGCATAAATTTGTAATATAAAATAAATACATTTTATAAAAGTTGTAATTTTAAAATATCATAATTTTTTATTATTAAAATAAATACTATAAATACATATTATTTTTTAAAAGGCAAATTTTATGATTATAATATTATAACTTTAATTGTTCTTAATTATTTTTATTTGCAGCTAGATTTTCAATATTATTATATTTGTAATTTATATTTAAAATTCTACTTCTATATAAAAATATAGTTAAGAAATAATTTATGCACTAAGATATAAATATTTAATTAAAATTTAAAAATAATTTTGATGAAAATTAATTATAATAAAATATTGATAATTAAAATATTAATTATAATTTTATTCCATATATATAATTATGATGAAATAAGATATTCAAAGTTTAGGAAATATTAAATAAGAAAATTTAAAAAATTAATAATTAAATAAATATTAATTAGATATATTTAAATAAATAAATTTTGAGAATAATAACTAATAACTTTGAAAGAAATAATAAAATATAAAAAATATTTGAGCACATTTAGGTAAAATAAAAATACTTTGAAAGAATAGTACTTGATGTGTATTGAAAACCTTATATGATACTATATATTGACAAAAAAATAAAAATTATTTAAATAAAAAATAATTTATAACTAAATATTATTGAATTAAAAAATGGTAACAAAAACATTTAAATTTAATTTTTTTAAAAGTAAAATATTTTTTATTTACTTGGCCATTTCAATTAAATTGCCATAAGTTGGCCATAATGATGATGATGATGATGATGATAATAATAATAATAATAATAATAATAAATACTAATTAATTTTAGGAAAGTAAAATAAAAAGAATATTAAATTATTAATATAAAAAATAATATATACTAATTACAAATAAGTCAAATCTCTATATTTTATTTTTATGACTTTTTATATAGACTACACTTTTATCTCTCAAATTTTTTAACAATGCAATAAAAATATTTGTTAAAGATATGAAATAATTTAAAATTGAATTATATGATAGTTGATTATTAGATCACAAATTAATGATTAATTTTTTTTAAACTAATGGCCATCAATGATCTATTATTATTATTATAGAGGATAACATTTGGTACATAATGTTTTTACAAAAATGAATTTATAAAAAATTAATATAAATAATTTTTAAATATTATATTTAATCATAAAATATCTTAATTTTTAAAAATCAAAATAAAAAAATAATAAATTAAATCATAAAATATTAAAGTAATATTATTGATGTGGCCAAACCGCAAGTGCACGGGTCGTACAAGTAATATAGAAAAGATATCGTTCCCACGAGGAGTTGTGTTAATGGTTGAATTTTTTATATAAAAAGTTGACTAATTCAAACTATTTTTGAAATTAAAGCAATAAATTGATGGATATTGAAGTATGAATTCTATATGTGTAAAATTAATGATCTATTCAACAATGTAATGATTTAACTAAATTTGCACCAAATTAAAATAAGCAAATTGAAATATGGCAAGATTTAAAATGGTAAGCAATTAAAATCAATTAGAAATTAACAATTATAAAAAGGTGATTCTGGAGTTGGGGAGTTCATATTCAAGCTATTTTGAAATTTTTAAATTGGTTATCCAATCTTGTGGAACTTATGGGTTTTAAGGAGATTAATTCTTAAATCCTTTGAATACCCTTTCGAGTGGGACAAAGAGTGCCTTAATCAATCTAATCCTACTTTCGTGGAGTTAAAGTTAATCAAGACCCATTAAGTTCCTTAATTAATCTGTAAATCCTCTTAATCCTTAGTCTATTTCTAGATCTAAGTTAATTAAGTCCAATTTCTTGATTATCTATCACAAGGCTTTCTCCTTTCGGTGCCTCAACCATGGATTAAGAACATCACTTAGTGGGATCCTACACTAAGCATGTCATTGAGCACACAAGAAATGAATAAAACTCATTAAGACCACAAAATATGGATTACCCAATCAAAATCCACAAAATATCTCAAATATTACATCCCTTACTCCAGAATCAAATAAAACTACTCACTATCCATAATATTTACAAGATATTCTGAGTTAATATGGAAATAAAGCTTTAATCTAAGCTAAGAAACAAGAAACCCAATACTAGAAAGGTAGGAAAAATGCAATAAAGGAAAGAAAACTCCAAATCTGATTGGAAATGGTGTGGGAGATGTTTTTGACTCTTCAGCTGCTGCCCTCTCCTTTTCCTTTTTCTTCCCCTCTTTTTTCTTTTTTTTTTTTCTAAAATGGGATAAGGATCTATTTATAATTTTTTTCTGACAAGGAGCCATAAAATGGTGTGTTTGATGTATGATTTTCTGAGGGAATCTTCTGCCAGCTCATTATAAAATCTTTGTGGGACTGCATAAGTTATGCAGTCCCTTATACAGTTTTCGGCTGGTTTCTGGCTCTCTTCTGCGAAACTGCATGAGCAAGGTGCAAGAATGCATAAGTTATGCACAATTCTGTGAGGTTGCATAAGGGAGGCACGAATCTGCATAAGTTATGCGGCAACTTATGCAAATTTCGGCAAGTAGTTGGGACAGTTTCTTCTCCTTATGCAGAACTGCATAACTTATGCGGCAAGTTATGCGCAATTTGGCCAATGCATATTTCAACTTTGAAACTTGTTTTTGACATCTTTGGCTGTAGAAATCACTCCTCAATGGCAAAATCTTTTTAGTCCTTCAAAAACACTATTTTTCCTACAAAATAAAGTAAAATTACAAATTAATCCAAAAATTGGCAATTATGAAAAACTATCTAAATAACTAATGAAATTAACTAAAAGTGACTAATAATCAAATAAAATAGCCATGAAATTAAACCTAAATGACTATGCAAAATGTATGCATCAATTATAAATAAGAATAATAATTACAAGAGAAATTAAAAATAATAATAATTAGTATTTATAAATTAATATAAATAATTTGTAAATATTACATTTAATTACTAAATATTTTAATTTTTTAAGAAATAGTAATTTGAATCATAAATGCTAAGGTAATATTATAAATAACAATGATAATTAAAAGAAAAATAAAAAAAATTAAATAATAATTAATATAAAGAAGAGTATTTATAATTAATTATGAAATCATAAATTAATAGTTAATATTCCTTAAATTAATGGTTATCAATTACCTTTTATTATTATTATTATTATTATTATTATTATTATTATTATTATTATTATTATTATTATTATTATTATTAAATGTAACATGTGATGAATAATATTTTATATAAATGAATTTATAAAAAAATAGTATAAATAATTTTTAAGTATTATATTTAATAATAAAAGGTTTTAATTTTTTAAAAAATTAGATTTTAAAGAAAATAATATTTTAACTAAGAAATATTAAAGTAGCATTATAAATGCTAATAATAATTAAAAGATGAATTAAAAATTAAATAATAATTTTTATTTACAGAATAATATAAATAATTTATAAATATTGCATTTAATTATAAAATGTCTTAATTTTTAAAAAATAAATTTTAAATAAATAATAATTTAAATCATAAATTTTAATGTAGTATTTTAAATAATAATGATAATTAAAAGATAAATAAAAAATTAAATAGTAATTAGTATAAAAAAGAATATTTATAGAAAGTGACACGTGATAAATTTTTTTAGTAAAGTGTTACATGTCATTTTCCTGTGAATACATTCCTTTTATATATATATATATATATATATATATATATATATATATATATATATATATATATATAAGGATTGTATTTAGAAAATTAAATTATATAATAATTATATATTACAACTTTCAGAAAATATAAAAAAATAGTCATTAATAAATTTAATTAAAAATTACCAATTGATATAAATATGATAGATTTAAAATCTTACCTCCTTTTGAATTTATTTTATAAAAATATGGACCACTTCTTCATCAGAAAGTGAAAATACAATATATATAAAATTAGTATATGTTTTTAAGGGGTAAAATTAATAAATTAGTTCAATTAATTCTTAATTTTTCCTTTCTCTAATTAAATTGAACCTTTCAGGTATTTATAATAATAATAATAATAATAATAATAATAATAATAATAATAATAATAATAATAATAATAGTTATTTATTATAGTATTAAAGTGTAATAATTAAATAATTTATAACTTATATATGTATAATTAGAAAATTAATAACTTAATCATAATTTAAAGAAATTATATAATTAATTAATAAAAAATAAAACTTCAATATATATATATATATATATATATATATATATATATATCATGACCCAACCTATGGGCCGGACCGGCACTGGAACCTGGGCCAGCCTAAAGCCTCCGATGCCCGTAGTAAGCCTAACTATTCTTCAACCCAACTCTAAGGCCCATTTGGGCCCAATTTCAAGAATTCAATCGGATAGAGTCCGAGCATAAAATGGACCATTTAATGGGGAGTTTTTGACTTGTCTGACCTGTAAACACAATATATAATAAATTGGGGAGCTCAGCTCACCCTCCACATAATCAAAATGTCATAACTCAAATAGGAGTTCAGCTCCCTCATCAAATCCCATAATGCATACAGTTAATAATTTTACAGGTCCAACATAACTTTTATAATACACGCCCAAAATAAAAGTAGGTGCTTTTAATACATGCGGAGTTTAACTCAATTGTATAAAATATATTAAATACTATTAATGGACCCGTGAAAAAGAAGAGCAAGTTAGCCACAACAAATAATCCTCCTGTAGCCTGGAAAAATAGATGAACAGGAGTGAGGGTTCGACTCAGAGAGTAAAATATCAATTTTAACCATAACCTCTATAGCTATCTAAAGCTAATGCACCATATGGAGTGAAATGCAACATCGTCATAATTTTCATATCATAACAGCAACAAGGAAATTTGGAGCACTCATACACCCAACACTGTCAAACAATACATATATGGGAGCTGATCCCCTATACAGCCCTCTTAATCCAACCTCTGCCAATGAGTGTCGCTCAAGCCGGACTTTTGCTTAATAAACCAAATGCGGGGTCCCAGCGAGTGTCTCTCAAGTCGTGTCTACCCCAAAAGACCGAGTCCCAGCGAGTGTCTCTCAAGCCGTGTCTACCCGTCCTGTCTATATCTAATACTATACCACACATACGCCATGCACACACACTGCTCTAAATTACCACAAACAACATCCATGGCACTTCAACAATTATGAATGCAATATAAAACGTGCCTAGTGTTTAGCTACGTAGATACATATTTATAAGTGATGTATGGGCATGCTTGAACATATAATAATATCGAAATTACAATTAAAATTAACATTTTACTTACAAACTTGAACCGAGGTCACTGTGGCGGCTGAGCGGAGGAGGAAGGCTGTCCCGGCTCACCTGACAATTTCATTACAATTATTTAATATATTTAACTCAATACAAGTTTAGAAAAGACCAAAGACACCCTAAGTTGTGCTGAAAATCTGGCAGAGTCTACCCTATACCTATGACCTACCCAACCTGCAAAATAGTTCAAATAACACTTTTAAACTCAACCCATATCTTATCATCATTATATGGCCCCTCTTGGGCCCTCTAAACCAAGCAATAATCACAACATCAGACAACTCAATTATAAGACTTTAAAACTAATATTTTTCAAAGACTATCCAAACTAACTTTAGAAATTCTATAAACCTGCCCCGCGGTCCTTAACAATATTATAAGGCTATTGCAATAGGAATTGTAATTTTCTTATTATCTACGAATATTTTATAAATTTTATTCTAACCCAGTACAAGGTAAAAATTGAGTAATATAGTGTTCGAGTTTATCTATGCCAAATCTGACAACTGGAACGCATCCAGAATGTCTGAAAATGATGGGGTAGCTTATAATCTTGACTCGGTCCTGAAATGATTCCAGCAGCTTATCTGCTCGGCTCGGCTCGGCTCGAAATTACAGATCCGAGCGATGATCGAATTTTCACGAAATGAAAGTACATACGTGAAGTCCACAATACCAAAGTTAGAATAATATATATATATATATATATAAATAATAATAAAATAATATAATATGATTAATACTAATATTAGTTATTTATTAATTATACTATAAAGAATATAAAAAAAATAACCAAAATTGAATATTAACATAAATTTCTTATTTTTCATTACTATGAAAATAAAATTTTATTTCATTTTTTCATAATTCATTATATATATATAACATTCAATATATAATTAAAAAAATATTTTTATTAAATATGTGTTAAATTAAAATAAAATTAAGGTAAATTAAAATTTATTAAATATATAAAAGAGAGAGAGATGACAAATTATTTAAGAGAGAGAGAGATGATAAATTATTTAACTCTATATGATAGAAGGATAAAATATTTGACTCCATATGATAATTTTTATAGTGTAATTCTAAATTATTTTATTAATTTTAAGATGTATAATTCTTAAATTTTTATAATTAAATTAAATAATAAAAAATTTAAGAATCCATAAATGAGAAATTTATAAATTTTTGAAATATATCTACTATTTTTAATTAGTTAGTTATAAAAATTATGATAATAATGGTAATAGTGAAGATATTTAAAAAGAAAGTGTTACATATTATTTCCCTCTAAATACATTGCTACTTTATATATATATATAAGAGAATTATATTTAGAAAATTAAATTATATAATAATTATATATTACAACTTTCAACAAATATACGAAAATAGTTATCAATAAATTTCATTAAAAATGATCAATTAGTATAAATATGATAGATTTAAAATTCTACCTCCTCTTGAATTTGTTTTATAAAAATATGGACTAATTCTTCATTAGAAAGTGAAAATGCAACACATATAAAATTAATATATGTTTTTATTAGGTAAAATTAATAAATTAGTTCAATTAATTCTTAATTTTTCCTTTCTCTAATTAAATTTAACTTTTTAGGTATTTATAATAATAATAATAACAACAATAACAATAATAATAGCTATTTATTATAGTATTAAAGTGTAATAATTAAATAATTTATAACTTATATATGCATAATTAGAAAATTAATAACTTAATCATAATTTAAAAAAATTGTACAATTAATTAATAAAAAATAAAACTTCAAGTGGGGCAGATGTGCATATATATATATATATGTATATAATTTTTCTAAATAATATATATATATGTATATAATTTTTCTAAATAATAATAAAATAATATAATATGATTAATACTAATATTAGTTATTTATTAATTATACTATAAAGAATATAAAAAAAAATAATGAAAATTGAATGTTAACATAAATTTCTTATTTTTCATTAATATGAAAATAAAATTTTATTTTATTTTTTCATAATTCATTTTATATATATAACATGTAATATATAATTAAAAATATATTTTTATTAAATACGTGTTAAAATAAAATAAAGTCAAGGTAAATTAAAATTTATTAAATATATAAAAAAAAGAGAGATGACAAATTATTTAACTTCATGTGATAATTTTTATAGTATAATTTTAAATTATTTTATTAATTTTAAGATGTATAATTCTTAAATTTTTATAATTAAATGAAATAATAAAAAATTTAAGAATCTTTAAATGAGAAATTTATAAATTTTTGAAATATATCTGCTATTTTTAATTAGTTAGCCATAAAAATTATGGTAATAGTAAAAATAGTTTAAAGAAAATTAGAATTAAATAAAAATAGAATTAAATACTTAATATAAAAGACAATAATTACTTACATTAATTATTGTAATTGTTAAATATAATAATTTTTATATAGTAAGTGTCACGTAACAGCACTAAAATTTAGAGTGCCACGTGGCAACAATAAAGGAAAATCTCTCTGCTTTATATTGTGGCAAAGCAATAAATTCAATTTAATATTGTCATTTGGCATATTACAACTTTCAAGAAATATAGAAAAATAGTCATTAATAAATGTAATTAAAAATTACTAATTGATATAAATATGATAGATTTAAAATCTTACTTTCTCTTAAATTTGTTTTATAAAAATATGAACTACTTTTTTATCAGAAAGTGAAAGTACAATATATATAAAATTAATATATATTTTTATATGATAAAATTAATAAATTAATTCAATTAATTCTTAATTTTTTATTTCTCTAATTAAATTGAACTTTTCATGTATTTATAATAATAATAATAATAATAATAATAATAATAATAAAAACAATAATAATAATAGCTATTTATTATAGTATTAAAGTGTAATAATTAAATAATTTGTAACTTATATATGCATAATTAGAAAATTAATAACTTAATCATAATTTAAAGAAATTTTATAATTAATTAATAAAAAAATAAAACTTCAAATATGACAGGTGTACATATATATATATAAATATATATAAAATTTTTCTAAATAATAATAAAATAATATAATATGATTAATATTAATATTAGTTATTTATTAATTATACTATAAAGAATATCAAAAAAATAATGAAAAGTGAATATTAATATAAATTTCTTATTTTTCATTACAATGAAAATAAAATTTTATTTCATTTTTTACAATTTATTTTATATATATATATATATATATATATATATATATAACATTCAATATATAATTAAAAATATATTTTTATTAAATATGTGTTAAAATAAAATAAAATCAAGATAAATTAAAATTTATTAAATATATAAAAAAGAGAGAGGACAAATTATTTAACTTCATGTGATAAGAGGACAAAATATTTAACTCCATATGATAATTTTTATAGTATAATTCTAAATTATTTTATTAATTTTAATATGTATAATTCTTAAATTTGTATAATTAAATGAAATAATAAAAATTTTAAGAATCCTTAAATGAAAAATTTATAAATTTTTGAAATATATTTACTATTTTTAATTAGTTAGCCATAAAAATTATAGTAATAATAGTAATGGTAAAGATATTTAAAAGAAAATTAGAATTAAATAAAAAATAGAATTTAATATTTAATATAAAAAATAATAATTACTTACATTAATTATTATAATTATAAAATATAATAATTTTTATATAGTAAATATCACATAAAATATAATAATTAAAAATATCACTAAAACTTAGAGTGCCATGTGACAATAGTAAGAGAAAACCTTCTTGCTTTATATATATATATATATATATATATATATATATATATATAGTAATATAATTGGTATATGTGGCAATGCAATAAATTTAATATTGTCATTTGACATAAATATATTAATTTTAGAATCTTATGTGGCAGTTCAGGAGAAAACTTAACTATTTTAAATGTTGTCACGTGACATAAATATAAAAGTTTTAGAATTTTATGTGGCAGCACCAAGAAAAAAACCTGTCTGCTTTATATATATATATATATATATATATATATATATATATATATATATATGATTAAGTTTGACCTAACTAAAAATAACGCGCTCAATCTATTATAAATTAAAATATAAATATATAAAATCTATACACATATCTTAAGTTCATAATAAACTGAATTTAAGTAAAAAAATTCTCCAACTATAATCCATTTCTTACGTTAACACGCGATGCCAATGTGCCTCTTCTTCTCCAATAAATTTGAGGAGGAAAAAAAATACATACATAACATCGATCGCAAAATCAAACTGAATATATATCTCCACAGATGCTTGCCATTTTTATTTTTTGAAAGAAGCATTAATTGAGAGTTAAAGCTTTCAGAGTTGAATTTCTCTTTGCATCTCTTCCACAGCTACAAAGCTTATATAAATACCTAAAGCTCCTCAATGACTGCGTCTACCATGGCTAATAATTCAGATCTTTCAATGATCCGTCCAAGGGTTCTCATTGTCTCCAGGCGAACCGTTCGCAAGAACAAGTTTGTAGATTTTGTGGGTTCGTTTCATTTTCCTCTCTTCATCATCACGTCGACGTTTCATCTTATAGTTTCATTGCATGATTAATAATCAAGGTTCAATATATATATAAATCAAAGTCCAATTTTCTGCATATTTGATGGATTCATGCATATGTGTGTATATATATATATATATATATATATATTTGCGCATTTGGGAATGGATAGATGAAATTAAATTATCTTTTCTAACTTATAAATGAATATACATTAAAAAAAGCTCATGTATTATAATCATTTTATTGCTTCAACAACTAATATCTTATTTGATTGCTCAATTCTGTAATTATGATTAATTCTTTTTGAGAATTATGATTTATTATAATTAATTTTATTTCCATGTACACCTAACATCTTAATGGATTGCTTTAATTCTTTAATTTTGCTCAATATATATATACAATATTTTAATTAGTGTCAATTTATCCAAGTAAGAGATACATATGACATAACTCACGCTAAATCAGTCATATAAATGATTTTTTTGCCTCTTGCAATTTAATGAACATGAGAATTCCATCAAGATCTTATTGTAAACTATGGAGCAGTGCCAGTGATAGTCCCTAGAGTAAGCGGAGTGCACATGCTATTGGAAAGCTTCCAGCCTATTCATGGTGTCGTCCTCTGTGAAGGTGAAGATATTGATCCATCCCTATACGATGCAGAACTATCTGGGTTTTCACCAGAAGAACTTGAAGAGATTAGGAAAGCGATTGCAAGTGATATTTTGCCATTGATAGAGAGAAAGACGCAATTGAATTAAGACTTGCAAAGCTATGCCTTGAAAGAAACATACCATGCCTAGGAATCTGCAGAGGGTCACAGGTCCTTAATGTTGCTTGTGGAGGTACTCTATATCAAGATGTGGAAAAAGAACTCGCCAAGAAAATCCCAGAAGAAGAAAGAGTGATGCATATAAATTATGAAGATTATGATGGTCATAGGCATCCAGTGAAGGTTGTGGAAAACTCTCCTTTGCATCAATGGTTTAAAGATTCATTGCAGGAAAAGAAAATGGAAATCATGGTTAATAGTTATCACCGTCAAGGTGTCAAGAAATTAGCTCAACGATTCGTGCTAATGGCTTTTGCTCCAGATGGTCTGGTTGAAGGATTTTATGATCCAGATGCCTATAATCCTGAAGAAGGAAAGTTTATAATGGGACTCCAATTTCATCCAGAGAGGATGCGCCACCAAGATTCAGATGATTTTGACTGCCCTGGATGCCCAGCTGCATATAAGGTACAAACTCAGGAACATTTTCTTTTATTTTATGCTCCATTATCTTTCTGTAACTGATACGAGAACAGAAATTAAATACATATGGTTATTCTGTAGGAATTTGTGAAGGCTGTGATTGCTTATGAGAAAAAACTTAATTGCTCTACATGCATACATAAAGCTCCCACACTCAAACCAGGAATTGGAGACGAAACGAAAAACCATTGTCAGAAGTTTCTCAATTGCAAGAAACCTGTACAATTCAGGAAGGAGTATCGTTTTGGGCCAAGAATCAGAACTGGAAATTGGAGCTGAATTTCTTGAGGTTGTCTACTAAATCTTGTTAATTATTTTGAAAAATATATCCCAGAAATGATTTAATCTCTCTCTTTTTTTTAATGTTTGAAATGGGTGCAGGCAAACACTCCACTGAGTTTGCAGCAAGAGAACAGGCTAAAACAGCATACAGCGAAAAATTGAAGATGAACGAGGAGAGGGAGAGAGTTGCAAGGATTATAATGGGAAAAATGTCAATTGGGCAACTATCTGATCTCTTTTCCTTTTATCACATGATGGAAAAAATATGCTCGGTGGCTTTGGAGATGAAGATTCAAGACGAGGTTGAGTTATAAATGTTAGACAACAAAGAACGTTTAATCTAATATAAATATAAAAGTTAAGTCAATTAGACTCTTAAATTGACAAATTGAATGAATTTATAATAAAATATATAAATTATTATTTAATCCCTGAAATTTTACAAAAGTAATAAATAAGTTTTTATATTTTTTTTCAAAATTTTTAAAAGAATTTTTTTTCAAAGAAATTATTTTCAAGAAAAAATTATGTTGAAATTGTTGAATAAATATATATTTATTGAATTTGTTAATTTTAATTTTCAATTTTTAGGTGAGATTGACAGAGAAAAATGAATTGATGGTGTTTTTTATTTTAATTTTCAATTAAATTTTGTTTTTTACCATTTTAGTTTAAGGAAGAAAGAATGAAGAACATAAGGAGAGAATGATTCATTTGTAATTTTTTATAAATTTTGAGAAACAAATTGTAAATTACCAAAATTTTAGGCTTCTATGTGTGGTGCGCATACAGCACAAGTCTAAATTTATGATAAATTATTTTAATTTATTAATTTCAGATTTAATCGACTTCACATTAATAAATTATAGACGCACTCGATACATTAAGAAATACTGCATTTATCCTTTATAAAAAGATTAATTATTTTTTAAATTTAAGGATGAGGAATGATAGAGATGTAAGAAAAGATTTACACATAGTTTTTATCGATTTAGAGAAGACTTGTGATAGTGTTCTAAGAGATGTCTTATGGAGAGTGTTAGAACAAAAATGATATCTATTAGGTACATACAAGTTGAAAGACATGTATGAAGAAGCGACTATTATTGTGTGCACCGTGGGAGATGACACCAGAGATTTTCCTATCTTAGTTGGATTACACCAAGGTTCAACTGTAAGCCCTTACCTTTTTACATTAGTTTTAGATGAATTAACGAAACATATACAAGAGAGTATCCCTTGGTGCACGATATTTGCGAATGATATAGTTCTGATAGATGAGACGCAAGAAAAAGTCAATAGAAAGCTACAGTTTTGGAGAAGTACTCTAGAGTCAAAGGATTTTAAGTTAAGTAGAACGAAGACAAAATACATGCATTGCAAGTTCAGTGAAGGTAGAACTGGTGATAGGGAAGGAGTTAGTTTGGATGGAGTGATACTGTCCCAAAGTAATCACTTTAAATATCTTGGCTCAGTCCTTCAAGTAGATGAGGGATGTGAGGAGGATGTTAGTCATAGAATTATAGCCGGATGGTTGAAGTGGAGACGTGCCACGGGAGTTTTATGTGATCGTAAGATTCCTAATAAGTTGAAAGGAAAATTTTACCGAACAACTATACGACCGGCTATATTATATGTTAGTAAGTGTTGGGCACTAAAGGAGTCGTATGTATCTACGATAAGAGTTGCGGAGATGAGAATGTTAAGGTGGATGAGTGACCATACTAGATTAGATAAAATTCGTAATGAGAGTATTAGAGAAAAGGTAGGAGTGGTACCAATTGAGGATAAATTGAGAGAAGGGAGATTGATGTAATTTAGTCATGTGAAGCGTAGACATACGGAAGCTTCAGTTAGACAAGTAGAGCAAATTAGGGTAGAGGATAAAAAGAAAAGAAGGAGTAAACCTAAACTGACTTGAAGAAGAGTAGTACAACATGACTTAAAAGCATTACACATTTTCGAGGATTTAACCCTAAATCGTTTAGAGTGGAGAAAGATAATTCATATAGCAGACCCTAAATATTTGGAATAAAAACTTAGTTGAGTTGAGTTAATAAGAGTATACACATGAGAGTATTCAATAATTTGCTCTTAACTTTTATGTTTTACATTAAATTAAAACATGCTGAAAAAAAAAGAGATAAATTAAACTTTTATACTTTCTTTTTACATTAAATTCAATAATTTGCCATTATTATTTTTTTTCTAAAACCAGCATTCATTTATCAGAGAAGCAATAAGTCAAGAGCTACAAGAGACCGAACACCTCCTCAATTTGTCCCCCTGCATCAGCACTGTACCATCCTTAGCTAGAGCATGTGCGACGGCATTACCCTGACGACGGCCATATGACCAAAATCTAAATTAACATTTACTTTCAAGCGAAATCTATATTTATAGAGTTCGCCTTTGAAAAACCAAGAGAATTAAAACTGACCAAAAATGCCACCACAACATTAACTATCCTTGAGATCAATTACAAGTAGGACGCTAAATTTTTATTCCCCGCAAGCTCTCAATAAGATTGGAGCGATTCACCCGCTCATCCATGCACACGCAAAATAAACACATCTGAGCAAATAAGCTTATATTGTACATCCTTATAAACTCCCAGCTCAATCCGTTTGAAATAAATTTGAATTTACCTACTTAGATTTGTGCTGTTATAAATGGATAAGAAGTTCTTTTCTTAATATTGAAGTTTTTCTCTCCCATTATTAGGGTCCTTTCTTCTCTTAATAAGGTTTTTTTATTTTTTTTTTCAGTATTAGATGAATGTTTTAATAGTTTAAAAAACAGTATATATTATTAATTTCTTTTAATTAGAGATTTTAAATTTTAAGTATGTATAATAATTTTTGATTAACGAAATATGATAATGCAGTATGTTTCTCCATTAAATTTTGATAATTTAAATTTTTATGTGAATTATAAAGATAATATATTTTCGTAGTATTGCAAATTATTTTTTTTATTGTTTAAATACAAAAAGACCAATTATTGTCTAAAATATTATTCTCCTACACACAAATTAGATAAATAAAAGTTTTCGATTATTTATATTTATAATTATTTTTTTTATAAAAGTATATTTATTAATAAATTGTTAAATTTTTTAATAAAAAAAATTACACTATCTTTCACTTTGTTAAAAAAAAAAAATCTAACGAGCGCAACAAACTAATGAGTTTTAGTTTATTAATAAAGTTTTTAACTTTCAATTTTAATTAAAATAATAATAAAAAAAAAAAAGTTAATGCTCATTGAATTTGACGTTTGAACACAAATGCAGACCAACTCGCATGGACGGACTCTTAGCAGCCACGTGCATGATGCCAAGCCATTTATTCTTTAAAATGCTTAAAATAAAAGAAATCCAAAACTACAAACTACCGTACAGCCTATCAAGCAAAGACCAGTCCTAGTCAAAATATGCCATCCTCGACATACGACTGCTTAGAAGTCAGAATAAACTATAAAAGATACAAATGCCCCAGAATCCAAACGGTATGCATCTTGAAATTCAAAGGAATGGCACCCAATAGAATTTCTATGAAATTTAGAATATCTGAATTCAAATCCATTTAAAAATATTGTTATTTAAATTCATTATAAATTTTATTTCGATTAAAGTTTAAGAAAAATTATTCTTTAATTTATATAAAATTAATGATTTAATCCTCATTAATTCCGTCGTACACTTTCATTACTTTATTTTTTAATAAAGTTTTTTCATTACTCTCTCTCTCTCTCTCTCTCTCTCTCTCTCTCTCTCTATATATATATATATATATATATATATATATATATATATATATAGACACACACACACATGAAAATACTCAAACCAGATGCATCGAGAGCTTTTAACCTTTTCAATTTCATGAATGTTATCTCATAGGATCAGAGTCATATATTCCAGTAGTAAACAAATTAAAAAAATGTACAAATTATAGCCATACCCATAAGTAGCGAGAACACACCTAGCAAAATTTAGACAAACACCATTATTGATTAAACACCAAGTTTATAATAGGAATAACATAGTAGAGAATGAATATGCTTCATTCTTAACTCTGCTCATAAACTAGAAAATAAAAACCCATAAAAACTGCCCTTTTACGTAAAAGGCCTAATCAAATCATTTCTTTTAATAATTAAACCATTTTTAACACATTACTCGTCAGATAACATAACAGTTGATTTTAAAATACACATCTGGGGCAGGCTCAAACTTGACAATACAACCTTCCTATCAAAATCTCCTTGTAGATGTTAAAAATACAATATTACGCGCCAAATACGGATCAGCAGGACAGAAAAAAATGCCTGGTTTATCATGACATACCCATCATCATATAAATATTTTGAAGAACAACCAAGATAAAACTTGCTTTCACTGACAGTGGGCCGAGTCACTTTTTCACCTTGGTTCAGTTTCAACCTTCAATAGCTTATCCAAACACTAAGCTCCAAAGTATTCATTTCTGCTTGAGCCTTATTGCACTGCCGCTCCTTCCATTCCTAAGCAGCCTTCTCACAATTGTCCTTTTTTCTTTTTTCTTTTTTTTTTCTTTCCTTCATTTCTCCAAGATAAATTATTATAAGGGATATAAACCAAGAATATTACAGCCGACTCGACTTCTCATCTTGATCTCCATAAATTAAGGGATTTTAACTCACCTGAGTCGAGAATGTACGAAGAGCATCAGACTAACAGCTTCAAAGAATGGTTGGAGTGAGGTAACCATCATATCTTTCTATCCCCTGCGGCAGAAAAACACAAAATCTGGATGATTGACCTGAAGCAGTCTCAACCAATTGTCAGCAACCTGCAACAGAGAATTTGCCAATTGGCGTTCATTTCCCCCATTAGGAGTCCACAAGGACCCCTTGAACTTGAATGATGCAAGACCAAAAACAGGCAAGCGCATCTTAGGCACACCATCCATCTCACTGGGATATGCCACCACTGGGGCCTGAGCAGTTTGTGAAACTGCCAAGAAGGTTAGCACAGTAAGTTTTACAAAAGCAGCTGAGGGATAATTAATTGTATTTGACAGAAACATACTCAGCAATTAATTACGTTAATCATCAGGCTATAATTCAAATCCACACATAGTAGGTGACAGCACAACAACTTTTCTTTGGTTGTTAAGTGAAATTTTTTTACATGTGATAGATAGATAGCAATGTGAACTACCATGATGTAGTTTAGAGTCATAAGAGCTCACAAAGAACAATGCTAAGCAGAATATAAAAAAAAAAAAAAAAAAAAAAGAAGCAGTGTAGCTAAAACCAACTAGTTTAATCGGAGAATGAATTAAGCTGAGTTGAATATGGTGGAAGTCAAAGCTTCTAAACACCCATCCTTAATGGTTACTGTTTTTGCAAGTAATACTATTTTTACAGGAAAGGGAAATTTATAAAGTTGTAGAAGAGGAATCATTTTTAAATAGAATAGTCCTATATTCTGTAACTAACAACTGAACCACACATAACTTCCAACTGAAAATACTGACAGGAAGACTACTGCAGAAATTAAGCCAGAGAATTGTCATCATCCCACAAAGTAACAAAAATACATAAAGGTGCCTACAAAAAATCCATGCCAGTGTTTTCTTACCTCCCAATGGTGTATGAAGAGAATGGTATGTCAGAAAGCAAGCATCCAGGTCTTTCAATGTTGGTCCGGTTGGTATCCTGTAAATTGGATACCTACAAATTTCCAAGAGACCTGTAATTCATACATGAGCATGTAACATTACTAGCAAATGCAACACTAAAATGATGAATACCAGGCCACAGAAATCCAGCTTGATGACAGTAAATCACAACTTCTTAATGTCTTCAACCCAGGGAAACGCAAGGCAAGATCTGATATCTGTGCCAATGAAAATGTTCAGGAAAAGGGAAGCAGAGAGTATCCTAAAAAGAGGAGCAGACACTTAAAAATATAAAACGAAGAATGACCTTATCAGCTAACGGTTCCCGGCTGTAAGGAGGATCTTTTTCAAGATACTCAAATAGCAAGCAACCTTGGGAATTCATAGATTCACCTTCATCACTAGAAAAGTCCTCTTGGCGGGCAATATGTTGATCTCTCAAAGACAATATATCCATTCTAAGAGGAACATCATTTGTCAAATGGTGATGATTCCATTGTTCCCTAGAGCCCTTCAGTCCTCTTTCAGGTTCACAATCACTGCTACCATCACTACTTGAATCCCTGAAATCACTATCACTGTCATCACCCAGTCTCCTGTCATAAATGGGTCCAATCAGCTCTGCTGTATTAGTGCCAGCCTAATAAAAACAAACAGGAAGAAAGGGAAGAAAAAACAACCAAATGCTTAATCCAAAACTACAGCAGCCTAAAAATGTACAGATACGAGGAGAAGAACAAGAACAAGAAGGGGGTGCAGGAGGGAGGGGTAAGCGGCCCATCTGACCCATAAGACTCAACCTATATCTCAGAGGAATTAAATCTCAGTCTCACTGAATAAATAGCCATTTATTATGCTCAGCCACATATTAGGAATTTTGTTATCGTTCAGCATAATGAGTGATCTTGTACACCTTGCAAAACAGTCGGTGATGGCAGCATTGCCGAGCCCATTCATTGAAGATTAAGGCATCAAATTAATTTTGAAGGTGAAAATCAATGGAATCAAGAATTTATCAGATGACAAAAAATAATTAATGGGATATAGGATTTCTCTTGGATGTGGCTGGAGATAGAATTGAATGCAAAAGGAAACAAGTAGAGAAACAAAAACCATGCAGCAATGTTAATTGATTGAGTCAATGTCATGTTAAGATGGCATGGAATATGAAATCCTCTTTAGTGACCTGCCTTAGCATTATCACAAGCAAGCACACAAGCAGAAAGACCACATAGTCACCTCTTGTTACAATCTCATTGCAAGAAAACTTGTGTACCATATTGAAAGTATGAGATTTCAATGTGGGGTATATATGAACCTGGGCTCTTCAACCTCAATAACTAACTTTTGGGATGTGATTCTCCTAAGTTCATATCAAGGGTATTAAAGCCGTCCACTATGACTCTCATTTGCAATTGTGCGGCGCAAGTGGTGACGCTAGAATAGCAATATTCGCCTGAAGCTAGATTAAGCTAGTGCAAAGCTAGCCGGCGTGGGTGTAGGGGCTGTAGAGTAGGGGTGAGCATTCGGTTCAAACCTAACCGAACCGAAGCGAATCAAATTATCAAAACCGAATTACATATTTTAGAAACCAAACCAAACCGAAATGGATGAAAAATCGAATCGAACCGAACCGCTCTATTTCGGTGAGGTTCGATTCAAACCGATCGGTTTTTATTTTTGATTATTTTTTAATTTAGACTTGATTTTCAAGTTATTTTGTTTAATTTTGATTTTGGTTTGAACCTAATAACCATTAATCAATAAAATTAAACAATTTATATATAAAAAATTAAATATAATTCATAAATTTTTCATAAAAATAAATTAATTCGGTTCGATTTGATTCGATTTAAATATATAAAATTACTATTCGGTTCGATTCGGTTTAACCGATTTTTTTCCCTTCAAAACCGAACCAAACCGAAATAATCGAAATTTTTATAATATAAAACCGAACCTAACCGATTGAACCGAATTGATTCGGTTCAGTTCGGTTTTTCTGTTTGAACCGAAATCTGCTCATCCCTACTATAGAGCGTGGTGGAATGTTAAAATCCCATTGCAAGAAAACTTGTGTCCTACATTGAATGTATGAGATTTCAATGAGGGGTATATATGGACTTGGGCTCTCTAAACTCAATAGCTAGCTTTTGGGGTGTGATTCTCCTAAGTTCGTATCACCTCCAAACCCATTAATCAATCAAATTGGATTTTATTTTCAAATCACACATTCACATGTGCTTGAACATTGCATTTCAACATGAAAACCAAACCTAAGAATAAAACCCAAAAATTCAGATTCAGCGTAGCATTTTCCTAGGGCTATGAAGCCATTAAATCAAAGTGATTAGAAGGCAAAGGAGTTTATGATATACACATTGCTTAAATGCAATTTTAATAATGGGAATAATACCCAAAGATGTGCCAAACCAGCAGGTAAGTTTGGCCAGCCAACTGCTATATAAGAACTTCTAAATATCTTGAAAGAAAAAGAATTAGAAAACACCTCAATAAAATCCTTGCATAAATAGTTTATCATATAGGTGTACTATCTATAGATATAAATCATAGCATCAGCCACAATCAAAATTATGGTCCATGTTACAACAGTGTAACAATCATGGGAATTGCTGCAGAACTTTTTTTGGTATAACAAATTGGTGTAATGCATGCATTCACTAGAAAATGAATAAAATGAACAAATTAAAATGAAATTTTCAAGTTCAAAGTGAAAAGACACAAAATCTAACATTTCCTTGTCAACTCCAGTTATGATTCTAAGAACAATTTGAAAAAGATGGTTATTTTTTTTTTTCAATTATATTTAGCAAAAAGTACCAAAAACAGATAAAGAGTGTAAATTTTTTTGAGCTAAGATATTGCTTTTGGTGAACACTATCACACTAATTCTTTTAAATTATAAGAGATTTGAATATCTTTAGCACAAAATATAGAAGCACAAGCCAATTATGCAAAAGTAATTGCATAATTTTTCAGGCTTTTAAAGCTTGAATGCGCAATGGTGTATGCATTATGATCTTACCTATACTTTCTCCTAACTGCATTAAATCACAGGAAAAATGTAAAAGGCCCCATATAGGCAAATACATTTTCAACTCACGAACAGAACTGGTCATCTAGCAGGTTCAGGTTCAAATTCTTCAAATTTATCAGGAATTCTTTCACATACAAATTTTGCAAGTCCTAAAAATAATAACAATTTAATAAATAGGTACACAGCTTCACCTTCCTCTGATAATACCTTGAGCAATTTTTCAAACAGGACCAAATCATGTAAGTGTAATATTGATGCTTTAAAACATCAAGCACTTTTCCAATACAAAATTAAATGAATCCATCATCATCTGGTGTATTCAATTTCAATATACAAATGTCCTATTCATGTTCTTTTGACATAAAGTTGCGCTTAAAATATAAAGATGCAGACAAAGTTAGCTGTTTATACATGGACTACATATACATATAAGAATCTATGCAAAAATAAAAGCAAACACTGTCGATAAATATTGAATCTAGAGAGAAAATGAGCGTCCATTACATAAACTAAGCACCCAAGTATGGCTCTATGAGGCAAAATTTCAATGAGAAGAAAAAAATCATGATCCAGATTCTGTCAACTGATAATAACATGTAACCAATGCTAAGTTGCAAAGGAGAAAAAAAATGACAGTGAATAACACACGAAATGCAATGATTAATTAAGCATTACATCCTTGCTCAACACATGTTTTGTAACACATTAAACAAACAGAAATTATCAGAGATCTTTAATTACCTCGATTTCGCACATGGCTTTATAGACTCTCCATATATTTGAATACCAGACAGAAACGGTACATAGTACTGAACAACAGAATCGCTGTCATTCAAAATTACAGGCACTCCTGCACCATAAGCACTCCATTCCTTAAAAGACTCCCACAAATCCCCGAGTACAAAGTAAGGCTGAAGTTCCGAATCACAATTCCTCCGGCCCCGCATTGTTGTCTGCCACCAGCTTATCAGAGTCAGTATTTCACAAACTATGTAAATGCTTTTTGTTCTTATAAACCAATAAGGAGAAAATAAAGAACTGAAAGTGGATTTCTCATGCATTTTCAGGTGATTCCACTTGCTTTCCTGGGTCTTCCACAATCCAAACAGAGGTCT
This sequence comes from Hevea brasiliensis, assembly GCF_030052815.1. NCBI lineage: Eukaryota > Viridiplantae > Streptophyta > Magnoliopsida > Malpighiales > Euphorbiaceae > Hevea > Hevea brasiliensis. Next base: position 76,824,799 of record NC_079505.1, read on the forward strand.
CATGTTTCATATATTTCATTTATTAATATTATCAAAGCAACTAAGTGAAACTTGGCTCATCAACTGCACGTCATTCAAAATTTCATATAAAATGTTGTATTACAGTAATCCATCCAGTCCTCAAGGAAGACGGGAAAATCAATATGAAAATGCAAATAATACTAAATATTCCGTGTTAGTTTCCTCAGTTTCTGGCCGACCAAATCAGCGTAAGTTTTCCAAGGAAAAAAAAAAAACAAAAAGAAGCAGAAGAGAGGAAGCAATCGAATGCTAACAAACCTTAGATAAGTACTGAGCCGGCACAAGTGGCGTAATAGACTCCAAAAACCGCTCCAAATTACTCAACGGAGAAACCACAGGATCAGAGGCCGGCACGGAAAGTGGTTTGGGAGAATCCTCAACAGCAGTATGGTACTCAGGTTCCCTATCTAACAGTTTTTCCGCTTTTTCCTTGACCAAAGGCAATTGACTCGCAGTGACATCGCTCTGAGCTCTGCGCAGTTGATCATTATGTTGATTCTGGTGTACCCTGCGAGCCTTCGCCGGTTGGTAAAACCGATCCTCCCCGCGACCTCGCGTAGTCAACTGCAATCCAGCCCCCAACATTTCTACACCCAATCCCCCAAATTAAAAAAAAAAAAAAAGAAGAAAATGGGGCACCTAAATCCTACAAATTAATTTCTTATACTCCGGTTTAATCCTCTGAACAGCGAGATTCCAAGTCAACGAAACGAAATGCAAGTGGCTAGTGGATTGGAAATTCAAAACAAGGACGAACTTATCACCAAACGGTATTGAACGATTTCTGTAACGACAGGGTAGTGAAAAAGGAGAATCGGATCGGAGGAGACGATTGAAGAGAGTGGTGATATTAAAACCCTAAAACGGACACGATGGATCTAAATAGTAAATAAAAAGTCAGAGAGAGATTAGAAGGAAAACAAAGCGATGACAGGAGAGAGGAAAAAGAGAGACGACCAAAAGCTTGGCTCCGTATAAAAATGGAAAGGCAGAGGGAGAAAGAAAGAAAACTATTTTTTTAAAAGAATTATTTTTTAACTTTAAGATGAGGAAAATGGATAAAAATATTATTAAAAAAAAAACGTATTTTTGAGCTGCCCATGTTTGACAAGATGCATCACCTATCTTCTACCGAAAAGACGATTTGACCCCTGGCTTAGGCAATAATGTTGAATTTTTTAATTAATCACGTGACCGTATAATACATGTGGGTAGAATTCATTTAAGCATCAACTTTCTATTTGCTTATCTAAATCACTGGGTAAATATTGTCAACCAACGATAGAGAAAACTATAATTTTAATAGTTGTTTATTTTTATTTTTATTTTTATAAAAAAATTAGAGAAATTAAATTAAAAAATAATTAAATAAAATTATTAATATAATTTATTTTAATTAAAAAAATAAAAATATTTAAACAAATTCGAAGGAAATGCACATCCTTTAATAAAATTACAATAATTTTATCCAACTTCTTAAATTTTATAAATTTAAACACAAATTTATAATTATGTGAAATACTTATTAGTGAATTTTTAATTGGTGGGAATTTGAGGGAGTTTATTTAATTTATTTCTCAACCGACTTAAGGGAGGATTACGTTGACACGAGTGATGAGATGAGTGTTTGACACGTGTGTGATTGATTTGAGGGAAAATGAACGCCTGTCTTTTTCTTATCCCATTCGATTGCCTCGAGAAAAGTTTCATTTTTTTCAATTGTGAAAAGGAAAAATTAATAAAAATAATTAAACTTATTTACTATATTTTACTTTTTTTATCCGAAAACATTATTATAAATAAATTTTAATTTAATAATATTAAATAACAAGAATAAATTGATTGGTTGTTAATTAAAAATAAAAAGGACTGATTTGTGACTTTTATTAAACCTGAAGGACTAACTTAAATTTATTTTGAACCCATGCATGGACGTGTATAGTATTTTTAGCATTGGTGGTAAGTAATGACTAAAATGGAAAGAAAATAAATAGAGAGAGATTTGAAAAGTGGTAAGTGGGGAAGGATGAAACGAAGGAGAATAATTGAAAATGAGTGGAGGTTGAGGTCCACAAATTATAGAGAGATTGGGAAAAGGGAATGGCTGGAATGGATTGGAATATGAATAATTATTAGTGTTTGGAATTGGAGGATGGAAAAAGATAAAATGCTTATCATCTTTGCATCCAACCATAAAATCCTAACATTTATTATCTTAGCAATACAAGACGCGGAAGGCAGTAGCTGGCTTCATCGAAAGGCCTACCATCAGCCCACCACCTACTCAAATCTGATTTGACCCTTGCATCAGCGTGTGGAGATCTCCGTCTCGAAGTAGCTGGCTAGCTGCTGCAATAAAGAGCATGCGACATTTGCAGCTCAAAAGCCATGCCAAATTGCCAATGGTCCCTCTTCACCTTCTGCTCTCCACTCTTTCAACCACCTGATTTCTACGCTCATTCAATTAATACAGTATCAACTTTTCCATGCATCAAACTAATTTCTTCGTCTCGGTTATTAATTTGTCTGTGGTCTCTAAATAATCTTACTTTCATTTAGCAATCAATATCTCTAATTTAAAATGTTTGATAAATAATTAAATATTATATATATTATTAATAATTTTTTTTAAAATAATAATTCAAAACTATAAAATTAAAGTTGAGATTTCTATATCACTAGTTGATGATCAATTATTAAAAATACTCTAATAATAGTTTATAGAGAATCATAAGTAACTCGCACGTTAAAAGATGTTGATGCTGAAGCACGTGAACTAAACATTGAATTTAAAATATACTATTAGATATAGATCTGTATCAGTTTATTTTAAACCATTAAAATTAATTGGTGGGTGATGAGTTCATGCAACCAGGGGAAAAAAAACTACTATCGTCGGGGCAGCGGCAGCCTGAAAGTATGGCAGAAGGACAGAAAACTCCGACCATGTGCCTGCCATAAAAAAAAAAAAAAATATATATATATATATATATATATATATATCTTAAATCTGAGTGAAGCACCAAATAATGGACAATTGAACATACTCTCACGTAGTCACGTGCAGAATTCATTGTCAATTCTCCACATTTTTTTCTTTTCTTTCAGTGCTTTTTTTTTTCTTTTCTTTCCACATTGTCAATTCATTTTTTAGCATTAGATGTAATTTTTATATATTGTAATTGATAAATAATTTCAATAGTCGAGTATTTATATGATAATACATGTGGGATAATGAGGGTATGTGTTCTCTAAGTGAGAGATAATACATGTGTGGAGCTGTGTAGTAAGAGAAAGAAGATGATTAGGAGCACCGACGGAGCAGGCAAAGCCTAAGCAATTAATTTATTTAATTAGAACATAAGCAAAGGTGAGCGTATGATATTATTTGTTCATTTTAAAGGGTGGCTTGGCAAAAATGTGTGATAGGCAGCAAAGGCAACGTGTGAAGTGCCTCACAACCGCAGAAGGCACAGATGCAGTTGGTGCTTGAAAAGGACGTTCCTCCTTTCTTTTTTACTTTCATCTTATGGGAAGTTTAACAATTCAACTTCCCGTCCGGAAAATTTAACAATTTCCCCACATTTCCATAGTCTTCTCCATTCTGGAGTGTTTGAAGTATAATTAATTGTGTCTCTGTTAGTATTCTTTTTCCTGTATCAACTTGGACTTCACTATGCTGGACAAGAAATGAAGCCCCATCCAAAATTGCCCACCTTTTCCTTGTGTGAAGTTCGGTGAGATCCAGTTTACCATTTCTATGTCCGCATATCCCACACTCTGTTGTTTATAAATGGTAGATGGTTGTGATAATGATGTTCAGAGGATACAATCGGATCGGAGAGCGGAGGAAGATGATACGAAATTAAAGATATCTCTCAGAAAGATACCATTTTTACTCATGATTCTCAAAGCTTTTGTATTCTCGTAATTGCAAAGCCTTCAAAAATCCGAGTCCTCCTAGCTAGCTTTACCAGCTAGGTGTAAGCGGCTGTATTATAAATCCTCTAGGTAAAACAAAATTCTAGTGCGCTTAAATCTCTCGCTGCAGCTTTGATATTAAGAAATAGACCCTGGATAATTTGAGGAATAGGAGAATCATTGAGAACTTTAACCCGTGTAAGATAATCTCCTTCAATTATGGCACTTGAATAACCTCTGCTTTTTGCCAAAATTTGACACTTGGAATGACACTTGCCATGATTAAAAATTGATAATTTTAGGGAAAATTATTATTTAATTTTTATATTTTAATAAAATTAATTATTTAATTTTTATGTTTTAAAAAATATATTATTTTATTTTTATATTTTATTTTTGTTAAATTATTTAATTTTTTAAATTAATTTTTTATTAATTAATAATGGTCAAAATATTATTTAGTCTCTCTATTTTAGTGAAATTAATTAATTTTTATATTTTAAAAAATACATTAATTAATTAATATAATTTAACACTGTTAACTATTTAGCTCTATAATTATTTTATATACTTAAACTATCTTAATTCTCTCTATCTTGTTTCTCTCTTATCCTCCTCTCTTCAAGTTTATTTTCTTTTACACCCACACTCTTACCCTGTTCATTCTTTTTTTATTTTCATCCGTCGATAAAAATGGTGCAAAGTATCTATAAAAAAAGTTAATTAATTTTCTTAAATTTTTAAATAATAAAAAATTATTTTATAGCAGAAAAAACACATAAAATAATGTCCAAGAAATTGAAAATTTTACAAAAATGTGAATTCAAATTTAACCTTATGTAGTAAAATTTCTATTTTTATTCAAAAAAATATTTTTTAAAATATTGTATTTTTAAAATACATTAACTAACCAATTAGTTTCACTAAAATAAATGAATTAAATAATAATATCTTTGAAAATATAAGGATTCACTAATTAGTTTTCTTCAAGAAGGCTAAATAGTTTTTTAAATTGTGTAAATAATGAAAAATTTAATAGAAATACTAAATAATTTAACAGAAGCAAAATATATAGACTAAATAGTATACTTTTTAAAATATAGAGATTAAGTAGTTAGTTTTATTAAAATATAAGAATTAAATAGCAATTTTTCATAATTGTATTGATAAATTTTATTGTAATTTATCTTTTTTAATTATAAATTTAATTATTAATGTTAGATAATATTTAACTAAATAATTTTATTTTAAAATATATAATTATTTAAATTTAAAATATAATAAAATAAAAGAGATTATATTAAATATAAATATAATTTTAGTTTATTTTAATTCTATCAATTATTTTAGTTTAGATAAATACTACTAAATTTGTATATATTATTGTATAAATTAATATAATAATTAAATTTTTTATTAAAATAAATATTTTAATCAATTACAATTTACTTAATTTATATTAAATAAAAAATAAATTATCAATTAAAGTTTACTTAATTTATATTAAATAAAAAATAAAAAAATAAATTATTATTATACAACACGCGAATAAATGATTAATTTTAAAATTAATTAAGAAGTCATATTTCATTAGAAAGATAATGCACATTATAAAAATATGGATTAAGGCTCAATATTTTTTTGATGAAAAAATAAATCTTAAATATGTTTAGGTATGAGTATTTTTTTTTTTATAATTATTCAAACATATAATGTTTAGATATTTTTACTTTTAAGGCAATTAATATGCCAATATTTAAAACAATATTTTCCCTTGAACTTCAATAATATTTAATTAAAATTTTAAGGTGGATTATGATATTATTTTTTCTAAACACCATATAAGTGTGTAAATTAAAAAAATAAAAATAAAGCAAACAAAAGAAAAAATCATAACAATAAAATTTATGTTTTTTAATATATTAACATAGATCTATATAAATGGATTGTCATCTTCCACGATTAATAAAATAATCAATCAATTATAAGATTAAAGCTACTACCCATTAACTTAATTACACTAAATAGAACACTTAAAATAAATTGTTCACTATAAATACATTGTCTCATCTTGATATCAACCAATATACCTACTATTTTAATTGCATCGTAAATCATTAAGATGTCTTCAATTATATGAGTAAGAGGCATTTCATCCGGATAAGAATTCATTTATTTTGAATTATATACAATTTTTTTCACGTTAAACTGAAATCTCTTCATTTTCATAAGAATGCAATATACAATAATTTCTTCTTTTTAGACTGTACTCTTTCTTCACCTTAAGTTGAGGCATCTCGTCCTCCGTAAGATTTTAATAGACAATAGTTTTTTTCTTATTGGACTATGCCATTTCTTTACCTTAGACTGAAATCTCTCTCTCCATAAGATTGCAATTGACATAAACTCCTTATCAAAATAATTTCTCCACAATACTCATATTTATGGTGTTCATCCATCACTTAAAATAGAGTAATATTTATTTCACTCAAATTAAAAAAATATATCTTTCAAATCTATTAAGATTTTTAGTCACAAATTTAATTATTTTCTTGAATTCTATTAATTTTTTTTCAAATATTTAACAAAATGACTTAATTAAATCAAAATCGAAATTATATATGTCTTTAGTTTAGCCATTGAAACATTCATTTCTAAATCAAAATGTATAATTTTTTTTAGAAAAAAAATATATAATATTTTTAAGTGATAGAACTATTAACTTTTAGACACAATCATCAGCTTCTATAAAGAAAAAATAATATTGGTTTTCAGAATAATTATAAGAATCCTTGCTAAATTAGAAAGACGACAATCTTTTATGCGTTTTGAACATTTTGAATATGCATACCTAACTTGAAAAAGATAATTTTTATCCTAAATCTGATCTGACCAAGACTTCTCTTATGATGGGTTGGAATCAGGGAAATAAATGAATAAAATAAAATCATAAACGGGTTAGTTAACTAAGTTTTTCCTTACTTTTTAAAAGAAAAATCATAGTCATTGACTCATTGTATCTAAGTCTTCCTTCAAATGGCATCAGTGCATCACCATCACTTCCGCGCCCAAAGTTTTGGCTTCTTTCTCAGCAAATATTACCAGCTTCCACTTTTCTTCGTCTCATGTACCCATCTCATCAATAACAATGCCTGCTTACAAACCTCACCACCACTTCTTCTTCCTCCCCATCCTTTTTCCGATCCTCGTCCTTGTCTCCACCGTCCATTCCCGGCCCATCTCCACGGCTCAGCCCTCCGACCTGATTTCCGATGGGGTCCACTACTCCCTCCGGAGCCCGCCTTACATCCTCCTCGATCCGTTCTCTTCTGAGGAATCCTGTGAGCAGACCTATGGCTTTATGCCCTGTACCTCCACTGCGCTTGGTAACGTGTTTTTGATAATTGTGTATGGATACCTCATGTTCTTAGCTGCTACCTACTTGTCTACTGGTAGCGAGCTATTGCTTGAGATTTTGGGCCCTGGAATAGTTGGTGGCTTGTTTCTTCCTTTGCTTGGCGCTGTTCCTGATGCAATGCTTATTCTTGGTAATAGAGATTCGATTTCATCCGATCCGATTCTATTCTATTCTATTCGTTTGTATGTGATTTTTTTTTTCCCCTTTAGTTTGGTTTCCTGGAAAGTATGGGAGAAAGAAAGAAATGAAAGAAGAAGGGCATCCCATTTTTTCCAATTTTTAAAAATTTGTTTCATATTTATTCAATTTTGGTATATCTTTTCCTCTTGCTTTTGATGTTTTGTTGTCCTTCTCTCTTTTTCAATAGTCTATTATTACAAAAATTCAACTCAACTCAGCTCTAGTAATAAATGTTAGTTTAATTTAGTAAATAAACGGTTTATGATGAAAATGATAGTGTAATTTTATATTTTTAATAAGAAATAAATTATTGCATAAGCTATATTTTCAATTAATTAAGATTTAAAGTTAGCAGTTTATTATATTTTAGATATATTTAGTTGAATTTTACGGTAAAATTTATTTCATTTACAAATGAATTTCATGATAAATGAATTTCTTTGTTTGATATATTTTATATTAAATATGAAATTCTTTTAAAATAAAATAAATTTTGTGTTTGAGATAAATAAAATAAAATAATATATAATAAGAGAATAATTTTATCACTTGAAACATATATGATTTTACATATATGATTTTAAGTTTAGAATTCTTTTATAAATTCTATCAATTTTGATGAAATTTGATTTAAGTATAATAAATTATATGAAATTAATTATTAAAAATTTCAAACAAACTTTTATTTAAATCAAAAACTAAAATTTTAAATTTATAAATAAATTTCATAAAATTTTATAAAATTCATTTATACTAAACACTGTCTTATTTGTTAACAATTAATTCCTATAATTTTAATATTTATAATAATTTAATCTCTAAATTGTAATTAACTACTTTATTTTATGATTAATTAATAGTGAATTTTTACATAATGATTATTCTATTAACATAAACATGCTTTAGAGAGTAATTTATATTTTATTAAAACAAATTCATATTTTAAGAATTAAATTATAAAAATAAAATATCTTAAATGTTAATCGTACCCTATTCATTTAATTTTGAACTTATAAAAAAAATCATTTAATTTTGCCTCGCAGAATTGATTTCTACACCAATTTTAAGTGCCAATGATTGTGATTGTACCAACATTTGCTATTAACACTATTTCCAGCGATTGATTATACCACTAATACATGTTGAATTTTATATCTGGGGAAAAAATCCTAGATTTTACTTCAGAGCTTTTGGGTTTTGATATGTATTGTATATTTTTCTTTTATTTTTGATTGACCATTTCCTTCTCTCTGTAGCATCTGGACTTTCTGGGAGTACAGCAACAGCTAAAAGCCAGGTCTCTGTGGGAATGGGCTTGCTGGCTGGGTCAACCATCATGATACTTACTGTTATTTGGGGATCCAGCATTGTTGTTGGCAAATGTGACCTTCGAGAGACAGATTCTGTTGCGATAAATAGACAGATCACAAAGGGATTCAGCTTAACTGGTATGTCACTCTTATTGCAATTTACATAAACATAAAAGATAGAAAGAATTTAGCCAAGTTTAAACAGAAAATAGTTGTACATAAAAAAAAAAAAAATCTAGTGTTAGGATTAGGTCAAATATCATTACTGTTGGAAAACCTTGTGACTTTGTTAGCAGCTTGCCAAGTGCAAGTGCATGTGCACACTGAGACAAAACTCTTCTGACCAACGATTGCCAAAAAATTCTGAAAGTTATCAATCTATATGGTGTGCTCAATTTTTGGGGAGTTTTGAATCAAATTGAATAATAGTACCAAATCATTAAAATCACACCAAAATTAAATTCATTTTATTATTTTAATTCGATTTAATTCTTCACTAAAGCTCGAATAAGGATTCAACGAAAAATCTATTATACGCATATATATATATGCACAACATTTAATATATTTTTAAGTAAAATTACCACTGTTACAAATGCCTTTTTTCACCTATAAATAATGGAAATAATGGTAATTAACAAGAGCCTTAAGAATGGTCATTACGTTATATATTCGTTATTTAAAATCATGAGCCTATGTATGGCTTTATTTTCAATTATGAATCTAAATGATTTTGTCGAATCTTAAATTTGGCATTTCGATGGCAGTTCTGCCACTACACCGGATAAGGGTTGAGGAGTGAAAGAATAAGTAGATGAAAATATATTTGGAGTGAGCTACTGGTTGGTAGGCAGTGAGAGAGCAAATATGCAGGTATAGAATCAAAATAAGATAGGGTTTGAAGAGTGAAAGAATAAGTAGATAAAAAGACTTTTTGAAGCGACCTAATGGTTGGTAGGCAGTGAGAGAGCAAGGATGCAGGCAGCTAGAGATTTAAATATTGCACAAAATCAAATAGGGGAATTTAAAATATATATGAAATATTATAATGATATAATCAGCAGACAGAGGTTAAAGTTTATAATTTGATGATTACATTCTACATATTTGTGATTGCTATATTCTGAAAATCTAGATCTTTTTTCTACTTAAAAATAGCACATGCCTTCACAATCTAGAATTTCTGATGGCTGCAGGCACCGGCGTTAGCACTGATGTTTGGACTTGTTATGCTGCGAGGATAATGGTTATATCTCTTTTCCCATTTGTTATCGTTCAATTTCCAGAACTCCTCAACTCCACTTCAGGAAGGCACTTGGCAGTCTTGATTGCACTTATTATATCATTATTAATGTTGATTTCTTATTGCCTTTATCAGGTACCATTTTTTTTTTTTTTTTCCATTTATTATTCTTTTTCTTTACACAATAATAAAAATATATATAGGCTTTGCTTGGCCCTGGATGGGATACCCCTCCTATACTCTTTTTTCCCTTTCACATGTGATTGTGCAGGTTTTTCAGCCATGGATCCAAAGGAGACGACTTGCGTATGCAAAGCACAAACATGTGATAGCAGGAATTTTGAAGCATTTAAGAGAACGTTCTATGGGAAGGTTCCTGACTGATGATGGTCAACCTAACAGAGATGTAATTGAAAAGTCAGTTTTTTAACTCTCAAAATATCTCTTATTTGGCTCGATCGTTGTCCTGCTTTTTATCTATTATCTTTTGTAACTGTTGACCTTCATTACCATTACAGGTTTTTTTATGCTATTGATGAGAATAAGGATGAAAAACTCTCAGCTTCTGAATTGAAAGCGCTGGTCTTAGGAATTCGGCTTGAAGACATTGATGACTTGGATAGGGATGATGCTGTGGATAAAATAATGAAAGGTTTTGATACATCTCTTGATAATTCTGTTGATCTTGATGAGTTCATCCATGGTATCTCGAAATGGATTGAAAAGGCAAAGCGTTCTGTGGCAGCCATAACCGACTCTGGCTCTCGCTCTCAGGCATTTAAATTTATAAATGATTTTCATGCGGTAAGTACTGGGTAGCACTATGGTGACTCTCTCTAGTTGTTACAATTCCAGGGCCATGATTTTTTTTTTTTTTTTTAATTCATGAACAGAAAACAAAGAGAGAACATGCTCTTTTGGGGCCTGAGGATCGAGTCGACGATCAAAGTGATGAGAACGTAGAGGGTGTTGAAAACCCCAGATGGATCTACACCAAAGCAGTATCGTTGTTGTTATTGGGAACCATTATTGCCGCTGTATTTGCAGATCCTCTGGTGGATGCTGTTAACAATTTTTCTGTTGCAACAAGTATTCCTAGTTTCTTTATCTCTTTTATTGCACTCCCCTTGGCCAACTCTAGTGACGCTGTGTCAGCAATCACCTTTGCTAGCAGGAAGACAGTCAGAACTGCTTCCTTAACATTTTCTCAGGTTTGTTTCTCATTTGCTCCTCTTGATTTTTCTATTTCCCCATTCTATAAAGTGGATTGACTGTCACCTAAAGTAATTGCAAACTCGAAGGACATCTGCTAATCCAATTTTTTCTGGCATACTCTTCAAGTGTCTGATTTAATGTTTCAAAAGAAAGTACTTACAATACTATTTTGAACTTCTGGTTGGTTTCTTTAAGCATGCTAAAATTTGGATGGAGGTTTTACAACTTAGATGGAATGACGGAAAACTTTATTTTGATTAATGCTGTTGGTTGTATACAATAGATAGCAACTGGGTTTTGCTTGGCTGGCTAGTATATAGGCAAGAACTTCATTAGTACAGGTCATAGGTTTGCGACCATGGTCCTTTTTTCAGGAACTGGAGAAAAAAAAAAGAAAGGAAAATCACCTAATGCATGCAGTTGAAAATGGAAGATAAAATAAAAAAAAACAACTTTTGGGGGGAGCGTGAACTGAAGCATAAATTTGAATGTGCAATCATGCATCAAGATGAGAAGCAAGTTGCACATAGTGTTAGTTTAATTGGGCAATCATATAGCACTAGCAAAGTTCCAACTTATCTTTTTTTTTCTGCAGCTATATGGAGCAGTAACCATGAATAATCTCCTTTGTCTATCGGTATTCATGGCGATTGTTTATGTCAGGGGGTTGACATGGGACTTTTCATCTGAAGTACTGGTTATTTTTGTTGTGTGCATTGTGATGGGTTCTTTTGCCAGCTTCCGCACTACATTCCCTCTGTGGACTGCTTCAGTGGCTTACCTCCTCTATCCCTTCTCACTGGCACTGGTATATGTTCTTGTATATATTTTGGGTTGGTCATAGGCTCATGAAAGTTTAAAGTTTTGTGTGTTGGTACTCTGATGATGTTGGATGATTCCTGCTTGATATTTTGTATGTAGAATTAATCAAACTAGACATTTACTCGCCTTTTGCGCGGGTATTTTTAGTTTCTGAAATTATTAATAGAACAAATAATGAGAATATAATATCAGAAAGTTAAAAGTAAATTAAAATATAGAAAAAAAAATGTGCTAAATTAAATAGCTATTCCTCAACATCCAATGGAAAATTGCTATCAGGACATTTCTGCATTATTTTTTAATGTCCTTGATCCATTGTCGCAGCACTCTCAACTGCCAGAATTGCACTTCTAATGATAGTCTGTTGCTTTAGTAGAAATTCCTCATCCAAACCGATCCATTTTCTGTTGGAGCAAGAACAAGCAGGACCATCAAAGTATTGAGGCCTTTCTTGGGAACCATGGAATGGATAATGGCACCAAAAAATTACAAATATACAGAAGTTAAGAGAACTACAGGGTACTGCAATGATAAACTAGGCCATGGAGGCTACGGAAGTTTGCTAAAAGGCAAGTTATCTGATGCCCGTCTTGTGGCAATGAAGGTCTTAAAGAAATCAAAGAGTCCTCTCCATAAGTCCAGTCTTTCTACTCTTCGTCAATGGTACAAAAGCGAGCAAAAGCTGAAAACGTTTGTATCATGAAATTTCGAATGGATACCAGAAACCCTGCCCTGCCTTTCTTTAAAGTCTACTTTTCCAAGGGATTATTGGGTGCTTGTAGAATACATACTCTGTCAGGAAAGAATATGAATCAGAAAAAAATTTCATATTTAAGAGCAAGTTTTTGAGCGTGAGGTAAGGTAATGTTTTTTTTTAAGTAATAGTACATATTAGACTTATTTAGGAAGAAGGTTTTGTGGAAAGTTTAAGATTTTTGGAGGTTTTCAAAACTTTTTAAAATCTCAATTTCTCAACACACCAAATTGAAGTGTTGAAAATGTATTTATAAATATTAATTTTTTTATTAACGTGTGTTGCATATTCATTACAGGCATTCGGAATTTTATTTTCTTATATGCACTTTAAAAAATAAATCTATACTAATTAATTAATAAACCTTAAAATAATTAAACTTTTTTTTTACTTAATTTATGTTATTAATCACTTAATGACTAAAACTCTCAAAGCATATCCATCAATTTGTGTGCAAGCTTTGATTCTTGAAGTTAGAATTTGCATTAATTGACAACAATTTTGTTTTTTTTAATTGTTTTTTAATGGTGATAAGATTTACATTTTGCATTTTATTTTATATTTTTGGTCTGAATAACAAGCAGAAAATCAAAAGTTAACCAAATTCTACAATTGCACTAACCTAATGTCAGAAAAAATGCAAGGAATTACACATTATACCCAATATCAATATCCTTAGCTCGAAATATGAAGATCAAGAGAGTCTAATGCTTAAAGGTTTCAAAAAACATTCTTCATGGAAAACTATGCTTTCAATCCAAAATACATCATACAAACATATAACTCAATGAAAGCAATGAGGGTAACTAAAATAAACAAAGCAAACAAAGTTTTAAAAATTAATTTTTAAGCTCGGCCCTTGGCATTAGAGGGCATCAAAAGTTAAACATCTAAAACAAATTTAGATTTAGAAATTGTGTGAAAACATAGGCATTCTTCGATCTATAGTAATAAAATCAAATAAACAAAAAATAGAAAATAAATAATTTAATTTAATAAAGAGAAAAAGATTAAAATAATAAAATATTAATTAAAGTAAATTGCACCGATCATCCCCAATTTACAGAATTATTCAACTTTAATTTATTAAAATAAAACCTCCCAATTTTATTGTTTTAGAAAAAGTCATCCTAACCTGCAATAGTTGGTTAAAAACATAAAATTACTCCTCATCTTTTTTTTCTTTTTCTCTCTCTTACCTTTATGATTAAATTAATTAATAATTATTATCTATAAAATTATTTTATTTTAATTAAATTTATTAATAAAATTATTAATTATACATGTTATTTATTACTAATTAAAAATTAATTTGTAAAAACCAAAAAAAATAATAATATAGTAATAAATTTTAAATTTTAAATAATATTTTATTAATATATATATTTTATCAATAGTTTAGTTTTATATTAAAAAAATAAACAATAATTTATAAATTTATCTTGGTTAAATATTAATTTAGGGTTAGTTTAAAAAAATGAATTTGACAAAGTGTTATTAGAGGTTAAAGGGACTTTTTCTAAAATAAAAATAAAGTTAATAAATTTTATTTTAACAAATTAAAATTGAATGATTAAAATGAAATTATCACTTAAGTTGAGAGATAGTTGGTTCCATAATGAAGTGCAATATTAGTTTTGAATGTATTGCTTATCAATAATTTTTAGCTTTGGGCTTTGATGATAGTTTTAGATAATAGAGATTGGAGGCTTCCACAATAGACACATCAAATATGCATACAGATAACTGGTTTCACCCCTTGAATCTTGAGGGAAAAAGAATTTCATTTAATCAACTTGAAAACTATTTTAGCATAAAAGTTATGGCCTCTCTATTTCATTTTAAGAGAGACAAGATATTTCTGATATCTTTAGTTGGTCCAAATATTATTAAAAATTAAAATGTTATAGAAGAAACAAACAAGAGAGATACAAGTTATTCAAATTAGAGCTTGATTGAGGACATTATCTAAAAAAATAATATTAATAATTTAAATAAAATAAAATTAGCTTCAACCAATTAAAATTATTATTTTACTATTTTAAATAATAAAATAATAAAAAATATTTTGAAAAATCTTAATGTTCCCCTCAATATAGATTATGGGTATACCGTTTATTATTATCGTCATTGTATTTTAAAAATACTAAAACTACACTCATTAAAAATTTACGGACCAAATGACAATTATCATCCTTGCATTCAAGAAGTTGAGTTTATGTGTATCAGTGAGGGTTCTGAATATTTTTTAGCAAATGAATATGATTCAAACCTGTAATTTCGATAAAGGCCATGTGCTTGCTCATTTACACCATCAATCCCTTGTGAAGTTTTCTGGGAAATTGATATTTAGGTAAAAATATGGATAGTATTCTTTGTTTTTGAATGGGGCAGTAATACACAAAATTTCTTTTTATTAATTTAAAAAATCTTACCTTTTCTTCTTGCATTCCTTTCAATCATAGTGTAAATTAGTTCTATTTTCCCAAGTCTTCCATGTCAAATTTCCAAGTCAACTGACGTGTTTAGCTGATCAAGAGTCAAGACCATCTCCATAGCCCACAAATCGTAGAGATGCAAGAATGAAGAGAATTACGGACCTAGTTGGTGACGCTAATCCTTATTTTCCCCCCTTCATTTGGGCTTGGGATGGGTGGTTTCTCTTTGATCATTCTGTTTGCACTCTTTCACCCTGCTTTGTCCTTTCTAACTCCTTGCCCACCTTTTCCATGTGGAGAATTGGGTGAGATCACTTTCCCCTTCACCAACAACGAAACTGATGAGAGATGCGGTCCATTTCTGTTGGATGGCTGCAACTAAGAAATTAAGAAGATCAAACTAGGGAGGGGATCTCAAAAATGGTATCAAATTTAAAGCATCTCCTATTCCAAAAATCTTCACACGAGTTATATTTCTGTTATAACAAGCACGCAAATTTAAGGCACACACATAAATTGCACAATCACACAGTATTGAA
The DNA here is from genome assembly GCF_030052815.1 of Hevea brasiliensis. NCBI lineage: Eukaryota > Viridiplantae > Streptophyta > Magnoliopsida > Malpighiales > Euphorbiaceae > Hevea > Hevea brasiliensis. Next base: position 76,840,660 of record NC_079505.1, read on the forward strand.
AAGAGAAGAAAAATAATACAGGATTTAACGTGGTTCACCCATAAGGTTTACGTTCACGGGCAAGACAAGAGAAAAAATTCCATTATGATGAAAAGAGCAAGATACAATCAATCAAAACTCTTAAACCCTAAACCTAGTGTGTTTCCCGAATATCTCACAACTCTACCGCAAAGTGTAGAATATTATAATATTTATACTAGTCCATACTGCGAGTGCGTTACCCCCGCACCCCTAAGAAGATCAGTGGTGGGCTTCGGGCCCGGGCCTATCGGTCCGTGCCCTCCGCTACCACCACAGATCTCACTTTTTATTCCAATTGGGTCGTAGCGCAAAATTTTCGAGTCGGGTCATAATTTGGGTCCATAAAAAAATATATCCAAATTTCAAGCCACAAAAATAATAATTCTTCCCCTTGGCTTGAATTCCCTCAATCATCAACAAAATAAACCACAAACACTCTGTCTTGCCATATGCCCTCACAAGGACATTACTGAGCACTACAAACACCAACCAAGTCAAGGCAATGCCTAAACTTGCTGACTGGGACTTCCTTGGTCATCATATCTGCTGGATTATCATGTGTAGAGGCTTTCTGCACAGCTACAGTCCCCTGAGATATAATGTCCCGAATGAAGTGATATCTGACATCAATGTGCTTAGTTCGCTCATGGTATATCTGATTTTTTGTGAGGTGTATTGCACTCTGGCTGTCATAAAAAACTGTTGCCTTTTTCTGTATCAACCCAATATCACCCACCAAACCTTGTAATTATAAAGCTTTCTCTACTGCCTCTGCTAAGGCCATATATTTGATAAACACATTTTATATAGGTATTTTAGGATAGTTTTGCATCCATTTTGCCCTTTTTAGCTTTGTAATTTTGAGCTTTTAATGCTTATTTTAGTTAATTTATTAATTTTAGTTTCATTATATTTGATTTTTGGTTTAATATTTTTGATAGGCTTTAATAAGGTTTAAAGGCAAAATGGTCCATATAGAAGAAATTCAAAGTGATTTGGAAGCTTAAAGTAGTGTAAAAAATGAAGAAAATTTGCCTAAAGAAGAAGACCAGCCGAGATTTTCAAGGGCTTCAACATGCCCCGTACTGAAGGTCATGTGAAGAAAAGAGTCAGCCAGCAGGAATCCACATGAGGCATGTAAATTCAACACTGGGTCGTGTAAACCAAGATTTTGGAGCAAAACACGTCGAAAGTGTCAAGGACTTCAACATGCCCTGTGTAGCTGGTCGTGCAGAATCTAAAGGCTCCTCCTCCGAACCAACATGAGGCATGTGGAAAATAACTTAAATCAACATGAGGCATGTAGGATGGCGCTGGAAAATTTGCTGACATGGAAAAATTTTCTCTTTTCACATCTTTTACACATTTTGTCTTTATCCCTTTAGAGGCCATTTTTAGGGCAAAGTTTGAGGGGATATATAAGCATCATATTCTCATTTTTACCATAAGGAGGAAGGGAGAGAAAAAATCAAAAGAGAAAGGTTAGAGGAAACTACGCCATTTTTGGAGGAAGAACACCTGCAGAGTAACATTTTCCAGCTTCCATTTTCAAATATTTAGACTCTCTTCTTTTGGGTTTTTTCATTTTTAGTCTTATTTTCATATTTTCTTGCTCCATTTCATATTTTCCACTTATAAACACAAGTATGTGTGAGTAGATACTTAAGATTTCAGAGTTGGGTATAATGATTTAAGTTTTATTTATGGATTTGGACTGATTTTAACCAGATTTTAGTATATATAAGTTTTGATTATTATCTTGTGTGCTTATTCACATACCTATTGTTGGTACCCTTTAGGTTTTGTTCTTAATCTTAGATTGAAGGATCGAGAGGTGAAAATCTGTGATAGATAATCAAGATAATGAACTTAATCGCCTAGTATTAGAAATAAATTAGGGGGTTAAGAGGAATTTCAAGTTAATTAAAATGCTTAAAGGGTTTTGGGTAATTAAACATCGCATGAGAATTGGGTTTAGTTTCCTTTAAAACACTATTTAGTTTGCTTGAAAGAGAAATTAAAGGAAATCAGAATCAACTTCCTTCAAACTTGTATTTCCCTTAATCTTGGCTTTGCATATCCAAATCCCAATGAAATTTACTTTATGAACCTCAACTCTAGAATCAATTTTTACCATTAATTAATTAAATCTTCTGTCACTTGCTGAAATTTTAGTAAATTAGTATAATGCTTAGAATTTTAATTGCTTAATTCATTATAATTTCCTTAATTTCCCAATTTATTTTGCTACATCTCTTACTTTACTTTTAGAACACATTATCGATACCCCAAATAATCGTGACTTTTATAGTTTGGTACTCAAACAACAAATCTCTGTGAGACAATTTCTTTTCTTTACTACTACTTGCGGAGTACGCAAATAAGTTTTTGACGCCGTTACCGGGAATTTGTTTTTGTTTGATATTAGACGATTGATTGTTTGGTTAATTTTGGGCATTTTATTTATTTTATTTTATTTTAATTTCTTTTCTTTATCATTTTACTTTGAGATTTTCTTATTTTGATTTTTTAGGTACATATCTTTTATATGAGAAGGACAAAAAGTGCAGAAATTGATTTAATTTTTGATCCTAAGATGGAAAAGACAGCTAAAGCTTTAAGAGTATAGTCTAAAAGAAGAAAAGCTAAACTCAAAATTCAAAGACAGCAAGAACGACAACAAGAGCAACAAGTGATAGAAGTTATGGCAAACAACAACAATAGATCAATTAAGGATCATGCTTTTCCTAGTTTTTAAGATTTTAGGCCAAATATTACAAGGCCTAGGGTGGAAGCAAACAACTTTGAGTTGAAGCCCTCACTTTGTCAGATGGTTCAACAATCACAGTTTGGGGTAGGTCCTACTGAGAGTCCACATGTGCACCTTGCACATTTTCTTGAAATTAGTGACATGCTGAAGATAAATGGAGTGTCAGATGATGCCATCCGGTTGAGATTATTTCCTTTTTCTTTGAAGGATCGTGCTAGGGAGTGGTTGCATTCATTACCTCCGGATTCAATAACTACTTGGGATGAGTTGTCATAAGCTTTCTTGGCTCAATACTTTCCTCCTAGCAAGACTGCAAAATTGAGAAATGAATTAATTTCTTTCAGACCAAGGGATGATGAGAGTCTCTATGAAGCTTGGAAGAGATACAAAGATCTTCAAAGGAGATGTCCACATCATGGAATCCCTAAATGGATGCTAGTTCAACATTTCTATAATGATGTTTCTCCAGCAATTAGAAGTATAATTGATGCATCTTCAGGAGATGATCTTATGGAGAAGTATGAAGATGAAGCTTATTCAGCATTGGATAAAATTGCGTACAACAATTATCAATGGTGCTGTGAAAGAAATGAAATGAAAAAGCCATCAGCTAGTGTATATGAGTTAGATGCCATGAGTATGTTCAATGCCAAATTTGATGCCTTAACGAGAAAAATAGATAAGTTAAGCATGAAGGTTGATTCTTCAATTGGAGGATCTAGTCATGTAGAAGATGTTGGTGCAGGAAATATGCATTGTATCAATGATTTTCCTTCTTATGGGCAAGAATTTGGAAATAAGCAAGTTGATTTTGTTGGGAATTACAATCAGAAGCTAGTTGGTAATCCTTTTTCTGTTACATATAATCCAGTATGGAGGAATCACCCTAACTTTTCTTGGGGAGGTCAACAAGGACAGCAGCAGCAAAATTATCAACAACCTCCTAATTTTTAGCAACAACAGCAGAATTTTCAGCAAAACAGAGTACCACCTAAATTTCCACCATAAAGGAATCAAAATGCACTTGTTCCACAACCACCACTTCAGTTTTCAAACCAAGATTCAATTTTGAAGTCTATGATGGAGAATTTCTTAACTGCTCAACAAAAACAAGGAGAAATGATTCAACAATTAACTTCAAGGATAGACCAGCTTGCCACTCATAATAGGATGTTGGAAAACCAAATAGATCAACAAGCAAGCTCTTCTAGCAAAGCACAAGGAAAACTTCCAAGTTAACCAGAGAATCCTAGAGAACATTGCAAGGCAGTGATCCTAAGGAGTGGGAAAATTGTGGGAGATAAAAAGGAAGATGAGATAGAAGAGGAAAAGAAGAAAGAAGATGAAGACAAGAATGAATCTACTTCAAATCATGATGAAGTTAATGAGGAAGCAAACAAGAAGAAGGAAGTTGAAAAAGAAGAAGAGGAAAAGTATGTGCCTCCATTACCATACAAGCCACCATTGTCATATCCTCAGAGGTTTCAGAATGCAAAGCTAGATAAGCAGTTTGGGAAATTTTTGAAAGTTTTGAAGAAATTATACATCAACATTCCATTTATAGATGCAATTTCTCAAATGCCCTCATATGCTAAGTTCCTGAAAGAAATTTTGTCAAACAAGAGGAGACTAGAAGATTATGAAACTGTGGCATTAACAGAGGAGTGTAGTGCTCTCTTACACCTAAAAGTGAATATTTGGGATAGATAATCTTGCAATAAACTTGGTTTTCTTGGTGTTAGAGATAAGCTAAGAGAATTAAGGGGACTTTCCAAAATCAATTAGCGCTTTAATTGGGTTTTTGTTAGGTTTGAAATACCGTGAAAACATGGTTTGATTTAATGAAAATCAATTTTGAAATGCTTGAAAAAGGTTTCAAAAATTTAAGAATTGATTTGCCTCAAAATTGCAACACTCATGTGCTTGGCTAAATTAGGGATAAACCACATGCAAACAATATGGAAAATCCAATCTCTAGAATCACTTTAATTTTTATCGAATTTAGATTTAATTCCTCCAAATTTCATAAATAGCAAATTTCAATTTAAATCTTGGTAATCTAGTTTAATTAATTTAGTTAATTGTTTGATTTAGTTTAAATTCCTCAAATACAAATTTTAATTTCAAATTTCATTTTTAATATCTTTAAATTTTGTCATTCTAATTAGCTTATCCTTTTATTTCCAATTTAAGCACAATTCCCTGTGGGATCGATATCATTTTTTTTAAAACTATACTACTGTGACCCGTGCACTTGCGGATTACACATATCAAGTTTTTGGCGCCGTTGCCGGGGAATTGTTTGTTTTTAAGTTGGATTTTAATTGTTTTAAGCTAATTAGAATTTTTATTTTCTTTTATTTTCACTACTGTTCCTTGTGTTTTTCAGGTACTTTTCTTGTTTATGAGACGATCGAAAAGCACAAGTGATACTGAATTGTTGTTCAATCCTGAAATTGAAAAATTCTGTCGAGCTAACAAAAAGGAATACAAGAGAAGAAAGGAAGCAGAAAAAGAAGAACAACAAAGATTTGAGCAAGAGGAGACAATTGAAAATATGGAGAATCAAAATAGAGCTATTGGTGGAAACAATGGAGGAAATGAGCAAAATAGGCAGAATGAAGTGGTTAACCAAAATGATCCTCAGAGAAGATCCATGTTAGATTATGCTTTTCCTAGATGTGCAGATGTGAGAGATAACAGACCTATCATTGGAGCTAATCAATTTGAGTTAAAGACTAGTCTCATTCAAATGGTTCAAAATTCACAATTTGGAGGTAGTCCACTTGAAAATCCTCATTCTCATTTGAAGAAATTTTTTATGATATGTGGCACACAAAGACAACCTGGAGTCTCAGATGAAGTGATTCGGCTCACCTTATTTCCATTCTCTCTTCGGGATTCAGCATTGGAGTGGTATGACTCACTTCCACAAGCTACTATAGCTACTTGGGAGCAGCTATCTCAAGCTTTTTTATCTCAGTTTTTCCCACCTGGGAAGACTACTCATTTGAGGAATTTGATGGTAGCTTTTAAGCCAAGGGATGATGAAACTTTGTATGAATCCTGGATGAGATTTAAGGAGCTTGAAAGGCAATGTCCTCATCATGAAATACCTAAATGGATGATTGTTCAGAATTTCTACACCAGAGTTACTCCAGCCATAAGAAACACAATTGATTCACAAGCAGGAGGAGATTTCATGAGAATGACAAGTGAAGAATGCTATGATCTATTAGAGAAGATTGCTCATAATACCCATTTGTGGGGAAATCCTAGAGCACTTGAGCCAAAGAAGGCTGGAATTTATGAACTTGACTCGGTTAGCTACATGAATGCAAGATTTGATCAGTTGACTCAACTTCTTAGTGATTTTTGCACAAAGGCAACAACCTCAACTCCCACAACTATGCAACAAGTTGCCTACACAGATGGAACTCAAAGTTGTGGAGTTGATTACTCTTCTTATGGTGATGATTATTTGCAAGAACAAGCTGCTTATGCAGGAGGTTATCAACAAAAATCTATGGGAAATTCTTACTCTAATGTGAACAACTCAACATGAAGACCACAAGCAACTTTTGCTCAACAAGGTCAAAGCTCAAATTATGCTCATAACCAGCAGTATATGCAGCAGAATAGACCTCAATTTCAGCCTCAATTTCAGCCCACAAGGCAGCCACAACCTGGATATCAAGCAAGAGCACAAAAATCTCTTCCACCTCATAAACCGAAGCCAACCTTGGAAAGCATGATGGAGAAATTTTTTGCTGAATAAAGCAAGATGAATTGCAAATTGGAGGAAGAAATGCAACACATAAGACAAACCATGGATCAATTACAAGTTCCCAACTGCATGTTGGAGACTCAATTGGCTCAACAAGCAGACTCATCGGGAAGCAAATCCTATGGGAAACTACCTAGCCAACCACAAAACCCTCATGAACAATGCAAGGTTGTGACCTTGAGAAGTGGTAAGAAAGTTGGTCAAGAGAGTGAAAACAAGAGAGAAGAAAAAGAGAGCACAAAAGAAGAAAATTCAATTGAGAGCAAGAAAAATGAAAAAGAAAAAGAAAGCAAAAGTGAGCAAGATGAAGGAGAGAAACCATATATCCCACCTGAACCTTACAAGCCCACCCTTCCCTACCCTCAAAGATTCATCAAGCATAAGCTAGACAAACAATTTGGCAAATTCCTTGAAGTGCTAAAGAAGTTGTATATCAATGTGCCATTCACTGAGGCACTATCCCAAATGCCAAGTTATGCCAAGTTTTTGAAGGAGATTCTTACCAACAAGAGAAAGCTAGAAGATTATGACACCATCAACTTGGGAGAGCAATGCAGTGGTATAATTCAGAAGAAGTTACCTCCCAAACTCAAAGATCCGGGTGTGTTTTCCATCCCTTGTCATATTGGTGATAATTGTGTGGCAAATGCCTTATGTGACCTTGGAGCTAGCGTCAGCCTAATGCCTCTTTCAATATATGAGAAGTTGAATATGGGGGAGTTAAAGCCCACAAACATGCATCTTTCATTGGCTGACCGTTCAATTAAGTATCCAGAAGGCATTCTAGAAAATGTGCCTATCAAGGTTGGGAAATTCTACATTCCGGTGGACTTTATCATTTTAGATATGGAAGAAGACACAAAAGTTCCTATCTTATTGGGGAGACCCTTTTTGGCAACAGCTGGTGCATTAATTGATGTAAAGGGTGAGAAATTGACACTTAGAGTGGGAGATGATCAAATGATATTCAACATCAATCCTACCATGAAAAGGAAACATGAAGAAGTTGAGTCTTGTTTGCGGGTAGACATTATTGATGAGATTGTTCAAGAGCATTTCAGAAAAAGCTATCCACAAGACCCACTTGAAAATTGCTTAGTCCATGGTGGGAGCATTGATGATGACAATCATAACATAGCTGCTTTTGCACAACATTTGGAAAGCTCTCCACCACATCCTGAAGCCACAATTTTTCAACTTGAAGAAGTGCAAAATTTGGAGATCAAACCACCATCATTAAAGGTAGAGGATGCCCCAAAGGTAGATCTTAAACCTCTTCCTTCCAACCTCAGGTATGCTTTTCTTGGACCCAATGGAACATATCCTGTTATAATTAATGCATGTTTGACTGATATTGAGATTGACAAATTGTTGAGAGTTTTGAGAGAATATAGAAGAGTTTTGGGTTATGCAATTGATGACATAAAGGGAATTAGTCTAACAGTTTGTATGCATAGGATTTTCCTAGAGCCAAATAGTAAACCTTCTATTAAACACCAAAGAAGATTGAATCCTACAATGAAGGATGTTGTGAAAAAGGAAATCCTAAAATTACTAGCTGCTGGAATTATTTACCCCATTTCTGACAGTGAGTGGGTTAGTCCTGTGCATGTTGTACCAAAAAAAGGTGGGGTGACAGTTGTTAAAAATGAGAATAATGAGTTGATACCCACTAGAACTATTACAGGTTGGAGAATGTGCATAGACTATAGAAAGTTGAACAATGCCACAAGAAAAGACCATTTTCCCCTTCCTTTTATGGATCAAATGTTAGAGAGATTAGCCAAGCATTCATTCTTTTGTTACTTAGATGGATATTCTGGTTTCTTTCAAATTCCAATCCATCATGATGACCAAGAAAAAACTACCTTTACCTGTCCCTATGGCACCTTTGCCTATCAAAGGATGCCATTCGGATTATGTAATGCGCCTGGCACATTTCAAAGGTGCATGATGGCCATTTTTTCTGATTTTATTGAAGAAATTATGGAGGTCTTCATGGATGACTTTTCAGTATATGGCACTAATTTTGATTCATGCTTGACTAATTTCTCTAAAATCTTGCAGAGATGTGCTGATAATGATCTGGTGTTGAATTGGGAGAAATGCCACTTTATGGTCCAAGAGGGGATCGTTTAGGGCATTTGATCTCAAATAGGGGAATTGAAGTGGATAGAGCTAAAATAGAAATTATTGAAAAAATGCCCCCTCCAACCACTGTCAAAGGAGTGTGGAGTTTTCTTGGACATGCCTGGTTTTACCGGCGATTTATTCAGGATTTTTCTAAACTTGCTAAACCCTTAACAAATCTTTTGAATCATGATGTTAAATTTGATTTTAATCAAGATTGTATGGTTGCTTTTTGCAAGTTAAAGACGGCATTGACAATAGCTCCTATCATGCAACCCCCGGATTGGACTTTGCCATTCGAAATCATGTGTGATGCAAGCGAGTTTGCTGTTGGAGCTGTCCTTGGCCAGCGAAAAGATAGAAAACCTTATGCCATTTACTATGCAAGTCAAACCCTTAATGAAGCTCAAGTTGATTATGCTACAACTGAAAAGGAGTTCCTTGCGGTAGTATTTGCACTCAATAAGTTCCGTTCTTATTTGGTCAACTCAAAGGTGATAGTTTTCATTGATCATGCAGCAAAAAGGTATTTAATGAGCAAGAAAGAAGCTAAATCTAGGTTGATTAGATGGATTTTGTTACTTCAAGAATTTGATTTGGAAATAAGAGACAAAAAAGGTGTTGAGAATGTGGTGGCTGATCACCTTTCTAGGATAAAAACTGAAAATAAAGATGATGAAATTGTACCAATTGATGAGTTTTTCATGAATGAGCAGTTGTATGTGTTGAAATCTGCACTTCCATGGTTTGCTGATATTGTGAATTTCTTGTCTTGTGATGTCTTGCCACCTGATTTATCTTGGCAGCAAAAGAAAAAATTCTTACATGATGTTAAATTTTATTCTTGGGAAGAACCTCTTTTGTTTAGGAGATGTAATGATGGAATAATCAGGAGATGTATACCAGAGGAAGAAATACATGATGTTATTTACCATTGTCATTCTTCTGAATATGGTGGTCATTTTAGTGTCTCAAAAACTATTGAAAAAATCTTGAATCAGGTTTCTATTGGCCTAAAATGTTTAAACATGTGAGAGACTTTGTAAGCAAGTGTGATAGGTAACAAAGGGTAGGCAACATTTCCAAGAGAGATGAGATGCCCCAACAGTCCATATTAGAAGTAGAATTATTTGATGTGTGGGGAATTGATTTCATAGGGCCATTTCCATCCTCTTATGGGAATAAATATATCTTGGTAGGGGTGGACTATGTATCTAAATGGGTAGAAGCTATTGCTACACCTACCAATGATGCAAAAGTTATGGTGAAATTTCTGAACAAATTTGTTTTGACCAGATTTGGTGCCCCAGGTGCCATAATCAGTGACGGTGGTAGCCATTTTTGCAACGACCAATTTGAAAAATTGATGAGAAAATATGGGGTAAAGCATAGGATTGCCACACCATATCACCCTCAAACAAATGGCCAAGTAGAGATCACAAATAGAGAGCTTAAGCAAATCTTGGAGAAAACTGTCAAAAAGTCCAGAAAAGATTGGTCCCTTAAATTAGATGACACTCTTTGGGCATATAGAACAGCCTTTAAAACCCCCATAGGAATTACACCTTATAGGTTAGTTTTTGGGAAATCATGCCATTTGCCCGTAGAGTTAGAACATAAAGCTTATTGGGCCATTAGAGCAATCAATTTTGATTTACAAGCTGCTGGACACCAAAGACTTTTGCAACTTGATGAATTAGAAGAATTGAGACTTGATGCTTATGAAAATGCTAGGATCTATAAAGAAAGAACTAAAAAATGGCATGATAAGCATATCAAGAAAAAGGACTTTAAAGAAGGAGATTTGGTTCTCTTATTCAATTCAAGGTTAAAATTTTTTCCAGGAAAATTAAAATCAAGGTGGTCCGGTCCATTTAAAATTGTAAAAGTCTTTCCTCATGGTGCTGTGGAAATTTTTGGCAAAAAATCTGGTAACTTCAAGGTAAATGGGCAAAGGTTGAGGCACTATTCAGTGGGTGAGCCAATTGAGAAGATAGCAACTTGCTATCTCTCTCATTCTCCATAAAATCTTGAGTGAGTATTGTAACACCCCTATTGGTATAGCCTGGTATATTTCACTGTTCTGGTGACCGGTGTCAGTCCGGACAATTAATGGGATTAGGGCCACACTTAAGACAACTTGAGAAGCCATAAACACAAATAATTAGTAATGTTTAATAAGTTAACTATAAATAAGAAAAACAGAACATAAGAGGTTAAACGAGCCGAGAGTCACAGCGATGAGTGACCTCCTGAACGCAGCTGAAGTCGTTTTAAACTCAAATTTCGAACCGTAAAAAGTGATGCTGCGGTCCTTAGGACCCTTATGGACACAGTGGAAAAGAGAAAATCATGAAAAAGAACTGTTAAGTCAGTCAAATAATTAGGTCAGGGAGCCGGAAGAAATATTAGATTATTTGCAAACCGGGATGAACCGGCGAGGGGCAATTTGGTCAATTGACCCCGAGAGCTGACTCCTGACCTAATCACAAATAAAATCGGAGAAAAGAAAATTTCGGAATCGATAATTAAATTAAAGAACTAATAGAAAAATTAAAAAAAAAAAAGAAGAGAAAATGAAAAAGTTGAAAAGTTGATGACATCATCATGATGATGTAACTATGACCTCATAATTAATTTTAATTTAATTAACTAATTGACTAAGTCAAATTAAAGACTAAAAACAAAATTGAAAAGCCAATTTTTTTACTTCTTCTTCTTCTTTTTTTCCCTCTTTCCCGTAGCTCTCTCCTCTCCCTCTCATTTCCATGAAAAGCCACCATTAAAGCTTGCATACAAGCTTTAATTCTTCCACTCAATTCTCATAACTCCCCTAAAATACCCTACTAAAGCTTGTTATTACTACTAAGAAGGAGATTACAAGGAAAAAGAAGAGCAAAAGTTAGGGTTTTGAAGATTTAAGAAAGGTTAGTGTGTTAACTTGTTATTTTACTTCTTTAAATGCATATGCAATGGTTGACATGAGCTTAGGATTTATGAAATGAAATAAAAACATGGGAGAAGGACCAAACTGAAATTCAGCCTAGTTGAGTGGAGTATGAAATTGAATGGTTTGATGCATTAAAATGAGTTTAAAAGCTTTGATTAGTTGAATGGTTAGGACTAAGTGCACTACTTGTGGTTAAATGCAAGAGTTAGTAAGATTAGGGTTTGTAGGCTAAGGTTTGTGAACCAAAATTTGGAGAAATATATAAATGGCATGTTGGACCTATTGTGAAGTGAAATAATGGTCAATTATGACCAAATAACTTGTGTGGGAATGATAGGAAACTAAGTTAAATTCGGAGGTCCAATGGTCATGCTGCTGGCAGCATGACCAAACCCACTGAAGGACCAAAACTCAAATTTTACAAGCCTAATGGATATGCCACCAATTGGAGATGAAAATAGACATAAAAGAGCACAATTTTCATTAAGGAACCATTGCCAAAAACTGACCAAAACTTGGTGAAACAATTGACCAAAGTGAGTTGATAGCAGGCTGCCACTGCACTAAACTGACCAAATGAACAGTAACTGTTCATTTGGTCATAACTCGAGCTAGGTAGGTCAAATTGACCTGAAATTTTACCAGCAATTAGATATGATATAGACCTAAAACTTTCATGAAGAACACCAACCCAAATTAGGCCATTAACTCATTCAAATCATTGAGCAAAGTTAAAATTTCTGTACTGAAATTCTGCAGATTTTTAGTTGAGCAGCAAAGTTTGGATAGCTATAACTCTCTCTAGAAAACTCGGATTTAGGCGATTCTTGAACCGATGGAAACCTAAGACATAGTACAACATTTCATGTGAAGAAAGTGAAACCAAATTATGAACTTAACTTGATCAAATAATTGACCAAAGTTGGACCAAAAACCTGCCAGCACCTAAATTGCAGTATGAACAGTGCACGTGAACAGTAAACTTATTTTGGCCATAACTTGAGCTACAAAACTCCGATTGAGGTGATCCAAAAATGAGAATACACTTAAGACATTAAGGAACATTTTCTATGAAGGAAGTTTTGTCAAATTCCAACAGTAGATCGACCAATGGAATAGTGCAACTTCGGAAAACCAAAACCGAAAATTGGCAATTTTGCCAAAATGACCTAAGCTTTAAACAAATGACCAAAACCAACAAGTTTGGTGACCAAAATGTGGTATGTGGGTGAAGTTAGAGTTCCCATACCTATTAAGCCTTAGAAAGTCAATAATTTGACTTGAATAGTGCAGTGAATAGTAACCCGAAACACAAAATTTCGAGAACGTCAAATTTAACACGTTAGAGTTAGGTAAATGTGAAGCTAAGTTTATTTTGAATTTATTTTAAGTTCTAGTACTGAAACATTGTAAAATTGTGTGTTTCAGTTGAAAAGAATATCGGGAAGGAACCCGAGGAACCGAGTCGAGGCTAAAGGACGACTCGTTTGAGGTTTGTGCACAATATTACTATGCTTTAAAAAAAAAATTCATTGATTAAATGAATGAAATATGCATATTATTGTTGCTTTGAATTGTTGAAAGTATTGTGACCTTATTTATGATGTTTTGATTCAAATTGTGAAATTTATTGTGTATATTTGAAATGACAATATTTAGCAAATTGTTAAGATAAGTTTTAAAACCACAGTATCATGACCATATGTTTGAACACCTCACTAGCGCGACTAGTGGGGGTAATTAGTTTCGAATTTTGATTCCTTCTCTGGAGAAGTGTTGAGGTGTGCCAGTAGAAGAGGATGTGAATGGATATCCATATATTTGAGCTAGCTAGCCTTGTGACATGATTTCTCTTAGCCTCTGGCTATTGAGATTCTATTTGTTTGAATGGCATGATTTAAGCGTGGGTTTTTTGAAATTTGTTTTGATACTTTGAAATAAACTTGGTTTACATGTAAAATCTTACAATGCATGATTGTATTTAATTTTCATGTTTAGTCAAATTTTTGAATGAATGTGCTTTAAGTTTTGCATAAAGATTATTTTAGTATATTGTGCACCACTGAGTCTTAGTACTCAGCGATAGCTTTTATTGCTGTCGCAGATACAGAGATTAGAGGAGTAGTGATCGAGTCTTGAGGTGTGTGAAGTCATCACTTGAAGTCTTCGGGTATAATTTATACCCTAATCAGTAAATATTTCTTTTGATGTATATATTGCACATAAATGTATGGACATGTACATGGGTCTTGAGCAGCTTGTACAAAGTTTGTATAAAAGTTGTAATAAATTTTAGTTTGGACTTCTGAATGTAAATTTTAGTATGATGAATATATAAATTGTTTATCTTGAATGGAATATGAATAAATGATATTGATGGACAGATTTTGAAGAAATTATTGAACTTGTGAATTTGAGAAATTGATTGAGATTGAGTTTGAAATTGAAGTAGTGGTTGAAAAACTTTTAGAAGTGCTTTTACAGGTATTCAAGAGCGGTTTTCTCAAAATACAGAGGAAACTCACAAAATTTTTATAAAATTTGCGGAAAACTAAAATGGCCAAAAATATTAATTAGTTTTAATTTCAACTAAATGTTTTAAATACTTATTTGAAATGCTCACCACTTGTCAAAGATAAGAAAATTGTTTTAAAATCCCTTGTAGGGTCCTTAATGAGTTATCGGTAGGTGAAGTTCGTAGTTCATTAGGTATTCTACGGATCATGTTATGCCTTACAGGGGTAAGGTGTGACATGTTTTAGTGGTATCGAGCAAGTTTTTGAATTATGTTTTCAATTGTGAATTTGTGTCTTTTCTTTGTTAAGTACAACCGCTCAATGTCCATATTTGTTACATACGATGCATTACATCATGAATATGAACTAAGGGAGGAAATCTCCTTGTGTTACTTGTTCGAGATACCCTAACTTGATGAAATGGAAGAAGGGGATCGCTCGTTGAGCGATGCTGAAGCCGAGGCACAAGGGAAGCCCGGCTTTACCGAATGTCGATGGGTCAAGCTGACCTCACAAATGCCGCAAATTCCCGCATTCGGCGAATAGCGACAATGTTTCAACAAATGGCTGGGGTATGCTGCTAAAGCTCCACCCCAACCACATGGCACAACCACCGCCTCCAGAGACAGTTTGATAAATTGCTAAAGTATGGGGCTGCAGAATTTAAAGGTACATGGACCCTTTAGAGGCGAGCAATGGCTTGAAAGAATGGATGAGTGTTTAAGAAACTGCATCACAAGATGAGTGAAGTTGGAATATTACGTGTCGCTCTGCAAGGGGATGCGTATGATTGGTGGAAGACCATCCCCACCCAAGCGTAACCACGGTCTTGACACAGGATGACTTCATCAGAGAGTTTAGGCAAATACATCCCGGGATGCATATGTTGATCAGAAAATGCAAGAATTTTTGAGCTTAAAACAAGGAAATCGATCAGTGGCGGAGTATGAGAGGGAGTTCTCCCGCCTGAGTCACTATGCGGAGAGTCTCCTTACTACCAGTAAGGCGAGGTGCAAGAGATTTGAAACGGGTTTGAAGCCCAGCATACGGATGCAAGTTGTAGGATTTCGACACAAAGAACTTCTCGAGCTTATGTCTCAAGCACTTGAATTGGAGAGAGTTGAAGCGAAGCAAACCAGTGAAGGAAAAAGTCGAGAAATTAGAAAAGACAAGGGGAAAAATCAGTTGAGCGAGTTCGTGCTACCTCAGGAAAGAAAAAGAAGTTTAGTGGACCCAGCAGGGTCGATGTGGCGATTGGCGAGGCGATTTTCTCGTCGAGACCCCTAGGTGCAGTCGGCCAAACAGGGGTTCACACCGCCCGCCGTGAGACTTGTGGCAAGATTCATGGGGAGTGTTATTGGGCCACTGGAGCTGTTTTAAGCACGGAGGCAAGGGTCATTTAGCAAGAGACTGTACTAGTGCTCAGAGATATGGTCTAGCTCCTACTACTGCCGAGGGATCTATTCAGAGTCCTGCTCCCAGAGGTTCACGATCGGCGAGGAAGAGGCGGTAGAGGCACCGCCAGCGATCAGGCACAATTGGTCGATCGAGACAAGGAAGTGCTTCAACGAGAATCTACGCAATGAAACAGAAGAGGTGAGACTTACGATGTGGTAGTGGTACATTCTCTATCTCGATCAAGAAGTATTTGTATTGTTTGATCCGGTTCAACCCATTCATATGTTAGTGCTAGCATAGTTTGTTCACTTGTCATTCCATGTGTGCAAATGGGTTTTGAAGTGCTAGTAACTAGTCCGTTAGGACAAGAGGTCCGGTCAACAGAATCTATAGAAGCGTCCTTTGGTGATCCAAGGACATGTTTTCTGTCGAACTTGATTGAAATGCCCTTTAGAGAGTATGATATCATCTTGGGCATGGATTGGTTAGCGAGCATCATGCTATGATTATTTGATCGAAGACAGTCACTTTTGGTCTCCTTTGTGCGGTGATGTGGTAATACAGGGAGAGGCATTTATCGCCATCAAACATCATTTATTTTGCACTAGCGAAGGATGATTAAAAAGGGTGTGAAGCATACTTGGCACATGTGATAGACACCCGTGGGGAGTCGAAGACTAAGGGACATCCCTACGGTATGTGACTTTCGGATGTATTTCTGATGAATTGCCGGATTACCTCGAGAAGAGAGGTGCGATTTGAAATTGATGTTATGCACGGTGTGGACCCAATCTCCATAACGCCATATAGAATGGCACTGCGAGATTGAAAGAGTTGAAAGTGCGGTTGCAAGAGTTGCTTGACAAGGGCTTTATCCGCCTAGTGTGTCACCTTGGGGAGCATCGGTGTTGTTTGTAAAGAAGAAAGATGGCACTCTCGCTTGTGTATTGATTATCGGCGATTGAATAAGGTGACAATAAAGAATAGATATCCATTGCCCGCATTGATGACTTGTTTGATCGGTTGAGGAGTGCGGTATGTTCTCCAAAATTGACTGAGATCGAGTTATTATCATTGAAAGTACAAGAGCAAAGTATTTCTAAAAGCGCCTTGAACCCGCTATGGCCATTATGAGTTCTTGGTCATGCCATTCGGTTAACTAATGCTCTACTGCTTTTATGGATCGATGAACACTATTTTCAGACCATACCTCGACCAGTTTGTTGTGGTATTCATAGATGATATATTGGTCTATTCGAGGAATGCGAGAAGAGCATGATAGACATCTCGGATTATCTGCAGACTTTGAGAGAGAGCGACTATATGCCAAATTGTCGAAGTGTGAATTTTGGTGAAAGAAATATCTTTTTGGGGCATGTAGTATCGAAGAGGGCATTAAGGTAGATCCAAGTAAGATTAAAGTGTCCTTAATTGGAGGCCACCAGAAATGTCACGAGATTCGTAGTTTTAGGTTTATTTGGATACTACAGTAGATTTGTGAAGGATTTTCCATGTTGGCATCTCCATTGACCAAGCCGCTTAAAAAGATGTAAAATTTCGGACGGATAAATGCCACAGAGTTTTGATGAATTGAAGAGATGTTTGATGAAGCTCACCTAACTTTACCTACTCGGGTAAAGAGTACACGCTTTATAGCGATGCTTCTCACAATGGGTTAGGTTGTGTGTTGATGCAAGATCGAAATGTTATTGCCTATGCATCACGCCACTAAAACCGCATGAGAGGAATTATCCGACACATGATTTGGAGCTTGCGACCATTGTGTTTGCTCTTAAGATCCGGAGACATTATTTGTATGGGGAGAAGTGCTACATCTACACAGATCATAAGAGTTTAAAGTATTTGGGCACACAGAAAGAGCTGAATTTGAGACAGAGGAGATGGTTAGAGTTGATAAAAGACTATGATTGTCTGATAGACTATCAGCCAGGGAAGGCTAATGTTGTGGTGATGCCTTAAGTCGCAAGACTATGGCAAGTCTACGTTACTCCTTTGTCTTTGGTACATGAGTTGAGATCATTGCATGCCACTTAGAGATTAACGATGATGGGCGATACGGTTGCATGGCATGTACAGCCGGTGTTGATTGATCAAATTAGAATGGTCGCTCGGAATGATCAAGTATCGAGTTGATGGAGGAAGTCCGGCAGGCAAGAAACCGAATTCTCACTCGAGAGATGATGGTCTATTGCTACACCAGGCGAATGTGTGTTCCTAATGATGTTGAATTGAGGAGGATCATTTTAAAGGAAGCACATGAGTCTCCTTTACCATGCACCGGTGGTACAAAAATGTATAGAGGGCTAAAGGAGCATTCTTGGTGGATGGGTATGAAGAGAGATGTGGCGGAATTTGTATCCAAATGCCTAACTTGTCGACAAATGAAGGCGAGCATCAAGTACCGCTGGTTGTTACATCCACTACCAATACGAGTGGAAATGGGAGAGAATAACGATGGATTTTGTGATGGGACTTCCGAGGACACGTAAGAGTCATGATGCGGTATGGGTCATTGTTGATTGACTAAATCTGCTCATTTCTGCCGATCGGATGGACTACGATTTAGAAAGATTGGCCAAGTTATACATCGATGAGATTGTGAGATTGCATGGAGTGCGATCTATCGTATCGATGCAGATCCTAGGTTCACTTCTAGATTAGGGTAGTCTTCAGAGAGCCCTAGGAACTAGATTGAACTTCAGTACTGCATTCCACTCACAGACAGATGGCCAATCTGAGAGGGTAATTCAGATCTTGGAGGATATGCTACGGGCTTGTGTGATTGAGTCTGAGGGCAGTTGGGATACACGCTTGCCTTTGATTGAATTTGCTTATAACAACAGCTACCAATCAAGCATTGGGATGTCTCCATATGAAGCTTTGTATGGCGTAAAAATGTAGAACCCGTTGTGTTGGGATGGCGTGGGTGAAAGAAAGATGATTGGACCCAAATTGTTCAAAGAACCGAGGAGAAAATCCGGGTGATCAAAGATCGACTTAAAGCTGCATCAGATCGTCAGAAGTCCTACATTGATTTGAAGAGAAGGGATATTGAGTATGCAGTGGGTGAGAAAGTTTTCCTCAAGGTTTCTCCTTGGAAGAAGATTATGAGATTCGGCAGAAAGGGGAAACTGAGTCCTCGTTTTATCGGGCCATATGAGGTTCTGGAAAGAGTGGGTCCTTTGGCATATCGGTTGGCACTACCTCCAGAGTTGGAGAAGATACATAATGTCTTCCATGTGTCTATGTTGAGGAGGTATCGATCAGACCCATCTCATGTACTATTAGTAGAAGAAATAGAAGTGAATCCAGATCTCACATATGAAGAAGAACCCATAAAGATTTTGGCTTATGAGGTGAAGCAGCTACGGAATAAGCAGATACCGTTGGTAAAAGTGCTGTGGAACCATCATTCGGGCCAAGAAGCTACTTGGGAACGAGAGGAGGACATGAGGAGACAACACCCACGCTATTCAGAGAGATTGATACTGGTAAAATTTGAGACGAAATTTATTTAAGGGGAGAATTGTAACACCCTATTGGTATAGCTGGTATATTTCAACGCTCAGTGACCGGTGTCAGTCCGGACAATTAATGGGATTAGGGCCACACTTAAGACAACTTGAGAAGCCATAAACACAAATAATTAGTAATGTTTAATAAGTTAACTATAAATAAGAAAAACAGAACATAAGAGGTTAAACGAGCCGAGAGTCACAGCGATGAGTGACCTTCCTCGAACGATCATGAAGTCGTTTTAAACTCAAATTTGAACCGTAAAAAGTGATGCGGGTCCTTAGGACCCTTATGGACACAAAGATGGAAAAGAGAAAATCATGAAAAGAAGCTGTTAAGTCGTCAAATAATTAGGTCGTGAGCCGGAAGAAATATTAGATTATTTGCAAGCGGGATGAGCCGTGAGGGCAATTTGGTCAATTGACCGAGAGTGACTCGACCTAATCACAAATAAAATCGGAGAAAAGAAAATTTGAATCGATAATTAATTTAAATAACTAATAGAAAAATTAAATAATAAGAAGAGAAAATGAAAAAGTTTAAAATTTGATGACATCATCATGATGATGTTACTATGACCTCATAATTAATTTTAATTTAATTAACTAATTGACTAAGTCAAATTAAAGACTAAAAACAAAATTGAAAAGCCAATTTTTTACTTCTTCTTCTTTTTTTTCCTCTTTCCCGTAGCTCTCTCCTCTCCCTCTCATTTCCATGAAAAGCCACCATTAAAGCTTGCATACAAGCTTTAATTCTTCCACTCAATTCTCATAACTCCCCTAAAATACCCTACTAAAGCTTGTTATTACTACTAAGAAGGAGATTACACGGAAAAGAAGAGCAAAAGTTAGGGTTTTGAAGATTTAAGAAAGGTTAGTGTGTTAACTTGTTATTTTACTTCTTTAAATGCATATGCAATGGTTGACATGAGCTTAGGATTTATGAAATGAAATAAAAACATGGGAGAAGGACCAAACTGAAATTCAGCCTAGTTGAGTGGAGTATGAAATTGAATGGTTTGATGCATTAAAATGAGTTTAAAAGCTTTGATTAGTTGAATGGTTAGGACTAAGTGCACTACTTGTGGTTAAATGCAAGAGTTAGTAAGATTAGGGTTTGTAGGCTAAGGTTTGTGAACCAAAATTTGGAGAAATATATAAATGGCATGTTGGACCTATTGTGAAGTGAAATAATGGTCAATTATGACCAAATAACTTGTGTGGGAATGATAGGAAACTAAGTTAAATTCGGAGGTCCAATGGTCATGCTGCTGGCATGACCAAACCCACTGAAGGACCAAAACTCAAATTTTACAAGCCTAATGGATATGCCACCAATTGGGGATGAAAATAGACATAAAAGAGCACAATTTTCATTAAGGAACCATTGCCAAACTGACCAAAACTTGGTGAAACAATTGACCAAAGTGAGTTGATAGCAGGCTGCCACTGCACTAAACTGACCAAATGAACAGTAACTGTTCATTTGGTCATAACTCGAGCTAGGTAGGTCAAATTGACCTGAAATTTTACCAGCAATTAGATATGATATAGACCTAAAACTTTCATGAAGAACACCAACCCAAATTAGGCCATTAACTCATTCAAATCATTGAGCAAAGTTAAAATTTCTGTACTGAAATTCTGCAGATTTTTAGTTGAGCAGCAAAGTTTGGATAGCTATAACTCTCTCTAGAAAACTCGGATTTAGGCGATTCTTGAACCGATGGAAACCTAAGACATAGTACAACATTTCATATGAAGAAAGTGAAACCAAATTATGAACTTAACTTGATCAAATAATTGACCAAAGTTGGACCAAAAACCTGCCAGCACCTAAATTGCAGTATGAACAGTGCACATGAACAGTAAACTTATTTTGGCCATAACTTGAGCTACAAAACTCCGATTGAGGTGATCCAAAAATGAGAATACACTTAAGACAATAAGGAACATTTTCTATGAAGGAAGTTTTGTCAAATTCCAACAGTAGATCGACCAATGGAATAGTGCAACTTCGGAAAACCAAAACCGAAAATTGGCAATTTTGCCAAAATGACCTAAGCTTTAAACAAATGACCAAAACCAACAAGTTTGGTGACCAAAATGTGGTATGTGGGTGAAGTTGGAGTTCCCATACCTATTAAGCCTTAGAAAGTCAATAATTTGACTTGAATAGTGCAGTGAATAGTAACCCGAAACACAAAATTTCGAGAACGTCAAATTTAACACGTTAGAGTTAGGTAAATGTGAAGCTAAGTTTATTTTGAATTTATTTTAAGTTCTAGTACTGAAACATTGTAAAATTGTGTGTTTCAGTTTAAAAGAATATCATGAAGGAACAAGATGAACCGAGTCGAGGCTAAAGGACGACTCGTTTGAGGTTTGTGCACAATATTACTATGCTTTAAAAAAAAAAATTCATTGATTAAATGAATGAAATATGCATATTATTGTTGCTTTGAATTGTTGAAAGTATTGTGACCTTATTTATGATGTTTTGATTCAAATTGTGAAATTTATTGTGTATATTTGAAATGACAATATTTAGCAAATTGTTAAGATAAGTTTTAAAACCACAGTATCATGACCATATGTTTGAACACCTCACTAGCGCGACGAGTGGGGGTAATTAGTTTCAATTTTGATTCCTTCTCCGAGAAGTGTTGAGGTGTGCCAAGAGAAGAGGATGTGAATGGATATCCATATATTTGAGCTAGCTAGCCTTGTGACATGATTTCTCTTAGCCTCTGGCTATTGAGTTTCTATTTGTTTGAATGGCATGATTTAGCTGGGTTTTGTGAAATGTGTTTTGATACTTTGAAATAAACTTGGTTTACATGTAAAATCTTACAATGCATGATTGTATTTAATTTTCATGTTTAGTCAAATTTTTGAATGAATGTGCTTTAAGTTTTGCATAAAGATTATTTTAGTATATTGTGCACCATCGAGTCTTAGTACTCGTGATAGCTTTATTCTTTGTCGCAGATCTGAGATTAGAGGAGTAGCGGTGAAATTCTTGAGGTGTGTGAAGTCATCACTTGAAGTCTTGTATAATTTATACCCTAATCTGAATATTTCTTTTGATGTATATATTGCACATAAATGTATGGACATGTACAGGGGTCTTGAGCAGCTTGTACAAAGTTTGTATAAAAGTTGTAATAAATTTTAGTTTGGACTTCCTGAATGTAAATTTTAGTATGATGAATATATAAATTGTTTATCTTGAATGGAATATGAATAAATGATATTGATGGACAGTATTTTGAAGAAATTATTGAACTTGTGAATTTGAGAAATTGATTGAGATTGAGTTTGAAATTGAAGTAGTGGTTGAGAAAACTTTTAGAAGTGCTTTTACAGTATTGAAGAACGGTTTTCTCAAAATACAGAGGAAACTCTGTCAAAATTTTTATAAAATTTGCGGAAAACTAAAATGGCCAAAAATATTAATTAGTTTTAATTTCAACTAAATGTTTTAAATACTTATTTGAAATGCTCACCACTTGTCAAAGATAAGAAAATTGTTTTAAAATCCCTTGTAGGGTACTTAATGAGTTATCGGTAGGTGAAGTTCGGTAGTTCATTAGGTATTCTACGGGATCATGTTATGCCTTACAGAGGGGTAAGGTGTGACAAGTATGGTCAAGCTAAAGACCTAAACTTAGCATTTTTGTGCATAACTCACAATTTTTCATTGATTCTTTATTTCTTTCATATATTTGTTTTAAGTTTTTCTATACTCCTTATTAAGAGTTTGACATTGTTCTAATTTTCTTGTGCAGATGGGATACAATTCATTGCAAGCAAATGAGCATTAAAAATTTTGCTTTAGTTTTAGCTTTAAATTTTTAGCTTTAAACTTTAGTTTTACATTTGTTCACTTACCATTTTCCTCTTTCTATTGTTGAGTATTTGCTGGTGCATATTGCTGGATTCATTACCCTTTTTGTTAATTTTAAGAGAAAATTTTTCCAAATTTTGACATCTTGGTTTAAAAGGAAAATTATTTGAATGTGGATGTGTGAATTGGTGCTTTGAAAAAATTATTTTTTATGAGTATTTGATGAACATAACAGGTTGAACAATTAGAATTCATGTTATGAAGGTTTAATCATTTGAAATCTAATTTGTTTTAATTTTTTAGGTACTCTCTAATTCTGTCAAAATTGGGCAGCAGATTTTACAACCTGCGACATAACCGGTTTTGCTTGTGTCGTCGCTTGTGTTCACTGGGCACATTTTGGGCAGATTATTTTACAACCTGCGACATAACCGGTTTTGCTTGTGTTGTCGCTTGTGTTCACTGGGCACATTTTGGGCAGATTATTTCACAACTTCCGACACAACCCCTATCCTTATGTTCTAACTTGTGTCATTTGTTTGTTTTGCAGGATAAGAACTCACTTCACCAGAATGGGCCAGCAGCTACCCCAAGCCCAAGCCTAAAAGCCCACTAACCCATTTTGATAAAAAAAAAAAAACTAACTAAACCAAACCCATAACCCATAGCCCAAGCCCAAAACCCAAACCTAAAGCCCATAACCCGATAAACCCATTCCCTTCTTCTTCCTCTCGGCTTAGCCCCGACACGATCCCCTCTTCACCGTCACCTTCGTCTTCACAGTTACCTCCACCACCAACCATTTCTCTTCTACTTCTTCCCATTATTCTTCTTTTTCGGTCCCTTTTCTCCATTTCCCCATGCCCGATTCCCCACTCTCCTTCGAAAACTCCCCTCCCCATTCCTCACAGCTGCCGCAGCCCCAAACCACTCCACCCATAAATGCCGACTCACCGGCGGCCCATTCTGGTGACGCCCCCATCGCTACATACAAGAAGAAAAAGGCGAAAAGCATTAAGCCGCACAAATCAACAAGCGGCGTCAAGAGAAAGCGACGCGAACCGGCCACACAACCCCTCCCTGTCCCGCCACCAACTTCTGCCGCACCTGATGTTCGACGTGGAATCCCAAAATCGGCGGTCAAGTGCCCAGGGACATCTAAAGGTAACTTCGCCATTCCCTCATCTTTGCCTACTGCTAGACATTGGGTGTTGCCTACTGCCGAAATGAAAAGAAATAAGGCAAAAGTCGAAGCTCGAAAAATGGTTCAAACTCGGTATTTGGATGTGTTTACACTTAAATCTTTGAAAATATATGATGAAATGCAGACTCTGTTAGATGCTTTAGGTTGGGTGTGCTTCGCACATAAGCAGGAACTGGTTTACCCCATTCTAGTGCAGGAATTTATGGCCTCCCTGTCCACTAGTAAGCATAAAAATGACTTGGATAATGACTTGACAATCAATTTTAGATGCCTTGGTCAAGATAGGGTGCTGTCTATGGATGATTTTCACCACATATTCGGCTTTCCAACTGATGGCTTTCTCAAAATGCCTACTAGCCAAAGAGATTATAACGGGTATGAATTTTGGCAGTAAATTGCACCTTCAACAGGTACTTTCAAACCGGGGCACAGTAAAGCCTCTAAGATTGCGAGTCATTCCTTGAGATTACTTCAAAGATTAATTGCAAATACAATTTTGGGACGAGGAACTAGTGTTGGCACAATGTCTCAATATGACTTATTCTTTTTGTGGTGTGCAAAAACTGATAAAAAAGCTTCCCCTGGTTATTATTTTTGCCGTCATGTGATCCGCCAAACTACTAGGGGTACTGGTAACATTGTATTTGGAGGTTTGGTCATACCCATTGCACATTATTTTGGCTTTAATCCTCAAGTTCACAAGTGTGCTGCTATTCCAACTGGTTTGCTATTTTTGGATGGACCTCATTTGGCCAACCAAAAATTTTATATCAAAAATGAGACTACACAGCTCTATGAGATTCCTGCACCAACAGCAACACCACCTGGCTCTCCTACTGCAATTAGCTCCTCTTAAGCATCTGAGAAACCATTTGAGCAGCCCTTTACACAACCTCCACGCCAGGCTCCACCAGCTGCCCAACCTGCTTCCTCAACAACTTCTGGATCATCCATGGCAACCCTTCTGACATTCATGGAGAATCTCAGTGATGAGATCTACTCTTTTCGGCAAATGACGGATGTCTCTTTTCAAACATTAAGGGATTTAGCTGATATATATTTGGATAGAAGTGCTGAAATGCAAGACGAGTTGAAAGTCATGCGAGCTAAGCTGGAGCAGATCGAAACAAACCAGGCACTGATTTTGAGCATCATCTCTCTGCAGCAACCACTAAAGGCACCACCACCTCCACAAGATGGCAAGGGCAAAGGAGTTCTCATACCTGACTGACCAGCTTTTATTCTCCATTTACATTTCATGTCTTTAATTTCGTTGCTTAATTAATTAGTATTTTGAACTTATTTAGTTAATATTTTGCTTGTGTTGTTTTTCTTTTACTTGAACCATTTACTTATTCAGTTTTTTTTAGTTCCTCATAAAATACATTTTTCTTTTATATCTTTAGTACATTGCTCACTTGCTTTGATTTGCTACTTCGGATTTACACTTGATGGCTATATTTTTGAGCTTAACCTCTCTATTTCAACTTTTTGAGTTTAATTGATTTAATGGATTCCATTGCACTGTTTCTTTTGCAATGAGTGCAGCAGCTGTCCAAAATTTATTTAATTATATTGGCTGCACTTCAATGAGGTAACAATTCTCATCTCAGCTTGTGTCACTTTTAACACAAGTTGTGCTATCGCTTATGCAACAGGGTAATAATTCTTTATGCACATGTGAGCCACCCATTTTCTGCACATATAGCCAAATTATCCCATTCCTTGCAACCTTTTAACATTGAGGACAATGTTCATTCTGAGTATGGGGGAGAGGGTAAATTTTTTGAAAAAATTATTTTTCCTTTTTCACTTGCATATAGTGACATACTCATTCATTACTTCATACTTGTACATATTCACATATATACACTTGCATATAGCTTCATACACTTAGTTACGCATACTTAGTTGCATATAGATTCATTATACATTTATACATTCATGCATTTCATTTTGGATTTTTAAACCAGTCTTTGAATTCCATAAGCCACTTATTCAAGCAATCCAACTTGTCTTTAGATGGTTAGTGGAATGAAAGTTCCAGCTGGGTACAAAGTCTTAAGCATTATTCTTTCTCTTACTTAATAGCTGAAAATTAATATATTTATCTAGGTATGCAGATTCTTATTAGTTATTTTGAGTTTTGAGTGTCTGGATAAGCCTTTAAGGAAGAAAATGGTCCTTGTCGTCTCACCATTCCTAGAACAAGCATCTTAGATCTTTCAAAGCAAAATTTTTAACTTGCATTTGATAAGAATATGATTTAGGCATTCCTTCATATTTTAAACCTCACATTTAGCCTTAACCTACCTTAATTTCATTTCAACCCTTGCAAACCCCCTTGAACCTTAATTCCCTAATTTCTTTAGAACCCAAATCATTTACCTAGCCATTAAACCTAAACACTACCACCTATTTATGAGAATAATATTTTAGCAATTAAGTGCATAAAAAAAATAATAATGATAAAAAAAAAACTTGGAGGATTGAAACATCTTGAAAAAGTGCTAGAGTAATTGTGAAAAGTTGATAAAAAAAAAGGGGTCACCAAAATATCCCAAAGGTAATTTTGGGTGTGACATGAAATAGGGACACATACAAAATAAAAAAAAAAAATATAAAAGTAGTCCCTTTATATAATCATTGTGATAGCACTTGAGATTCATTGTGAATTTCTTTCCTCTTGATAAAAAAAAAAAAAGGATGCACTTTGAGTTTCATGATTAATATTATTCTCATATTTTGTTTACCTTATTCCCTTTCTTTGTTAACCACAATTTTACCCTATTGGACCCCATTACAACCCTTAAAAAGACCTAATGATTCTTTGAAAAATGCTTGTTACATTAGTAGAGTTAGATCTTTTATGCTTGCATATGGGTTTGGCAATATAATCTTCCATACATTACTCACCATCTATTTGAGACACATTGGCTATCTATTTCATTTAGGTTTGCTTTGGCACAATTGACTCTTGTAGCTGGTTGGTATTTGTTGCTTGGGTTGATTGGTTAATTCTTAGCTATTTTGTAATTGTTGAGAGTGATTGCTTCATTCTTTGTGCTTCGCTGGTGGGAACTTGGAATGTTGGTGGCTAGAGGTAAGTTGGTGGTTTGGATTAGTGATTTTTGTGTTTTCAAAAGACTGATTCTATTCCCTTCCAAATGAGTTTTAATGAAAATTTGCTTGGGGACAAGCAAGAGTTTGAGTATGGGGGAATTTGATGCATGCATTTTATATCATCATTTAGGTGTAATTTTTGCACACAATTTACCCTTGTTCATAGCTATTATTATAGATATTAACATATATTTAGTCAATTTTATAATTTTCACACTTCTTAGTTTAATTTTTGGAATTTATTTGTTTTGTAGGTTAAATTTAGAGAAATCAGGTGTATTTTGATCAGAGTAGCTATTTGGAGGAGATTAAAGTTGAATTGCAAAATTTTTTGAAGTTGAGTAAAAAATGGCCGAGAGTTACACAACCTGCAGCACAACCGATTTAGCTTATGTCGCAGGTTGTGTCGATCGTCAGATATTCAGGCCGAGAGTTACACAACCTGCGACACAACCCGCGACACAACCGATGCAGCTTATGTCGTTTTTACTGGAAATGGCTGACGTGGCATTTTCGTTACTCTGATTTTATATCTCACTTTCTCTGGAATCTTCCACCTTTTTACCCATTCTAGGGCAGACCCTTAACCCATATAAAGTCTCCTTTATCATTTTCTTTCTATAAGGAAGAAGAGAGGCATTTTTGGCAAGAAAAGAAGGAGAGAAAGAGGGAGCACGTGAAGCCATTTCTGCAGCAGCAGCAGGGGCGTTCTGCACTCATCCAGCGGCAGATTCTTCTGCGTTTTTCTGGGTTTTTCTATTCCTTAACTTAGATTTCCATTATTTCTTCATTTATACATTTGGGTTTGTTTAGAAACTATGATTAGTGAGTAGTTGTTTGAGATTCTAGAGATGGGTTTGTAAATATTGTTTTGTATTGTAGTTTTGAACTGATTTAGCCATTTAAATGAGAATTGTTACATTTTGATTTATTGCTTGTGTGCTTATTGCCTTGCTTGATGAATGGGGCCTCATTAAGTTAAGTTTTAATCCTTAATAGATGGACTGAAAAGTGAATATTTGGGATAGATAATCTTGCAATAAACTTGGTTTTCTTGGTGTTAGAGATAAGCTAAGAGAATTAAGGGGACTTTTCAAAATCAATTAGAGCTTTAATTGGGTTTTTGTTAGGTTTGAAATACCGTGAAAACAGGGTTTGATTTAATGAAAATCAACTTTGAAATGCTTGAAAAAGGTTTCAAAAATTTAAGAATTGATTTGCCTCAAAATTGCAACACTCATGTGTTTGGCTAAATTAGGGATAAACCACATGCAAACAATATGAAAAATCCAATCTCTAGAATCACTTTAATTTTTATCGAATTTAGATTTAATTCCTCCAAATTTCATAAATAGCAAATTTCAATTTAAATCTTGGTAATCTAGTTTAATTAATTTAGTTAATTGTTTGATTTAGTTTAAATTCCTCAAATACAAATTTTAATTTCAAATTTCATTTTTAATATCTTTAAATTTTGTCATTCTAATTAGCTTATCCTTTTATTTCCAATTTAAGCATAATTCCCTGTGGGATCGATATCATTTTTTTTAAAACTATACTACTCTGACCCGTGCACTTGCGGATTACACATATCATTTACCAAGAAAGGAGGTGTGACCATTGTGAAAAATGAAAACAATGAGTTGATACCTATTAGAATTGTCACAGGATGGAGGATGTGCATAGATTATAGGAAGCTTAATAGTACCACTAGGAAAGACCATTTTCCTTTGCCTTTTATTGATCAAATGTTAGAAAGGTTAGCAAAACATTTATATTTTTGTTATTTGGATGGGTATTCTGGTTTTTCCCAAATCCCAATACATCCTAGTGATCAAGAGAAAACCACATTCACATGTCCATATGGCACGTTTGCATATAGAAGAATGTCTTTTGGATTATGTAATGCACCAGCTACTTTTCGGCGGTGTATGATGGCCATTTTCTCTGATTTTATTGAGGAAATTATGGAAGTTTTCATGGATGATTTTTCTGTATATGGTTTTTCTTTTGATAATTGTTTATCTAACCTCTCTAAAGTGCTTAAAAGATGTGAAGAAACAGATTTGGTGCTAAATTGGGAGAAATGTCATTTTATGGTGCAAGAAGGCATTGTTCTTGGACATTTGATATCACATAGAGCAATTGAAGTGGACAAGGCCAAAGTAGAAGTGATTGAGAAGATGCCTCCACCAACTTCAGTGAAGGGAATTAGAAGTTTTCTTGGGCATGCTGGTTTCTACAGGCGATTTATAAAGGATTTTTCAAAAATTACTAAACCTCTTACAAATTTGTTAAATCATGATGTTCCTTTTAATTTTGACCAAGCTTGTTTTGATTCTTTTAACAGGTTGAAGGAAGCTCTAACAACAGCCCCTATTATGCAACCTCCAGATTGGTCATTGCCATTTGAGGTTATGTGTGATGCTAGTGACTTTGCTGTGGGAGCTGTACTTGGTCAGAAAAAAGAGAAGAGGTCTTATGCAATCTATTATGCCAGCAAAACTTTAGATGATGCTCAAGTAAATTACGCCACCACTGAGAAAGAATTTTTAGCTGTGGTATTTGCTATGAAAAAGTTTAGATCATATCTGGTTGGATCAAAAGTGATTGTCTATACAGACCATGCCACCATAAGATATTTGATGAATAAAAAAGAAGTAAAGCCAAGACTGATAAAATGGGTTCTATTGCTACAGGAGTTTGATTGAGTTTGATTTACAAATTAAAGATAAAAAGTGAGCTAAAAATGTTGTAGCGAATCATCTATTAAGGATTAAGTATGAGAGTAAAGATGGAGATGAAGAGGAATTGCCAATTAATGAGTTTTTCTCGAATGAGCAATTGCTAGTTATTGTTGCTGCATTGTCATGGTTTGCAGATTTTATCAATTACGTGTCATGTGGAGTTCTCCCACCAGATTTGAGCTATCAACAGAAAAAGAAATTTTTGCATAATGTGAAATTTTATACATGGGAGGATCCATTGTTATTTAAGAAATGTAATGGTGGCCTAGTTAAAAGGTGCGTGCCTGAAGAGGAAATAGGAAACATTTTAAAGCATTGTCATTCTTCTAACTATAGAGGTCATTTCAGTGTGGATAAAACAGTGGCTAAAGTACTTCAAGCTGGATTTTATTGGCCACACATGTTCAAAATTATGAGAGAATTTATTTTGAGATGTGATAAATGTCAAAGAGTGGGAAATATTTTAAAGAAAAATGAAATGCCACAACAAGGAATTTTGGATATTGAGTTATTTGATGTTTGGGGCATAGATTTCATGAGACCATTCCCATCATCTTTTGGGAATTAATATATTTTGGTAGGTGTGGATTATGTGTCAAAATGGGTTGAGGCCATTGCTTCCTCTACAAATGATGCAAGGGTAGTAGTGAAATTTTTGAAGAAGTTCATTTTCACTAGTTTGGAGCGCCAAGAGCTATAATCAGTGATGGTGGATCTCATTTCTGCAATAAACAGTTTGAAAATCTTTTGAAGAAATATGGGGTTTCTCATAAGGTAGCTACACCTTACCATCCTCAGACCAGTGGGCAAGTTGAAGTATCTAATAGGGAATTGAAGAGAATTTTGGAAAAAATCATTAATCATTGATGTAAGGATTGGTTATTGAGGCTAGATGATGCATTATGGGCGTACAGGATAGCTTACAAGACACTCATTAGTACTACACCTTTTAAGCTAGTCAATGGGAAATCATGTCATTTGCCAGTTGAGTTAGAACACCAAGCATATTGGGCAATCCGAACTTTGAATTTTGATTTAAAAAGTGCTGGAGAGAAAAGATTGCTTCAATTAAATGAACTTGAAGTGATAAGGTTGGATGCATATGAGAATGCTAGGATTTTTAAGGAAAGGACTAGATTTTGGCATGATAAGTATATTAAAAGAAAGGAGTTTAAAGAGGGTGACCTGGTTCTGTTGTATAATTCTAGACTTAGACTCTTTCCTGGGAAGTTGAAATCAAGATGGTCTGGTACTTTCAAGGTTGTCAAAGTTTATCCCCATGGAGCTGTGGATATTTGGAGTGAAAATTCTGGGATTTTTAAAGTTAATAGTCAAAAGCTAAAGATTTATATCATAGGCCAGCTCATTGAGAAGGGAACAAATTGTTTCCTTGATGATCCACCAATTTACTAAATTAAGGAGGGTCAAGCTAATAACCTAAAATTAGTGCTCTTTGAGAGGCACCCAAAATTTTTCCTTATACTTAATTTTTATTTTTCTTTTATTTTGTTTCATTTTATACCCCATTGAACTCAAATTTGACATTAAAATTTCTTTCTGCAGGTTAATGGAGATTTTTAAGCAAATGTGTATGCTAAATTAAAGAAATAAGTGTTTGGGAAGTTGCTGAACCTTATATTTGTCTTCCATGATGCATATTATTCTTAACAAAGTCAAATCTGAACTAATTTAAGCTTTATGTCTGATTGCAGCAACATGGTGGAGTGAAAGGCCATTTTTGTTACAGCATTTTGAGGAAATTGATGAGAAATATAGGAACTTTCATGGTAATCAATAGCAACATGCTTTTGATTTTACTTTTTGGGTAATTAATTTTGATGTATTGCACTGAAATTGAAATATTAGCCATTGAATATTTTGTGAAATTTCATGATACAATTCTGCAGAAATTTAGTCATGTAAACAGTGTCTGCAGCAGAATTTTATTCGTTGTTCATAAATTTTTAATGATAAGTTTGGGGTTGAATTTGGGTGTTATTCCTTGTGGCATGATTGTTAATGTGAATATTACTTGAACAATGTTTTAGTTTGTGTTTGGTGGGTTGATGGATTTTAATTGTTTTTAGTGATTAATTGGGTTTCAATTGGATTTTGAGTGAAAATTTTGTGCAAATTGTGTTTTGGGTTTGGTTTTAGTGTGTTTAGATCACATTTTTGGGTTGTATATCATGTCATTTAGCACTAGGTTCAACATGATGTATGCTGGGGGTAGTGTCACCACCAAAATATGTTCTTAGCACTTTAAATTGCTAAAAATATAAAACCTGCCGAGAGTTTCAAGGGGTCTCACATGCCTCATGTAGAACCTCATGTATAATCACACAGGACATGTAACTTTTCCCTTTTATTCCAACATGTCTCATGTTATTCATCTTACACCAAATCACACAGGGCATGTCACCCCCCAATTATTCCCAACATGCCTCATGTTGGACCCTAGGTATGTCAGCACTTAAACCTTTACCCTAGCCATCTCATTCCATTTTCATCTCATCAACTGCACGACTCAAAAATCTTCACTGTTCCTTCCATGGTGCGCACCAAATAGCCTTCAACCCACATACCAAAGCTGCGAGCCATAAAAATGGCTACTAACAGTAACCCTTCAACCCCAACACCAAATCCTACACCACCCAATGCTCAACCCGAAACACCCATTTCGGCCCTAAATCCCCAAAGTCCTGATATGAACCCTAACTCTCCCCCTCGCCAATCCTCTCATTCCACCCCTAATCCCGACAATGTAATCCAAGACGCCACACCTCCCTCCCAAAAACACACAAAATCCACCCCTTCAGCTGTGTATGAGACACGAAAAAGAAAGAAATCAGTTTCTATTTTTTCTTTATTTTTATTTGTTTCATGAATCTTAAGTTGGCTTGGTTCATCATTGTTGGCTGCATTAATTTCTTTTGCTGTGCTACTTGACTTGTCTTTGCAATCCAGATTCCTTTAATCTCAGTTTCTATTGGCTATTGTAATAGCATTATTAATATTGCTTTTTGATAGTCATATAACTGGATTATTGAAAATACAGTAGCTGCTCTTCTGTTAGCTATGACAATCCAGCATCTAAGGTAACTTCTGGACATTCACATGCCGCATGCTGACATTGCTTTACTTTACCATGCCTCATGCTAAGGGTTATGCTCTCCTATGAGCTATTTGAATTACTTCCAATTTGCAAACTTTTTGAAACCCACCGAAATTTTCATGAAGCATGACATGCCCTATGTTGCTACCAGTGTCAGTTGCTCAGCATTCAGCACAGGGCATGTAAATTTACCTTTACTTAACCATGCCTTATGCTTTTTGATCAACATGCCTCATGCTCCAAATACTTAAAAATAATATGCCTCATGTACATATTCTGATCGTTCAACACTAGGCATATATATTCTACATGGTAACTCTTTTCCACTCTTTCTTGGTTTATATCTCTTGAGCTATCATTTATTGATTTAATCTACATTCTTACCACTTCGATTAAGCCAATGAGGACATTGTCTCATTTGAGTTTGGGGGAGGGCAAAATTTTTGCAAAATTTTTAATCTTTTTTTTATTTACATCACTCAAATTGCATTTCATTTATACTTAGTTACTTAGTTCACATATACCATACACTTACACCATGTAAATATATACACTTGCACATAAATAACATATAGATTATAAATAGTTTTTTCATTGTATTCATTTTAGGAATCATGCAAACATAAAAAAAAAAAAAAAATTTACCTAATTTTTATAAGATTGAGAATAATTTTAAAAAGCAATTGAGCTTGCCTCTAGATGGGTTTGATGGATTGAAAGTTCTGAATTGGTATAAGGCTATAAGATTCTTATCTAGGTTTATATCTTTGTAGACACCATATTTTGGCTGACCTTCGAAGATAAGGATCTTTTAAAATTGAAACTTTATTATCCGTTCTCGACCGATGTCCCAATCACAGGTAGCTTTTCCGAACTTACTGATTGCTCGTCCGTGGAACAAATCGATCTCACGCTCAAGTTAGATTGTTTTCTGATCTCTTGGTCTTTATTAGATGAGTTCAAGTCAATATTGGGTCTCTGGACCATCCAATCTTGCCTGCTGTTGTTCACCGATCTCTCTATGTACAAATATTACAGAAATTCATTTGACTAATGTTGTGATCGGGCTTCTCGCGTGAATTCCCCAGATATTCCTCAAAATGAAGTTAAGGTTTTTATCCGATCTAATAATGGTTTCGACCTTAAAAGTTCAAGTCAGTGTCAAATCTTTGCAATTCTAATATTCTAAAGTTCCATTCGGTATTTGGTCATGGCTCCGTTCGATCTTATATTCGCATGTAATGTTTTTCTAATCTCTTGGAGTAATTTGATATCTTTTGATCAATAGTCACTCTCAGGTTTAATGTTCAACCACATTCAATCAATTAAGTATTTGGACAGTTTGGTTTGGATGCTTTCCGATCTCATCAAGAAATTGAACATAAAAGACTTCAATTCATTTCAAAAATAAAATATATACAAGTCAATTAGCGAGGGGGGTTTTCTCCTCCCAGTGCCCCAGTTACATTCCTCTCTCCCTCCTCACCCTTGTGCTCCTCATCGTTGTCCTATTTGGCCTCTGGGATGAGCTTATCCATCCAGGAAAAGTCCTCCTTAGGCTAACGCTTCTTTAGTTCGGACAAGAGGTCGTTATGGGCATTTACATATGCCCCAACCTCTTTTGTAGTACTCTCCTCCTCCTTTGCTTGGAGCTCCTCCTTCTTCGCCCGAAGTTCCTCAGAAAAATGAGGAGATCGACAGATCGATCAGCCCAGGAGGCTTCAAGTTCCCGCTCCACTTTAGCTATCCTCTCTTCGCAATACTTCACTCTATCTTCCAGTTTGACAATATAATCATTGGCAGTGGAGAGCTGAGCCTTTGCAGCTGATGCATCCTGGACCGCCTTAAGAATCTCCTTCCTTAAGACGTGGGCTTTTTCTCTAATCACGTGTTGGTTTACAATAGCCTCCAAGCCCAAACTCATTATTTGAGTTAGAATATCGTCAATACTCTCCTCAGCCAACCGGTTCTAATCTTCTTGGAAGCAGATGGAAGCGCCCATGACCTTAGCTAGACCAGGATTCCCTCGAGTGGAACGGTTTCTTTCCAGCGATTGGATAAGGGGTTGAGCTCCTCGAGAGAGCATTCTAACAGTAGGGCCAGAAGACTCCCCTTCTACATTGGACGAGATCAGAGGAGGCGGACATTCAATCTGCTGAGGTGGAGAGACGACGACCTCTACTTCTAAGACCGGCTGCTCCTGAGGTCGAGGAGGGGAGATCGGTACTTCTACCAAGTCTTGTCGAGGTGTCTGAGCAGCGGTGGTAGTAGCCTCTTTCATCGCTCGTACCTTTCGAGAGACCTCCCTCTTTCGTTTGCGACTTCCTTTGGAAGCGTCACCACCCTCCATTCCTGCATAAAGAAGAAGTCAGTGAGTTCGCTAAGATTGAGAAACTAGAGATTTGGATTGTACCTGTAGTAGGACCGAGGTCAGAAAGCTGAAGCTCATAATCTTCGTCGGAGATCAGCTGCATCATCCACCATTTCAGTTCGGCCATGACCGCACCTAAGCATGAATATTTATGGGTGGCCACCTGAGTTTTTAATTCTTTCACCATGGCGTCTTCGTCTTTATTTAAAGTAAGCTTCTTAGGGACTTGGGGGACCAAATAATTCCAATTACGTGGGATCCCCTCAAAGCCGTCCGATTCTAGCTCCTAAGGATGAAAAACTGATCCTTCCAGTTCTTCAGCGAAGAAGGGAGATCGGTGAAGAGCCCGCAGTTTGGCTTTGCCTGAAAGAACTAGAATTCGTTATCCTTTCTTCAGGCAAGCCTATGCAGTTCGGCAAAGACTCTAACCATGGGCTCCAGTTTCTTGGCTCGGCAGAGGCCTCAAAAGGCTACTAAAGTCCGTCAGGAGTTCAGATGCACTTGAGCTACCGAGACATGATGGAATTTTAGGATGGCCTTGAAAAATCCATCCAAGGGAAAATGGAGCCCGGACTTCAGCTGCTCCTCGTACACTATGATAAGATCGCCTTCTTCAAAGAAGTGATCAGCCCGAAGATCGCCATGGCTTCTAATCAGTTTAAAAGAGTCGATCCGCAAATTGTATTCTTGACTTATGGATTGTATATCAGTCTCTCTAAGGACTGACGGTAGCTCATCAACTGGCAGGTTCTCCTTTCTCAAAGACGTTGCTCGCTTCAGTCTCGTAGCTGGACCAGTAACCAGAATGATGGCTGTGTTGGATCGTTCACCTGGTCTAATCACGTATCCTTCTTCCGAGGTCCACGAAATATGGACGGAAGGCAGGCTCGTAGCTCTCTAACCCTCGGTACCACTCATTTTCACAAAATAAAAAGGAAAATTAACCGAGAAAAGATCAAAACCCTTACGAAGTGTGAATCAGTGCCTGAAAACTTTAGAAAGCGAGGGGAAGTGTTGAAATCGCTAGGGGAAGGTCTAAAAATAACATAAGGAAACAAATGACTCACCTTTCCCCTATTAATACCCATTTGAGCATTAAATGCTCACGAAGTCCCAAGTGACGCATCGGTTAGCGGAACTGAGCTGCCTCCTTGACACGTCGCAAGAAGGTTCTAGAAACATAGTAAAAAAAGTCAAATAAATGAGATCGGTCAACTAAGGTCATCAGATTAAACAAATTTCCAAACCCACAAATCGGCGAGTGGCGATTCATCTAGGGATCAGATCGAGTACACTTATCGGAGATCGAAAAAATAACCAATACAATAACAAAACAAAAACATTCAAGAAAAATTTTCATTTCATTTCCAGAAGATCATATTACATCAGTTGGGCGATCTCAAAAGATCTGATTACATCATTTGGGCGATCTCAAAAGATCTGATTACATCAGTTGGGCGATCTCTCAAAATCAGCACTACATTCTGCCTAACTTAAGACTATTCCGAAGCCTAGAATGGTGGCCTATGTCAAAGGCCAGTCTTATGACTGAATCAAAAGATGTTTTTGACCAGAAAGCCAGCAGTAAATACTGGGCAGATGTACAGCTCAGATGAGGTGACTATGACTCTCATGATATTGAGCGGTGTCATTATTGATGTCATCGACCAGGATCGAGCTGCAATCGGGACCCTCGAGATGGTAAGGAACCAAGTGAACTTCAAGAGGTGGTCACCGATATTAAGATTGAAATTAGCAGTCCTCTTGTCAGATATCGGTTTACGAGCTATGCCGATGGGCCGATCTGAGATTAGTGCGTTAGTTAGTTTTGACCTTGATCGGTTAATTAGTCCAGTTCCCTCACCATCATCGGATGACACCCTCATGAACATCTGCTCATCGGAGTTGCTCATTTTCAGGAAATGAATAAAGAAAGCATTCGGAAAAAGATTTAAGTGGTTGTCATGGGAAGTATTCTTGTCAAAAAAGCCAAAAACTGAAGAATGAAACATTGAAGGTAGTTGTGAATATGCAAAGGAAAATCCCTCGGCATATATATAGAGCCCCAACATTTATTGCATACAGAACCTGAAGCGGACGCATCAGTAACTAAAGAATTTATTGCTTTGACCAATACAAGTTAGATAGAAAGGAAAGATCAAGAATGAGAGAGATCAGGAAAATAAGAGGGGACCCGATACAAGAGATAGAGATTGGAATAATGACCCTAAAACGGGACGGTCATAACGGGAAGATTGGAAAAGCGAGGAACGACTCGTAAGATCAGAGAACTCAGGGAGTTGAATAACTACCAATCATGGCCTTTAATTAGCTTTCCCCACCGCTAGATTCGAGTTAGTTAAAGCATTGCAAGCATGATCAGATCCTCAGCGCACATCTCATTCGCAAGGACACCCTCTTAGCCGCCAGACGCCAAAATGGTTAAAGCAGCCCTGTACATCCCGATCTACACCGTTGATTATAATTGTAAGGATGAATTTGGAGTCCTCATATCAAAAGTAAATGACAGAATCGATGCCTTTTATTCCCAGCCTTTGGATCCATTTCATAAGGCGAGTGTCACACCTTACCCCTCTGTAAGGCATAACATGATCCCGTAGAATACCTAATGAACTACCGAACTTCACATACCGATAACTCATTAAGTACCCTACAAGGGATTTTAAAACAATTTTCTTATTTTTAACAAGTGGTGAGCATTTTCTAATAGGTATTTAAAACATTTAGTTAAAATTAAAACTAGTTAATATTTTTGGCCCATTTTATTTTTCCGTAAATTTTATAAAAATTTTGGTACAGTTCTGTCTGTATTTTGAGAAAACAGTTCTTCAAATACTTGTAAAAAGCACTTCTAAAAATGTTTTCTCAAACACTACTTTAATTTCACAATCAAACTCAATCCATTTCAACAACTCCACAATCATTTCAATCAATTTCTCAAGTTCAAAATTCAATAATCCTCAAAATACTAGCAATAAATTTCATTCAAATTAAATAAAATAGTTCCACTCATATTTCATTAGAGACAAAACAATTTATATATACATCATTACAAAATTTATTTCAAAGGAAATTCAAACTAAATTTTTATTACAAACTTCATACAAACTTTGTACAAGCTGCTCAAAACCCATTTACATGTCCATGCATTTATATGCAATACATACATCAAAAGAAATATTTACAATTAGGATATAAATTATACTCAATAACTTCAAGCTGAATGATCTTTAATCCTTAGCAGCTCAGTCTGCTGCTCTTCTAGTCTCTGTATCTGCAACAGCTATAGAAGCTATCGCTGAGTACTAGGACTCAGTGGTACACAACATACTAAAATAATCTTTATGTAGAAATAAAATCACATTTATTCAAAATTTTAACTGAACATAAGAATTAAATACAAATCATGCATTATGAGATTTTAATCCCAAACAATTTCATTTTGAAGTATTAAATCACATTTCATAAAACCCACAGTTAGATCATGCCATTCGAAACAAATAGAATCTCAATAGCCAGAGGCTAAAGAGAAATCACATCACAAGGTTAGCTAGCTCAAATATATGGATATCCATTCACATTCTCTTCTACTGGCACACCTCAACACTTCTCCAGAGAAGGAATCAAAATTCGAAACTAATTACCCCCACTAGTCGTGTTAGTGAGGTGTTCAAATATATGGTCATGATACTGTGGTTTCAAAACTTATCTTAACAGTTTGCTAAACATTGTCATTTCAAATATACACAATAACTTTCAACAATTTCGATTAAAGCATCATAAATAATGTCTCAATTCACTTTTTCAAATCATTCAAAACAATATGCAGTAAATAATTTATAAAAATTACACGTTGTGCACAAACCTCAAGCGAGTCGCCTCTTGGCCTCGACT
The DNA here is from genome assembly GCF_030052815.1 of Hevea brasiliensis. NCBI lineage: Eukaryota > Viridiplantae > Streptophyta > Magnoliopsida > Malpighiales > Euphorbiaceae > Hevea > Hevea brasiliensis. The sequence goes on from NC_079505.1 coordinate 76,880,096, forward strand.
CGGTTCCTCGGGTTCTTTTCCGGTATTCTTTCCAACTGAAACACACAATTTTACAATGTTTCAGTACTAGAACTTAAAATAAATCAAAAATAAATTTAGCTTCACTTTTACCTAGCTCTAACGCGCTTAACTCGACATTCTTAAAATTTTGTGTTTCGGGTTACTATTCACTACACTATTCAAGTCAAATTATTGAATTTCTAAGGCTTAATAGGTATGGGAACTCCAACTTCACCCACATACCACATTTTGGTCACTAAATTTGTTGGTTTTGGTCATTTTCTCAAAACTTAGGTCTTTTAAGCAAAATTGCCAATTTTCAGTTTTGGAGTCCTAAGTTGAACTGTTTCATTGGTCCTTTTACTGTTGGAATTTGACAAAACTTTCTTCATGGAAAATGTTCCCTATTGTCTTAAGTTTATTTTTATTTTTGAATCACTCTAATTGGGGTTTTGTAGCTCAAGTTATGGCCATTTGAATCATGGCTGCCGGATTGGATTCAACCCAGAATTCTGGGCAATTTTTGGTGCTGGCAGATTTGGGTCACCAACTTGGGGTGGCCAAATGACTTGGTTAATGGTATAATTTAGGTTTGTGTTCTTCATGAAAGTTTTAGGTCTATATCTCATCTAACCATTGATAAAATTTCAGGTCATTTTGACCTGCCTAGCTCAAGTTATGACCAAATGAACAAACACTGTTCATTTGGTCAGTTTGTACAGGGCAGCCTGCAATTTTCTAACTTTGGTCAATTTGTTCACTAGGTTTTGGTCACTTTTTGGGCATGCTTCCTAAATGAAAATTGTGTCATTTAGTGTCTATTTTCATTACCAATTGGTCCCATACCAATTTGATTTGTAAAACTTAATTAGGTCACAAATGACCATTTATCACTTCACATTAGGTCAAAGACACCATTTATAAGTTTCTCACATTTTTGTCTCTAACCCTAAGTGTCCAAACCCTAATTTGTCTAATCATCACAATTCATACAATCTAAATATACAAATCACATATACAACATCAATTCACCAAGATTTCATGTTTAACCTAACTAAACAACATCGAAATTCTAGGGTTCCATGGCTGCCAAATTTTCTCTTCCCTTATTCAAACATGGTTTTCTTTATTTCTAATGTAAATTCATCATATTTAAACTTAAATTCATGAATTCAATAAGAATCTAAACTTGAAGTTGCACTTACCTCAATTTGTAGATTCCCTAGTTCTTCAATTCTCTAAGTTTTCTCTTCTTTCTTACTCCCAAAGTGTTTATCTAGGTCTAAGGGTAAGATTTAATGTTGGGATTTAGGGGATTTATGGAAAGGAACCAAGGAATTCCAAGCTTTTCTTCCTTAAAAATGGTGGAAGTAAATGAGAAAGAAAGGAGAGAGACTTGGGCGGCAATATGGAGAAGAAGATAACTTTCGTTTTATTTTTTTTCCTTTTCTTTTATCAAATATTTAACCTATGGAAGACCAAAAATATAATTAATTAAATATATTAATTATTATTTTTATGGCATCATGCATGATGTCATCACCTTTTTTTAACTTTTTCATTTTCTCTTTTTTTTTTCTATTTATTTTTCTATTAGTTCTTTAATTTAATTCTCGATTCTAAAATTTTCTTTTCTCCGATTTTATTTGTGATTAGGTCAGAGTCACTCGGGTCAATTGACCAAATTGCCCCTCGCCGGTTCATCCCAGTTTACAATTAAATCAATATTTCTTCCGGCTCCCTGACCTAATTATTTGACTATCTTAATAGTTCTTTTTCGTGATTTTCTCTTTTTCACTATGTTCGTAATGGTCCTAAGGACAGCGGTGTCACATTTTACGATTCGAAATTTGAGTTTAAAACGACTTCGCAGTCGTTCCCGAGAAGGTCACCCATCGCTGTGACTCTCAGCTCGTTTAACTTCTTATGTTCTATTTTTCTTGTTTATACTTAACTAATTAAACATTACTAATTATTTGTGTTTATGGCTTCTCTAGTTGTCTAAAGTGTGATTATAATCCCCTTAATTGTCCGGACCGACACCGATCACCGGAACAGTGAAATATACTAATCTCTGAATAGCTATGGGTGCTGTCTCCTCATGTCCTCCTCTCATTCCCAAGTAGCTTCTTGGCCCGAATGATGGTTCCACAGCACTTTTACCAACGGTATCTGCTTGTTCCGTAGCTGCTTCACCTCATAAGCCAGAATCTATATGGGTTCTTCTTCATATGTGAGGTCTGGATTCACTTCAATTTCCTCTACTGGTAGTACATGAGATGGGTTTGATCGATACCTCCTCAACATCGATACATGGAAGACATTATGTATCTTCTCCAACTCTGGAGGTAGTGCCAAACGATATGCCAAAGGACTCACTCTTTTCAGAACCTCATATGGCCCAATGAAACGAGGACTTAGTTTTTCCTTTCTGCCGAATCTCATAATTCTCTTCTAAGGAGAAACTTTGAGGAAAACTTTCTCACCCACTGCATACTCAATATCCCTTCTTTTCAAATCAATGTAGGACTTCTGACAGTCTGATGCAGTCTTAAGTCGATCTCTGATCACTCTGATTTTCTCTTCAGTTTGCTGAATAATTTCGGGTCCAATCATCTTTTTTTCACCCATGTCATCCCAACACAACGGGGTTCTACATTTTCTGCCATACAAAGCTTCATATGGAGGCATTCCGATGCTTGATTGGTAGCTGTTGTTGTAAGCAAACTCAATCAAAGGCAAGTGTGTATCCCAACTGCCCTCAAACTCAATCACACAAGCCCATAGCATGTCCTCCAAGATTTGAACTACCCTCTCAGATTGGCCATCTGTCTATAGGTGAAATGCAGTACTGAAGTTCAATCTAGTTCCTAGGGCTCTCTGAAGACTACCCCAGAATCTAGAAGTGAACCTAGGATCTCTGTCTGATACAATGGATACTGGCACTCCATGAAGTCT